>NC_079215.1:51485031-51838781 GCF_029633865.1 Lampris incognitus | reverse complement strand
GGATTGAGAGAAATGTGATTATCTCTTTTTTGTCTATATGTGTTTCTTTAACCCTGTGGCTTTATTGGTAGGTTGTGTAACAGATATACAGGCGACTTGGGTCATCAATCAAATGCACTCTCTCTATGTTTGCATAACCTAAACCAAATGTGTGACCTACCAATAAAAAATGGTGTTGTACACAGTAGATAAATTATCACAAAGTTGAGGTTAAGATATAAAAAGTACTGAGTTTAAGTTAGTTTTAAGTATCTATCTTACACTGTTAATTATCGCAAAACTGGTAAGTGGGCGTCATTTCTGTGAAAGCCTTTGTTTGAAATCTTTATTTCAACACCTAACAGAAAAAACAAAGAAAAAAAGGGTTGTGGGTAAAATGTTCCACTCAACCAGCCAATCACTGTCATCTGTCCTTTAATGGAAGAAGTTTGTCTCATCACCAGTGACATCCGTGTGGCCTGCATCCCTTTCTCTCAAATTCAGATCATCCTCAGACATGAGCTGGCTGCACACCCGTCTAACTGCTCTCTCAGGTAAACCTTTGCTCATTTTTAATCCTTATGGAGGATTGAATTTACATTCTTAGTTTCCACTTTGACAATGCATGAATTTTGCCTGTTGTTGTATTAAGCAATAAACTGCGTTTGAGCTGTTGTGATGTCGAGCACCATTTAACTCATCTTCATCCTAACTTTAAGACTGCTTTTGCATTCCAGGTGCTCTGCTCTCCAGTCCACATTGGACCTCTGCATCAGAAATCGAGCTGGTAGTGAGACCAGGAGACAATGTGACGCTTTATTGTGACTGCAAACAGTCAAGTACTTGGTTCATATTGTGGTTCAGGAACAGTTCTCACAAGACTCAGTCTACACATGTTCTGAAAACATGGGATAATATTCCGCGTTTCCATTTGGTTTATAATGAGTCCAGTAACTCCTATGATCTAAGGATTGTGAACATCACTGAGTCGGATGTGGGTCGCTACTCCTGTGGAGCTGAAGAGGAGATCGTGGTGAATAATGAAACGGGGAGTTACACTAAAATAATCAACAAAAGTTGTGATCTTGTCACCTGGCTCTCACTCAGTGAGTACTCTGATTCTGGTCCACTTTTATTCATATTCACTATTTCATGACCCACTGATTTACGCAGGGAATTATTACAATAAGAGAACAATAATCTCTTCCATATGTATCCTCAGATCTGGAGGGAAATTGGTCCTTATAAACTTGTCTAGATGTTTTAATCAGTATTTCCTCCTGTGTAATAAATGTTTAGGAATTAGAAAGTGTGACAAAACTCTCTGACATAAGGGTCTTGTCTACTGAAAAGGACTCTGAACAGAACCCACAAGTGTTCATCTAAGCTAAAGTGATTTTATGAAGTGTATTCGAATTTATTTGGAAGATAACAGTGTGCACGTTTATTTGATTAAAACGAACAGTTTTGCACTATTATAGATGTATCAAGTACAGATTTCTAAACTTTGCTACTGACCACCAACAACAACTCATAGTAAGCAAAGCAATTTCAAGTTGTTGCATCCAGATAAAACCCTCATATATCTTCACAAATTCCTCATTTTAAGAGTTAAGGAGCACCATTTTCAGATGCTATGTGTATTTCGGGCATTGATTTGAGTTGCAGAACTGAAACTATGATAACCCTATAAATGGAGAATCACACTTGAAGCAATTAAAGGAAAGCAAAAGAAAATAATTTTCATGTGCACAAATAAAGAATTAATCTCTGGCCTTTCTGTTTGATGCAGACACCAGTAGCCCCCTTGATGTTGCCCTGGATTGTAGTCCGTGCAGCACGATGCCATTTGTGCTGTCTTTGACTTCTGCCATTTTCTTCTTTCTCTTGTCATCTCTGTTGGTCTGTCTACTCTGCAGAAAAACAGGTACCTAAAAGCTCTTTAATTCTGCTATTTTCTTATTTGTCTGGCACTCATACTAAGTGTCGCTGAGCTTGTTTGTTTTTCATCGCTGAAATGGCAATTTAGTAAATAATGTCAGTACTAAAGTTTACTTTCACAAATGAAATCATGAAGAAAGTTCTCTTGTTTTAAGGTATCCTATACAGCTGTGTGCTGCAGTCTGATGATGTTGTTTTCATTTTTGCAGCTAAAGACCCTCAAGTTCATCAACATGTAACCCTTGAGAATCAGGTGATGACCAGTTTCAACTATTCCCAGTAATCATGTGTATGTAGATGTGTTTAAATGGTAGACTAGCTGTAAATAGCACAAGAGACCCAACGAGGGGCCAGTCGGCACCCTTTTTGGCTCTCTTGGAGATCTCTGTGAGTCAGTGAACTCACAAAATTCATGTCAACATGAAAATAAAACTTCTATTTCGAAAGGTAATCCAGGTATCCATTTTATTTAATGTAAAATCACTTCAGCAAAAATGTATTATCCACAATCAGCGTAACACTACTAAACCTACCTGTGGCATTTGCAAGGGGGGGGTCGATTGTCCCTTTATTTGGCCACGGATAAAACACAAAAATATAGACATTTTCTAATGTCTATAATTCCTAGAGATCATATGTGAGGTCTAAATGCTTTAAAGTCTTGAGATTAACGTGTAAGATCTGTGAAAAGACACTGGTAGTCTATGGCCCCTCTTTCTTTTTTTTTTGGAAGTTTATCCTCAATTTCCTCTACCACTGCCAATACCACGTAGAATAGAAATCATTCCTCACTTGACTGATATTGGGGAAAAGAAAACATTTGATGCTTGGACATGACATGGTTTGTTGACTCATTAAGGCTACCAGTCCACAAACACCCCGATAACCATCCCGATCTGAACCCTGTTAGCTTTTTTTATTTTTTTTCTGACAAATAAGCTCAAATTTAAATCGATTGAAACAATTCCTCTGCTCGTTTCAGCCTAAATAGGTGTAAAATGAAGGAGAGAAGACATTTTTGAGAACGAGCTCTTTGCTGAAGACATTTTGGTGCCCCATCATGAGTTCAAAATGGTGCAACTTTACAAGAGTGGTATCACAGAAGAAGTTCACACAGCTCTATTGTGGCTGTAATATCCGCTGTGACAGACCTCTGCAGAAAACCATGTCCCTGTCTGCTGTACACTAATAATAGTCATACCAAATGATGCTGATGTCCATAATGGTGATCCTAAATTAAATATGACAAATTGTTGTTTTTAGGACAAAGACGACGTGTGTTACGCTGCACTGGATGTTCGCCAAGCAAAACGGAGGCCAAAGAAGAGCGACCAAAACTCTGACTTCTGCACCTATTCAGCCATTAACACAAGTAGAATATGAAAAACCACTAGATGTGGGTCGTGTCCTGGTCGCTGCACTAGCGCCTCCTCTGTTTGATCAGGGCAACTGTTCAGGGGGGAGGGGGAACTGGGCAGGAATAGCATGATCCTCCCATGCACTACGTTCCCCTGGCGAAACTCCTCACTGTCAGGTGAAAAGAAGCGGCTCCACATGTATCGGAGGAAGCATGAGGTAGTCTGCAGCCCTCCCCGGATCAGCAGAGGGGGTGGAGCAGTGACCGGGACGGCTTGGAAGAGTGGGGTAATTGGCCAAGTACAACTGGGGAGAAAAAGAGGGACAATCAAAAAAACAAACAAAAAAACAGAGGACCTTCATCATCATGTTGACCACGCTGATGGGCACTATAAACTAGTTGTAATCTCTGTAGACTTATTTTCTCGAGCCTCATCCCTCACAGCAGTACAGCCACCTTCATCACCACCACACGCAACCTCTCTTCCTCTCCCCACCTTTCTTCCTCTAACATGCCTCACACACACACACACACACACACACACACACACACACACACACACACACACACACACACACACACACACACACACACTGTAGAAAGTACTGTGTGCCACCCATGCAGTGAAAAGTGAATTTTGCCAGAGCTTTTTGTTGATTTACAATTTTTTGTTGTGTTTTATTTTCTTATAGCCCCTTTTAATATTAACACACAGTTTGCATAAGAAAATCATTGAAACAAAACTGTTCACATTTCTCAGACATTAGCTGATTATGATATGACCACATTAAGTTTGCTGAGAGCAGCTGTTGACAGGAAGTGGTTAAAAAGACACTCAAGTAAATGGTTGACTCGTTTCGAGGTCTGAGGAGTGGTGGGGCTCACACACCAAATGGTCGGTGAAGAAGTTTCCACTTCATAAGTTCAAATACATGCCCGCTTTGGATTGTAGCACAGAAAGTGTTCCTGTCATATCTAGTTACTGAATTTAGAAAACAAATTCAAGAGAAAAAAACAATAACCTTTTTAAATGCAGCCATGGCTATATATTCTTTACCATGGATGATTTTCTTACACCAAGTAAAAAAACTATTGTATTTCATGTTATTCTCATTTTGTTATTGTTATTCCATTTCTCTTTTGTTGCACAGATTCAGATTTTGTGGCACAGATTAAAAAAAAACAATTTCAATGCTTTTTGTACTTGTACATGAAGTGTGTGGTGAATAAACCTTTGAATCTTGAATCTTGCAGCGCTGGTGTGCACATCTCCAATATGGACAGAATTTAAATATTCATAACAGACTCCTATATGACAATGTTCCCATATTATGATGCATCACTTAGAGTCAGTACACCAAAGGGCCTGGAAAGGGGTAATGGTTGTTATCACTTTGTTTAACAGAAATAGCTTCCCTTTGCACCCCCACCCATTAACCCCTCTGGTGTTATAATGTAGTAGTATTGTTACTCTATGTTAAGTACAGCGAGGGAATCACAAAACCGGAGTCAAATTCCATGTAGTGCAAACCTACATGGCCCATAAACATGATTCTGAACCTGATTACGTGGGACCAACTGCCTTCAGCCTTCTTCTTCTTGCTCTTCTCATCCCTGTTGGTCTATCTACTCGGTAGATAAACAGGTATCACAACAATGTTAATTCTGTTATGTAGTCTATTCATTTATTTAGCCTTTTCATAATATTCATATTTATCTGTTTCTCACGTACTAGCTTCACTTAGCTTGTTTCTTTTTCATCAGTAATATCACAATTCAATTTCAACTTTATTGTCACATGTATTAGAATACAATGGAATTCTTGTGCGCTGGCTCTCTGCCTTAACACAAGTGACACAAGGACATGACCCCCCCCCAAAAAAAGATTAGTATAGTAATAATTTAATAAAATAGTAATAAATGTGATTAATATTGATCTTTTTATCTTCATAAATGAAATGATGAGCAAGTTGTCTTGTTTTAAGGTATCCTATAGAGTCGTGTGCTGCGGTCTGGGGGTTGTATTAAGTTGTGCAGCACACGGCCCTCAAGTTCATTGACATATAACACATCAGTATCAGGTGATGACGAGTTTCAACTGTCCCCAGGCCTTAGCTTGTACCTTTGCATATTTCAAAGTGGTAAAAATTGTTAAGCAAAGTTAAATTTAAAAGGATTTATATATATGAATAGTTCATATCAGGGACTGAGAGAAATGTGATTATCTCTTTTTTGGTTTCTTTAACCCCGTGTCCTGCCAATAAAAAGTGGTGTTGTACACAGTAGAGAAATTACCACAAAGATGAGGTTAAGACATAAAAACTACTGAGTTTAGGTTAGTTTGAAGTCTCCATCTTACACTGTTAATTATCGATAAACACTCAAGTGGGCGTCATATCTGTGAAAGCCGTTGTTTGAAATGTCAACAAACTCTAAATCAACTACAATAGAGAAAAAATATGTTCAGATATTGAATCCTTTTCTGCGTTTCCATTTTTTTTTTAATGAGTCCAGTCAGTCCTATGATCTATGGATTGAGAACAGCACTGAGTTGGACGTGGGCCGCTACTACTGTGGAACTGAAGAGACAAATGTGGTGGATAATGGAACGACAATTTATGCAAAAACAATCAATAAAAATTATTATCTTGTCACCCAGGTCTTACTCAGTGAGTACTCTGATTCTGGTCCACTTTTATTTATGGGTTTTATTTATAGGTTTATCCTGCTTATTTATATGTTCAAAATAAGTTTCATTGTGCTTCTAGTCCCCTTTTTACCCCCACAATAACATTTTTTTCTTCCAGAATCCTAGTAATATTTCCATAAAATGATCCATCGCCATCTTGGATTCAACCAAACAAAACAACAACAAAAAAAATTAACTTCAATACACGCCAAACAGAAACCAACTTGGTTGCAGCATCTAGGTTTTTAAAATGATTTCTATGGCCCTGACACCCAGAATTATACATCAGAAGCATCCTGACAATTCTAAATCTCAATCTATTTTATAAATCTATATTAGCATATTCATCAGTATGTAGGCAAAACTACATGACGTATCATCTAGTTTTGCCTACAAGTTTACCTGAGTTTGCCTACAAGTTTACCTGAGACAGTAGCCATTTTCCCTACTCATATTGAATAAACCATTTAAATTCTAAAGTTGCTGCCTCTAATAATTCTTCACCAGATTTTCTTCAACAATGATAACTAGTTGTTTCTAGGATGAACACGGGGTGTGTTATGCTGCACTGGATGTTCGCCAGGATAAACAGAGGTCAAAGAAGAGTGGTTACAACTCTGTCTTCAGCACCTATTTAGCCATTAACACACGTAGAATATGAAGGACCTTGTTTAATATAATTAAGTTGTCCATACTGATTGGTACTATAAACTACTTGCAATCTCTGTAGACTTATTTTCTCAAGCCTCGTCCCTCACAACAGTACAGCCACCTTCATCACCACCACACGCAAACTCTCCCCACCTTTCCTCCTCTAACATGCCTCAAACAGAAACACACACAAACACACACACACACACACACACACACACACACACACACACACACACACACACACACAACCAGAGCAAAAAGATGGTGTGCTAGCCGCGGAGGGAGGGAAGTGAAAGAACATTTTTAAAGAGACATTTTTGTTAATTTACTATTTTTTTTCTTGACTTCCATTTCCTTATAGCCATTTTTAGTATTAATACAAAGTTTGCATAAAAATCATTAACAATATAAACATAATTTTGAGATGAATAACATGAGTAAAATTTAAATTACACATGTTGTGTATTGGTAATGTTTCAAATGGCATTGGTAAGTGATTGTTTTAAATGGTGAACCTCAAAACTACAGAAAGACCGTACATGATGATCTAACCTGAGAAAACTGTTAAAACAAAAATTGTTCATATTTCACACAGGCATTAGCTGATTATGATACAATTATCATTATGATACGACTATATCATCCCCTCTCGTGGGACCTGTGAAAGCCCGATTATGGACCACATACGATGCTACACAGGTGGCGGGTTGGGGCGGAGGCCCTGGCGGACTGGACATATGGTGCAGAAACTGGTTTTTGGTACATGGTATGTCACCTCTCTGGGGGAGAAGGAGCCGGAGCTTGTGCCGGAGGTCGAGCGATACCAATTAGATATTGTCAGGCTCATTTCTACACACAGCCTTGGCTCTGGGACCAAACTCTTGGATTGGGGCTGGACACTCTCCATCTCTGGAGTTGCCTGAGGTGAGAGGTGGCGGGCACGTGTGGGGTTACTTGTTAGCCTCCAACTAAGTGCCTCTGTCTTGAAGTTTTTCCCAGTTAACGAGAGGGTTGCCTCACTTAGATGTTAGGTTCCAGGGTAGAAATCTCTGACTGTCTTGACAGCGTATGAACGGCAGCTTGGAGTACCCAGCCTTCCTAGAGCTACTGAGAAGTGTCCTAATGAAGTCACCATCTGGGGACTTTTCAGTTCTACTGGGAAACTTCAACGCTCATTTTGGCAATGATGTGGAAACTTAGAGGAGGATGACTGTGAGGAACGGCCTACTTGATCTGAACCCGAATGGTTCTTTGTTATTGGATTTCTCTGTGAGTCACGGATTATCCATAACAAACACCATGTACTAGAGCTTCTTTGGGCAACAGTAGATAATCGACTTTGTATTCATCTCATCATACTTGTAGCTGTATGTTCTGGACACTCTGGTGAAGACAGGGGCAGAGCTATCACTGATCACCACCTGGTGGTTAGATGGATCAGATGGCAGGGGCCGCTGCCAGACAGACCTGGTAAACCTAAGCGTGTAGTGAGGGTGAACTGGGAAGGTCTGGCTGATGACCGTGTCCAGAAGGTCTTCAGCAAAATCTCAGGATGAGCTTTTTCTTGACCCAAAGGGAGGTTGGGGACAGAGAGTCAGAATGGACCTCCATTGTTGAAGTGGCAGCTTTGAGCTGTGGTCAGATGGTCGTCGGTACATGTCGTGGTGGCAAGCCAAGGACCTAGTGGTGGACGCCATCAGTAAGGGACTCCGTTGTGTTAAGTTTGTTAAGTTAACTTTTGTTGGTACCTATAATACAGTTAATACGGTAGCCTGTTTTGTTAGTCACTTCTACTGCAGTCTGTATGGTAACCCTGCTGTTAGGAGGGAGGCGCGCAGCTAGTAAAAAGCTTCTTGTTGAAATGTTGGGTAGGCTGTAGCCACTTGCTGTTGAGAGCGCAAATAAAACTCAGTTAAATAAGTACAGTTGTCTTATTTGAAACTAACATTGGTAGCAGAGGATGGCTACCTCGAATGACTTCAGACAGCCTCCGGGATTTGATGAAAAGAAGCCGTATGAAAACTGGAAAAATGAAGTGGAAATATAGAGACGGGTGACGAACTTGGACAAGAAAAAGCAAGCGTTGGCTGTGGCTCTATCGTTGACAGGTAGAGCAAGGGATACTGCTTTAGGAATAAATGTGGATGATCAAAATAAGGATGATGGAATGACCACTTTGATTGGGGAACTTGACAAGGTTTTTTTGAGAGAAGAGAAGGACCGGGCTTACGAAGCCTATTCTGAGTTTGATCGAATATCGAGGGAAAATGGCATCTTGATGGTGGACTTTATTGTTGATTTTGAACAGAAATACAACAGGATCCGTAAATTCGAGATGGTTCTGCCCGACGCTGTTTTGGCATTTAAACTACTGGATACAGCAGGTCTTGATGTGAAAGACAAGCAACTGGCATTGACTGCATGTGGTAAGCACACTTTTGATGATATGAAGTCAGCACTGAAATGCATATTCGGAGAAAAACATGAGCAGAAGGCGGGAGCCATTAACGTGAGTCAGGATGCAGTCTACTACACAGATCAAAGAAAACCGCGCCCACGAGCCCAAAGTGTGCAAGCTAAAGGACGACTCGCAGGCACAAATCCACTTGATAAGTACGGAAGACGAACAAAGTGTGGGATTTGTCAAAGCACATTCCACTGGGTGAAAGATTGCCCACATAAGAACATGTAAAGGTGACAGAAGAAAATAAATGCACAGAAGAACATGATGAGTGTAATGTAACGCTGTTTTGTAAGGAATCAGATACGGAAGTATTAATGGTTGAGGCTCTGGGATCAGCTGTCATTGACACGGCGTGCACAAGGACTGTCTGTGGTGAAAAATGGCTGAATAACTATGTAGGGGGACTAAATGAGAAGGAAATACAGAAAATAGTTAACACAGAGTAGCAAGCCTTTCAAGTTTGGGGATGGGCGAGTTGTACATTCGACAAAAAAGGTCAAGATACCAGCCAAGATAGGAGAAACAAAATGCTGTATAGAAACAGAAGTGGTCCCATCTGACATCCCTTTACTGCTGAGTAAAATGTCGCTAAATGAGGGCAGGAGCTGTGCTGAACTTGGAGAATGATACAGCAATAATGTTTCAGCAACCGATAGCTCTGGAGATGACTTCCTCAGGACACTATTGTCTGAACATAATGGATAATGAGTCCCCATGCGATACATATGAGAATGTGGTCCTGGCCATCACAGAGAATATGACTAAGGAACAAAAACACAAAGCTTTACTGAAACTTCACAAGCAATTCGGACATGCATCAGTTGACAAACTGAAGAAGCTGCTGATAAATGCTGGAAACACTGATAATGAGAGCACTGCTATTCTAGAAGAGATAGTAGGAAAATGTGAGATATGTCTTAAGTACAGCAGGCCTAAGCCCAAGCCTGCTGTTGGTCTGCCCATGGCCTCCTGATACAATGAGACTGTGGCAGTAGATTTACATGAGCTAGAACCGAATGTGTGGTACCTGCACATTATCGATCACTTCACACGCTTCAGTGCGGGTGGCATTGTGACCTCAAAGAAACCAAGTGTGATAGTGAAATGCTTTGTACATTCCTGGATCAGTGCCCATGGTCCACCGGAGCATCTCTTCAGCGACAATGGCGGCGAGTTCAATAATGAGGAAATAAGAGACATGACAGAGAACTTCAACATCGAGATAAAGACGACTGCTGGCTATAGTCCATGGAGCAATGGCTTGCAGGAACGCCATAACCAAACACTCACAGAGATAATGCTGAAGGTAAAACTTGACAATGGAGTTGACTGGAAAACTGCACTAGATTGGGCACTCATGGCAAAGAACACAATGCAGAATGTGCATGGCTTCAGCCCACATCAGCTGGTGTTTGGACAGAATCTGAACCTTCCCTCTGTGTTAGTGGATCAGCCACCTGCTTTGGAGGGAACTACTATGAGTGAATGGGTGGGACAGCACATAACAGCATTACATGCAGCAAGGAAAGCTTTCACAGAGGCAGAGTGCTCAGAGAGAATCAGAAGAGCTCTACGAAAGCAACTTCGTCCAACAGATGAGAAGTATGAAACTGGGGACAAGGTGTTCTACAAAAGGACAGACTGTGTTGAGTGGAAAGGTCCTGGAGTCGTGATAGGACAAGATGGGGTGGTGATCTTTGTACGCCATGGTGGGACCTATGTCAGGGTTCATCATTCTAGGCTGCGGAAGGCTGATAAGAGTGATGTAAGTGCTAGTGGGGGTCTAGAGCACCCTGGGGAGAAGGTTACTGAGGACAATATGAATGTACCTGTTACTGATAGTGATGTGGATGTTGTTAACAATGACAGTGGGAACATACCTGGTACTGATTGTGACATAGATGTTGATATGAACAATGACGGTGAGGCTGGGGGTGTTACAGACAATGATACAGATGTCACTGAAGGTAACAATCATAAGGATAATCAACAGACAGGCATAAGGGTAGGAGCCTCCCTAGGGCTGAAAACAGGTCAAACAATCAGCTTTGTGGATAATGTAACAGGTGCGTCTCACAGAGCTAAAGTGATGGGACCAGCAGGAAAGGCTACAGGAAATAACAGAAACTGGTACAACCTACAGTACTTTGAACCATCTGACATCGCTGGTACTATGGGGTCAGTTGATCTTACTAAGGTAGACAATCTTCAGGTTAATCCACTGGGTAGTGTAGAACTATGCTCTGATATGCAGGAAAATGATGTATTAGTCACAGATGGTGTTTCATTTGATAAGGCTAAACTAGATGAAATCAGTAGCTGGAAAAATAATGGGGTGTTTGAGGAGGTAAAAGATGTGGGTCAAAGGCATGTGTCCACTAGATGGGTATGTACACTGAAAGAAACCCCTGATGGTAAATTACCCAAAGCGCGTCTTGTGGCTAGTGGTTTTGAAGAATTCAACACTAAAGATCTACAGAAGGACTCACCTACATGCTCATCAGAGTCCCTCAGACTACTCATGTCAGCTCTATGTCAGAAAAAGTGGACATTAAACTCTATGGACATCAAGTCAGCTTTTCTTCAGGGAATGGAGCTGTCTCGGGACATCCACGCTCGTCCACCTCCTGAGGCTAAAAGTGAGGGAGCATTGTGGAAGCTCAAAAATGTGTCTATGGACTCGCTGATGCATCACTCTACTGGTACAACAGAGTCAAAGCAACGATGCTGAAAACAGGGGCCACAATGTCACAAGTTGATCCTGCTGTTTTCTACTGGGTTGATGAAGATTGTAATGTGACTGGTGTCCTTGCCTGTCATGTGGATGATTTTATCTGGGGTGGCTCTCACAAATTTGCCACCACAATCATTCCCCATCTCAAAACAGTTTTCCAAGTGGGACATGAAGAACAGGACAACTTTCGCTATGTGGGGATGGAACTAGCCACAGTAGATGGAGAAGTGCACATGCAACAAGAGAGCTACATAAAGAATCTTCAGCCCATTCTCATAGACTCATCAAGAGCGTTGCAGCGTGATGCTCTTCTCACAGAGTGTGAGACTGACAAACTAAGGTCAAAGATAGGACAACTCCTATGGGTGGCTAGACAGAGTAGGCCAGATATCATGTTTGATACATGCGCCCTTGCAGCCAATCTAAAACATGCTACTGTACAGACCATGCATGAAGCAAATAAGGTAGTAAGAAAACTGAAATCAGAACGTGTCATCCTAAAGTTTCAGACCTTAGGAAATGAGGACTCTTTGAAGTTTGTTGTTTTCAGTGATGCTTCCATGGGAAACCTCCCAGATGGGGGAACACAAGGAGGACATCTCATCGTGCTGATGGGTGAGGAAGGAAGATTCTCGCCAATCTGCTGGCAATCAAAAAGGATCAGAAGAGTGGTTCGGAGCACGCTGGCAGGGGAGACACTTGCCCTTGCTGATGGTATTGATAATGCCATATTTCTGTCCTCCCTCTACTCTGAACTTACCACAGGAAAGGTCCAACAGCACACCCTACCTGTGATAAGTGTAACAGACAACTACTCCCTTGTGGATGCCATCAAGTCCACTAAGTCAGTGACTGAGAAACGACTGAGACTTGAAATAAGTGGCATCAAAGAACTTATCAGGAACAAAAGGATTCATCGTATTCTGTGGTCAGCTACAAAGGAATAGCTGGCAGACTGTCTGACCAAAAAGGGAGCCTCTTCCCTGGTATTGCTTAAGGCACTGAATAATGGACAATGGAAGCTAGATGACTGAGTCTGACTGTTGATAATTGAGCATTGGTTTTGTTTTCCTGAAATATTATCCTTGCAGTTTTTGTTTTTTTAAAAAAGGGGAGATTGTTAAGTTTGTTAGGTTAACTTTTGTTGGTACCTATAATACAGTTAATACGGTAGCCTGTTTTGTTAGTCACTTCTACTGCAGTCTGTACGGTAACTCTGCTGTTAGGAGGGAGGCGCGCAGCTAGTAAAAAGCTTCTTGTTGAAATGTTGGGTAGGCTGTAGCCACTTGCTGTTGAGAGCGCAAATAAAACTCAGTTAAATAAGTACAGTTGTCTTATTTGAAACTAACACGTTGGGCTGAAGAAGGATCTTTGCAAGTGTCCAAATGTGTGGTGGTGTGGCAAGGGGGAGAGGAGCACACAGGGGATGGGGAAAAGGCAGGGGAAGAGGGAGGAGGGCCAAGATATCATCAAGTAATCCCATATGAAATCCAGGCTACCATTGTAGATCATGAATTAAACCATGGTCTAAGATTTGCAGAAGCAGATCAAAGCGTGCAGCCTCTCCTGAGCCAGTCTTCTGTGGCTTCATGTTATGGACTAGTCGGGTCTAGGGGTTAAGGGTTAAAAATGCATACTAGTCCTAACCTGGAGTGTGTAGAAAAGATGGAAAGGAGGAAAGAAGGACTGATTTCCAAGACGACAGAAATAGCCGGGAGGTGGGCTGGCTTACCGAGGTAGCAGGCTAGCAGTTAGCAGGTCCCTCCCACAAAGCCTCGGCAATAAGGGTCTCAGCTCCCATAAGTGGCGGACTCCATTCTTGGTAGGTCAGCTCAGTTTAGTTTGATGGTCTTGAGCTGGAAAGGTGTGCACTTGTAGTGTCCTGAACAGCGTGTTCAAAATGAACATATCCTGAGGCGCATCTATGCCAACTGCCACCATTAATAACTCCAAGGGACTCACCTGCACCTCACAGTGACTTCCTCTTATGAACACTGCTTAACCACACCTCCAATCATTTCTCAATGCAAACCAGTCCATGTATGTATGAAAAGGAAGAGGGGAAAAAGGCAAATATAAGCCCTATCATTTCTAGCACCTTGATTATACAGATTTACAGGAATGAAAACAGGTGTGATCACAACACCATAAAACACATCACATACCCAGTACTACATATGACTGCATCCTTGTAAACGTGGTCAGACTTTATTGTAAAATGTCAGAGTGCACTGAAGAATCAATTGAGTCTACCATGAATTCATACAGCATGTTTTACACTTCAGAATACTGCCACTACCTCACTGTGGTAGCAGAAGCCCAGTATTCACACCAGATCAGGAGATGCAACGGCGTCGGAACCGGCAGGATGGAGGGTACAAGTCCCTCTCAATGTGTGTGTGTGCGGGGAGTCCGGGGGGTGGGGAGCCCCCCCAATAAACAGGGGGGTTGGGAGTGCCCCCCCAATTAAACAAGAACATCCACTACTAGATATATGCATAAATATATATAATATTGGACATATACTCCCTGTATGTGCCAGCATTCATTACATCTCCATCCCACAATATGTAAATGTATTAGTTATTAATAACAACAACAAAAAAATCCCCCTGTCCTCCCCCTGACTTTGGTACTGGCGGCGGCCCGCTGAGACGTGACTGTTGTGAAGTGGCAGTGGCACTCACAACTTTTCAATGCAGCAACGATGAATACTTCTCTAATCATCATTAATCAATCAAGCTGCATTCAATCCCAGGTTTGTAAATTCCCTCCCAAACAAAGTGTACTTACCCATTTTTAAAAGACAAACAAGTTGTTATGAAGACACCTGAGGTTGAAAAATATGTATTTAATTAAGTAAATGTATTTTTGCTATCTCCTGTGAATGCTAGTCAGAGAGAGAAGGCTAACTTTAGCTAGCAGTAGGGTTGCCAACTCCTTGAAATGGAAATAACAAACAGGGGACAAGGACGGGGGTTGGATGGACGGGGCGACGCGGGCATAACAAATATAATGTGCCTTACACTATACACACACACACACACACACACACACACACACACGTGTATATATATACGTATATATATATATATATATATATATATATATACGTATATATATATATATATATATATAGTAGCATGCACGGATAAGTAGACACGTTAGCCCTTGGCTAACGAGTCGGACCCTTTAGTCGAGCGGTTAACGTTGTCGCCCCAGGTTCGCGTCCTGGCTATGGCGATTCGCGAATCTTGAAGGAAGGGACCAATGTCACGATCACGAATAAATAGACGCATTAGCCCTTGCCTAATGGGTCGGACCCTTTAGTCGACTGGTTAACGTAGTCGCCCGTGGTGCGGGAGACACAGGTCCGCGTCCCGGCTGAGACAGTCCAGCTGGGCTGCCCCCCCGAACTCTATATATATATAAAATAAGGAAAAAATCCTTATCTTAAGGTACAGTTGGCAAACCTAGCTAGCAGAAACGTTGTGATAGTCACATGAAAATAAGTTCTAAAGGTTATAACGTTAATACAGAACGGGTTACATTACCCTTATTGTGAATGCAATGTCTTATATAGCATTTACATTCATTTCAGAGTACTGTGTTTCGGTAGTTTGGTAACTTCATAATGTCTTACTAAGCTGTTGGGTAACTTTGCTGGCTAGTAAAGCTTAATATGAGCAATGAAAACGTTGCATACACTACAGCATCCTGAACTTACAAGGCTGTACAGTATTCACGGTACGCATTACAGGCAGGTTAAACGCACATTTTGTTGCACTAGCACGTCCTCTGGTCGGTCGGGGGCGCCTGTTCAGGAGGAGGGGGAACTGAGGGGATTAGCGTGATCCTCCAACGTGCTATACGTCCCCCTGGCGGAACTTCTCCCTGTCAGGTGAAAAGAAGAGGCTGGTGACTCCATATGTGTCAGAGGAAGCATGTGGTAGTCTGCAGCCCTCCCTCCCAGGATCGGCAGAGCGGGGTGGAGTAGCGACTGGGACGGCTCGGAAAAGGTGACAAAGGGAAAAATTCCAAAAAAAAAAATAAGAAAAAAGGTGATAACAAGAGGGTCGTTTACAATGCTCTCTTTCCTGAGAGTGAGAGGGGAGTGGTGAGGCCTGAGTTGCCAAATTATGTGGTAACTTGTAACAATGTGAGACTTCACCACTCCAATCTTGTCAGAAT
Organism: Lampris incognitus; assembly: GCF_029633865.1. Lineage (NCBI taxonomy): Eukaryota > Metazoa > Chordata > Actinopteri > Lampriformes > Lampridae > Lampris > Lampris incognitus. The sequence continues at coordinate 51,822,772 of NC_079215.1, read as the reverse complement.
AGTTTACTGCCCACCAGCGGATTTCAATGGAGTTCCTACCAGCCTACTAACCCTTCCTCAACCCAACTGAGGAATTCTTTTCAGCATGGACGTGGAAGGTTTTCGATCACCAGTCCCATAACCAGATGTCTTTGCTGGAGGCAGGGGATGCTGGTTGTGAAGACATCACGGGTGAAGATTGCTAAGAGGGGCTGCGACATGATGGTTTTTCTCCTCTCTGCCTTGCAAGGCAGGACGTTAGGTGTGATGTCTGAGTTCATTAGTTCCACAGCTTCTTTCCAAAAGCTGTGGTACTAATGAACTCAGACATCTGTCCACCACACCTTTACTGTATTTTTACTGATGATGTTTTGGCACCTCATAAGTTGTATTTTATCATCATCTGCATTATATTTTAGTTTATACTGCTTGTATTTTGTATTTATGTTGTTTAGACTCTGTACTTGTTATTTCTGATATATTTTTTTTAATCTCTTTTATGTCTTTGTACGCGCCATTGGAGGGTGATACAACTGCAATTTTGTTGTGCTTGCACAATGACAATACAGTTTTTGAATCGTGAATGTAGATGAAGGGTTGTGGCCAAACAGAGAGGAAAGACTGGGGGTTCAATGAGAAATTTGATCATTGCAGTATTTTTTTTTAACAGTAATGCAGTGTTGTACTGGCTATTACAGTACTTGACATTGTGTTTTTCAGACTTGATTTTGGTTTCAGTGCTGTAACCAGGCTTGCCTATGTTCAATTTTGTCACTCTATGGCATATTGGGATATTTGAGTCTTGTTTTGTTTTCACATTTGTGCGCAGGACAACTGGTGGTACTGTCATTAACACTAAATACAGTCTCTCCGGTTTTGATGCAAATACTTAGCATTTTGTGTGTCAGTGTCTAGCCAATGATCAAAGGGTGCTATGCATTTGGTGACAGTGTTGTAGTGATTGACTGACTTTGTATCTTTTGACGTCTGTGGTTTTGGGTGTTTTAGGTTCTACTGCACTAGTGGTTATGGGAAGTGGTTTTACCGTTTTTGGAAATGCACTAAAGAGTTTTGAGAATGAGGTTACTGGTTTGAGGACCAAAAAAAAAAACCCCAAAAAAACATACATTGTGTCTGTGGTCACTTATTCTGTGTTTCAACACAGCACAACTACTACTATTTTCGGCTGCTCCCGTTAGGGGTCGCCACAGCGGATCATCCGTTTCCATTTCTTCCTGTCTTCTGCAGCTTCCTCTGTCACACCAGCCACCTGCATGTCCTCCCTCACCACATCCATAAACCTCCTCTTTGGCCTTTCTCTTTTCCTCTTCTCTGGCAGCTCCATATTCAGCATCCTTCTCCCAATATACCCAGCATCTCTCCTCCATACATGTCCAAGCCATCTCAATCTTGCCTCTCTTGCTTTGTGTCCAAACCGTCCAACCTGAGCGGTCCCTCTAATATAATCATTCCTAATCCTGTCCTTCTTCATCACTCCCAGTGAAAATCTTAGCATCTTCAACTCTGCCACCTCCAGCTCCGCCTGCTGTCTTTTCGTCAGTGCCACTGTCTCCAAACCATATAACATAGCTGGTCTCACAACCATCTTGTAAACCTTCCACCCTGCCTGCACTCTCTTCTTAACCTCTCTCCTGCACTCCCCGTTACTTTGGACAGCTGACCCCAAGTACTTAAACGCATATGCCTTCGTCACCTCCACTCCTTGCATTCTGACCATTCCACTGTCCTCCCTCTCATTCATGCATAGGTATTCAGTATTGCTCCTACTGACTTTCATTCCTCTTCTCTCCAGTGCGTCCCTTCATCTCTCCAGGCTCTCCTCAACCTGCACCCTACTCTCCCTACAGATTCCAATGTCTTCCACGAACATCACCATCCATGAAGACTCCTGCCTGATCTTAACCGTCAACCTGTCCATCACTATTGCAAACAAGAAAGGGCTCAGAGCTGATCCTTGATGTAATCCCACCTCCACCTTGAACCCATCTTCATTCCAACCGCACACTTCACCATTGTCACACTTCCCTCATACGTATCCTGCACCACTCCTACATACTTCTCTGCAACTTCCGACTTCCTCATACAATACCACACCTCCTCTCTTGGCACCCTGTCGTATGCTTTCTCTAAATCTACAAAGACACAATGCAACTCCTTCTGGCCTTCTCTATACTTCTCAATCAACATTCTCAAAGCAAACATTGCATCTGTGGTGCTCTTTCGTGGCATGCAACCATACTGCTGCTTGCTAATCACTACCTCTCCTCTTAACCTAGCTTCTATTACTCTTTCCCATATCTTCATGCTGTGGCTGATCAACTTTATACCTCTGTAGTTGCTACAGTTCTGCACATCGCCCTTGTTCTTGAAAATCGGTACCAGTATGCTTCTTCTCCACTCCTCAGGCATCCTCTCACTTTCCAAGACTGTGTTAAACAATCTAGTTAAAAACCCCACTGCTATCTCTCCTAAACATCTCCATGCCTCCACAGGTATGTCATCAGGACCAACTGCCTTTCCACTCTTCATCCTCTTCATAGCTGCCCTCACTTCCTCATTGCTAATCCACTGCACTTCCTGATTCGCCATCCCTACATCATCCAACCTTCTCTCTCTCTCATTTTCTTCTTTCATCAGCCCCTCAAAGTACTCCTGTCACCTTCTCAGCAAACTCTCCTCGCTTGTCAGCACATTTTCATCTCTATCCTTGATTACCCTAACTTGCTGACAATCCGTCGCACCTCGGTCCCTCTGTCTAGGCAATTGGTACAAGTCCTTTTCTCTTTCCTTAGTGTCTAACCTGTCATACAACTCACCATACGCTTTTTCTTTTGCATTTTGCCACCTCTCTCTTCACTTTACGCTGCATCTCCTTGTACTCGTCTCTACTATCTTCATCTCTCTGACTATCCCATTTCTTCTTTGCCAACCTCTTCCTCTGTATATTTTGCTGTACTTCCTCATTCCACCAACAATTCTCCTTATCTTCCTTCCTCTGTCCTGATGACACACCAAGTACCCTCCTAGCTGTCTGTCAGCTCTGCCTTCACTCGCTTCCTCTTCTTGGTCTCCAGTCATCCTACAGACCACCATCTGATGCTGCCTAGCTACGTTCTCCTGTGTCACCACCTTGCAGTCTCCAATACCTTTTAGATCGCGCCTTCTACATAAACTATAGTCCACCTGTGTGCACTTTCCTCCACTTTTGTACATCACCCTGTGTTCCTCCCTCTTCTTGAAATATGTATTCACCACAGCCATTTCCATCCTTTTCACAAAATCCACCACCATCTGTCCTTCCACATTTCTCTTCTTGACACCATACCTACCCATCACCTCCTTATCACTTCTGTTCCCTTCACCAACATGTCCATTGAAGTTAGCTCCAACCACCACTCTCTCCTCCTTGGGTACCCTCTCCACCATGTCATCCAACTCACTCCAGAATTCTTCTTTCTCTTCCATCTCACACCCAACTTGCGGGGCATATGGGCTGATAACATTCAGCAATAAACCTTCAATTTCCAGCTTCATACTCATCACTCTGTCTGACACTCTCTTCACCTCCAGCATGCTCTTGACATACTCTTCCTTCAGAATTACCCCTATCCCATTTCTCCTCCCATTCGCACCATGGCAGAAGAATTTGAACCCACCTCCGATACTCCTGGTCTTACTCTCCTTCCACCTGGTCTGCAGACATGCAGACATGCCTGGTCTGACCAGGCATGTCTGCAATGACTTGTTCGATAGATTTCAGGGGGTGACGTGGTCTGAGAAGGGCCTTGTTCAGGTGCGCTGGGTCGATGCAAATTCTCACAGTTCCACCCATTTTCTTGGCTGCAACCATGGTGGACATCCATTCTGTGGCTTCATTTTCTGGCACCATGACATCAAGTGCAGTCTTTTCATCAAGATCTGCCTTAACCTTTTATTTCATGGCCATACTGGTGTGAATCTACAGCATTTTGAGTTTGCCACAATTATTGCATCGCTTGTTGAATGCATAACATTTACTACGCTCAAGAGCGTGTTGTCCACTGCAGTTGCCACAGCAAGTTTTCTGAATGGAGCACACATCCGCTTCTTTCTTTACCTCCTCGGATCTCTTTTCTGACTGTTCATGGAGCACACAGGTGCTAATCGCTAATCCCAGGGTGAGTTTCTTTTCATGGAGTAGCGACTTGCGGACAAAGTCACATTCTATGCCACACACAACGCGATCCCTTATCAATTCGTCGTGGAGCGTGCCAAAATCACATTTCTTTGCCAGTATTTTCCATGTGGAGATGTAAGCTTGAACTGTCTCACCGGACTTTTGACTAGCGGTGTTGAAAGCATGCCTGTCCATATTGATGTTTTTGCAGGCAAGCACAATTCAGCAAACTTTTCCAGTAGAACCTCTGTATCGCTATGACTTTACCATCTTCATAGATGAATGATTCAGATTTTTCAACAGCCTCAGCACCGGCGAGGTATGGGAGCGTGCAGGCTTGCACTTTCTTTGATTTATCCAACAGCCCCGCGTTGCAAATAATTCTTTATTCCTTATCAATTTCCACCAGTTATCGGCAATATTGTCATCAAAACTTAAGGGGTTGGTGCGACGAAGCCCTTGAGCCATTATCGTGCACTTCTGACACCATGTAAAGTGCCTATAAACTCCTCAGTAGACCGGTTAAGTTTTACACGTTCCAAACTGCTTTAATCAAAATTCTGTGCTAAGTTACAGCCGAGGTCGTCACTTGTGTACGTCATAAATCCTCGCCTGTAGGTTAAAGTGGTCACACCATAACTCTACACACCTCTACAGCGGAATTGGTGGAAGACAATGCCAGTGAAGGCGGATGAAGGCTGCAACAGAGGGTGGTACCCAATCGTCTTGGTTCAACATACCATTGGACTCTGGCTACACCCTGCCAAGGCCAATGTGGTGGCTGCAGGCACATCAGCCACTCCACATAAAAAGCTGTCATACGCAGGCGTACTCCCGCAAGGATATGCACATGGACCTAGAACGAAGACAGTCGTACTCGACCCCGAGTGACCACTGATGATGATGGTGATACTTCAATCTGATCACATAAAGAGTCTTTGGCCTTTTACCCTATAACCAACAGTATTAACTCTACTCATCGTGACAGTGACAAAACATGTGCGGTGATATATTTAAATGTGGGAGAAATTGTTGAGCAAAGTTAAATTTAGTAGGATTTATATATATGAATATTTCATATCAGGGACTGAGAGAAATGTGATTATCTCTTTTTTGCCCATATGGGTTTCCTTAACTCTGTGGCCTTATATGTAGGTTGTGTAACAGATATAAAGGCGGCTTGGGTCATCAATCAAATGCACTCTCTCTGTGTTTGCATAAATTAAACCAAATGTGTGACCTACTGATGAAAAATGGTGTTGTACACAGTAGAGAAATTACAACAACGTTGAGGTTAAGACATAAAAAGTAATGAGTTTAGGATAGTTTGAAGTATCTATCTTACACTGTTTATTGTCGCTGAATACAAAAGTGGGCGTCATATCTGTGAAAGCCCTTGTTTGAAATCTTTATTTCAACACCTAAACCAGAAAAGGCAAAGAAAAAAAAATGTTGCGGGTAAAATGTTCCACTCAACCAGCCAATCACTGTCATTTCTCCTATAATGGAAGAAGTTTGTCTCATCACCAGTGACATTCGTGTGGCCCACGTCCCTTTCTCTCAAATTCAGATCATTCTCAGACATGAGCTGGCTGCACATCCTTCTAACTGCTCTCTCAAGTAAACCTTTGCTCATTTTTAATCCTTATGGAGGACTGAATTTACATTCTTAGTTTCTACTTTGACATGGTATTAAGCAATAACTTGTGTTTGCTCTGTTGTGATGTCGAGCACCATTTCGCTCATCTTCATCCTAACTTTAAGACTGCTTTTGCATTCCAGCTGCTCTGCTCTCCAGTCCACATTGGACCTCTGCATCAGAAATCGAGCTGATAGTGAGACCGGGAGACAATGTGACGCTTTATTGTGACTGCAGACAGTCAAATACCTGGTTCATACTGCGGTTCAGGAACCGTTCTCATGAGAATCAGCCTACTGTTCTTCTGAAAACATGGGATCATTTTCCGCATTTCCATTTGGATTATAATGAGTCCAGTAACTCCTATGATCTAAGGATTGTGAACATCACTGAGTCGGACGTGGGCCTCTACTACTGTGGAACTGAAGAGAAGAAAGTGGTGGTTAATGAAACAAGAATTTACACTAATACAATCTACAAAAATTGTGATCTTGTCACCTGGCTCTCACTCAGTGAGTACTCTGATTCTGGTCCACTTTTATTTACATTCACTATTTCATGGCCCATTGATTTATGCAGGGAATTATTACAATAAGAGAACAATCTCTTCCATATGTATCCTGATCTGGAGGGAAATTGGTCCTTATAAACTTGTCTAGATGTTTTAATCAGTATTTCCTCCTGTGTAACAAATGCTTAGGAATGACAAATTGTGACAAAACACTCTACCGTAGGGGTCTAGTCCACTAAAAAAGACTCTGAACTGATCCCACAAATACTCATCTAAATTAAAGTGATTTTATGAAGTGTATTCAAATTTATTTGAAAGAGGATAACATTGTGCACATTTATTTGATTAAAACAAACAATTTTGCACTATTATAGATGTATCAGGTACAGATTTCTAAACTTTGCTACTGACCACCAACAACAACTCATAGTAAACAAAGTAATTTTAAGTTTTTGCATCCAGATAAAACCCTCATATATCCTCACAGTATCCTCACTTCAAGAGTTAAGGAGCACCATTTTCAGATGCCATCTGTATTTTGGACATTTATTTGAGTTGCAAAACTGAAACTATGATAACCCTATAAATGGAGAATCACTCTAAAGCAATTAAAGGGAAGCAAAAGAAAATAATTTTCACTTGCAAAAATAAAGAATTAATCTCTGTCCTTTCTGTTTGATGCAGACTCCACTTGCCCCCTTGATGCTCCCCTGGATTGTAGTCCGTGCAGCACGATGCCATTTGTGCTGTCTTTGACTTCTGCCATTTTCTTCTTTCTCTTCTCATCTCTGTTGACCTGTCTACTCTGCAGAAAAACAGGTACCAAATAGCTCTTTAATTCTGCTATTTTCATATTTTTCAGTCAATCTTATTTCACGTCGCTGAGCTTGTTTGTTTTTCATCACTGATATGACAATTTAGTAAATAATGTCAATACTTAAATTTACTTTCAAAAAATGAAATCATGAAGAAAGTTCTCTTGTTTTAAGGTATCCTATACAGTCGTGTGCTGCAGTCTGATGATGTATTCATTTTTGCAGCTAAAGACCCTCAAGTTCATCAACATGTAACCCATCAGAATCAGGTGATGACCAGTTTCAACTATTCCCAGTAATTATGTGTATGTAGATGTGTTTAAATGGTAGACCAGCTGTAAATAGCACAAGAGACCCAACGAGGGGCCAGTCGGCACCCTTTTTGGCTGTCTTGGAGATCTCTGTGAGTGAGTGAATCTCACAAAATTCATTTCAACATGAAAAGACAACTTCTATTTCAAAAGGTAACCCAGGTATCCATTTTATTTAATGCAAAATCACTTCAGCAAAAATGTATTATCCGCACTCAGTGTAACACAACTAAACCTACCTGTGACGTTGGCACAAGGCACGGGGGGGGGGGGGGGGTCTGTTTTCCCTTTATTTGGCCACGGATAAAACACAAAAATATAGACATTTTTTAACATCTATAATTCTTAGAGATCATATGTGGGCTATAAATGCTTCACAGTCTTGAGATTAACATGTAAGATCTGTGAAAAGACACTGGTAGTCTATGGCCCCTCTTTTTTTTTTTTGAAGTTTAGGCTCAGTTTCCTCTACCACTGCCAATACCACATTGAATAGAAATCATTACTCACTTGACTGATATTGGGGAAAAGAAAACATTTGATGCTTGGACATGACATGGTTTGTTGACACATTAAGGCTACCAGTCCACAAACACCCCGATAACCATCCCGATCTGAACCCTGTTAGCTTTCCAACACATTTTGTATTATCATTTTAATTTTATTTTTTAATTTTTCTCACAAATAAGCTCAAATTTAAATCAACTGAAACAGTTCCTCTGCGTGTTTCAGCCGAAATAGGTGTAAATTGGTAAAGAGAAGACATTTTTGAGAACGAGCTCTTTGCAGAAGACATTTTGGTGCCCCATCATGAGTACAATATGGTGAAACTTAACAAGAGTGGTATCACAGAAGAAGTTCACGCAGCTCTATTGTGGCTGTAATATCTGCTGTGACAGACCTCTGCAGAAAACCATGTCCCTGTCTGCTGTACACTAATAATAGTTGTACCAAATGGTGCTAACGTCCATAATGGTGATCCTAAATTAAATGTGAAAAAATTGTTGTTTTTAGGACAAAGACAAAGTGTGTTACGCTCCACTGGATGTTCACCAAGCAAAGCGGAGGCCAAAGAAGAGCGACCAGAACTCTGACTTCTGCACCTATTCAGCAATTAACACAAGTAGAATATGAAGGACCACCGGATGTGGGTATGTGTCCTGGTCACTGCACTAGCGCCTCCTCTGGTTGATCGGGGCACCTGTTCAGGGGGAGGGGGAAGTGGGGGGAATACCGGGATCCTCCCACTTGCTACATTCCCCTGGTAAAACTCCTCACTGTCAGGTGAAAAGAAGCGGCTGACGACTCCACATGTATCAGAGGAAGCATGTGGTAGTCTGCAGCCCTCCCCGGATCGGCAGAGGGGGTGGCGCAGCGACCGGAACGGCTCAGAAGAGTAGGGTAATTGGCCAAGTACAATTGTGGAGAAAAAGGGGGAAATCAAAAAAAAAAAGAAAAGAAGGGGGAAATAAAAAAAAAATGAAGGCCCTTCATCATCATGTTGGCCACACTGATGGGCACTATAAACTAGTTGTAATCTCTGTAGACTTATTTTCTCAAGCCTCATCCCTCACAGCAGTACAGCCACCTTCATCACCACCACACGCAACCTCTTTCTCTCCTCAACTTTCTTCCTCTAACATGCCTCAAACACACACACACACACACACACACACACACACACACACACACACACACACACACACACACACACACACACACACACACACACACACACACACACACACACACACACACACACACACACGCACACACACACAGTAGAAAGTACTGTGTGCTACCCACGGAGTGAAAAGAGAATTTTGCCAGACCTTTTTTTGATTTACTATTTTTGCTTGTTTTATTTTCTTATAGCCCTTTTTAATATTGACACACAGTTCGTATAAGAAAATCATTAATGATATATGTACTTAATAATCTTGTCATGAATAAAGAGTAATATTCAAATGAATAACCATTGTATTGGTCATGTTTCAGATGGCACTGACAAGTGATTGTGTTATACAGAAAGACCGTACATGACGATCTAACCTGAGAAAACTGTTGAAACAAAACTGTTCACATTTCTCTCAGACTTTAGCTGATTATGATATGACCACATTAAGTTTGCTGAGAGCTGGTGTTGACAGGAAGTGGTTAAAAAGACACTCAAATAAATAGTAAACTTGTTTCGAGGTCTGAGGTGTCGAGGGGCTCACACACACCAAATGGTCGGTGAAGAAAAGTTTCCACTTCATAAGTAAAAATACATGCCCGCTTTGGATTGGAGCACAGAAAGTGTTCATGACATATATGTTGACCGATGTTAGAAAAACAATCAAGAGGGAAAAAAACAACAACAATAACCCTTTTAAATGCAGCCATGGATAAATATTCTTTACCCTGAATGATTTTTTTTATATATCAAGTGTATTTAAAACATTATTGTATTTCATTTTATTCTCATTTTGTCATTGTTGTTCCACTTGCATTTCCATGTGCAAACCTACATGGCCAATAAACATGATTCTGATTCTGAACCTGATGACGTGGGACCAACTGCCTTCAGCCTTCTTCTTCTTGCACTTCTCGTCCCTGTTGGTCTATCTACTCGGTAGATAAACAGTTATCACAACAATGTTTAATTCTGTTATGTAGCCTATTCATTTATTTAGCCTTTTCATAATATTCATATTTATCCGTTTCTCGCTTAGCTTCACTTAGCTTGTTTCTTTTTCATCAGTAACATCACAATTCAATTTCAACATTATTGTCGTGTATTAGAATACAACGAAATTCTTGTGCGCTGGCTCTCTCTGCCTTAACACAATTGACAAAAGAACATGACACCCCCCCCCTCCCAAAAAAAACAAGATTGGGAACAGTAATAATTTAATAAAATAGTAATGTGATTAATATTGATCTTTTTATCTTCATAAATGAAATGATGAGCAAGTTCTCTTGTTTTAAGGTATCCTATAGAGTCGTGTGCTGCGGTCTGAGGGTTGTATTAAGTTGTGCAGCTAAACACCCTCAAGTTCATTGACATGTAACACATCAGTATCAGGTGATGACGAGTTTCAACTGTCCCCAGGCCTTAGCTTGTACCTTTGCAAATTGCAAAGTCGTAAAAATTGTTGAGCAAAGTTAAATCTAATAGGATTTACATATATGAATAGTTCATATCAGGCACTGTTAATTATCGCTAAACACTCAAGTGGGCGTCATATCTGTGAAAGCCTTTGTTTGAAATGTTTATTTCAACACCTAACCCACAACAGGACAAAGAAAAAAAAGGGTGTTGCGGGTAAAATGCTCCACTCAACCAGCCAATCACTGTCATTTGTCCTTTAATGGAAGAAGTTTGTCTCATCACCAGTGACATCCGTGTGGCCCGCGTCCCTTTCTCTCAAATTCAGATCATCCTCAGACATGAGCTGGCTGCACCTCCTTCTAACTGCTCTCTCAGGTAAACCTTTGCTCATTTTTAATCCTTATGGAGGACTGAATTTACATTCTTAGCTTCCACTTTGACAATGCATGCATTTTGCCTGTTGTTATATCAAGCAATAACTTGTGTTTGCTCTGTTGTGATGTCGAGCGCCATTTCACTCATCTTCATCCTAACTTTAAGACTGCTTTTGCATTCCAGGTGTTCTGCTCTCCAGTCCACATTGGACCTCTGCATCAGAAATCGAGCTGACAGTGAGACTGGGGGACAATGTGACGCTTTATTGTGACTGCAGACAGTCAAAGCCTGATTCATAGTGTGGTTCGGGAACAGTTCTCATGAGAATCAGCCTACTCTTGTTCTTTCAACAAACTTTAAATCAACTACAACAGAGAACATTTATTTTCAGAGATTGAATCCTTTTCTGCGTTTCCATTTTGTTTGAATGAGTCCAGTCAGTCCTATGATCTATGGATTGAGAACATCACTGAGTTGGACGTGGGCCGCTACTACTGTGGAACTGAAGAGACAAATGTGGTGGATAATGGAACAACAATTTACGCAAAAAAAATCAACAAAAATGATTATCTTGTCACCCGGGTCTTACTCAGCAAGTCCTCTGATTCTGGTCCACTTTTACTTATAGGTTTATCCTGCTTATTTATATGTTCGAAATAAGTTTCATTGTGCTTCTAGTCCTGTTTTTACTCTCACAATATTTTTTTTTCTTCCAGAATCCTAGTAATATTTTCATAAAATGATCCATCATCATATTTGATTCAACCAAACAAAACAACAACAACAAAAAATGTAATTTCAATGCATGCCAATAGAAACCAACTTGGTTGCAGCATCTAGGTTTTTAAAATGATTTCTATGGCCCTGACACCTGGAATTATATATCAGAAGCATCCTGACAATTCTAAATGTCAATCCATTTTATAAATCTATATTAGCATATTCATTTACATTACCTGAGACAGTAGTCATTTTCCCTACTCATATTGAATAAACCATTTAAATTCTAAAGTTGCTGCCTCTAAACATTCTTCAACAGGTTTTCTTCAACAATGATAACTAGTTGTTTCTAGGATGAAGACGGGGTGTGTTATGCTGCACTGGGTGTTCGCCAGGATAAACAGAGGTCAAAGAAGAGCGGTTACAACTCTGTCTTCAGCACCTATTCAGCCGTTAATACACGTAGAATATGAAGGACATTGTTTAATATCATTAGGTTGTCCATACTGATATTGTAAACTAGTTGCAATGTCTGTAGACTTAGTATTTTCTCAAGCCTCATCCCTCACAGTAGTACAGCCACCTTCATCACCATCACATGCAAACTCTCTTTCTCTCCCCACCTTTCTTCCTCTAACATGCCTCAAATAGAAACACACACACACACACACACACACACACACACACACACACACACACACACACACACACACACACACACACACACACACACACACACACACACACTGTAAAAAGACTGTGTGCTACCCGCGGAGGGAGGGAAGTGAAACAACATTTTTAAAGAGACATTTTTGTTCATTTACTATTTTTTTCTTGACTTCCATTTCCTTATAGCCCTTTTTAGTATTAATACACAGTTTGCATAAAAATCATTAACAACATAATTTTGAGATGAATAACACAGTAAAATTTAAATTACACATGTTGTGTATTGGTAATGTTTCAAATGGCATTGGTAAGTGATTGTTTTAAACGGTGAACCTAAAAACTACAGAAAGACTGTACATGATGATCTAACCTGAGAAAACTGTTAAAACAAAAATTGTTCATATTTCACACAGGCATTAGCTGATTATGATACGATTATCACTATGATATGACTGTATCATCCCCTCTCGTGGAACCTACAAAAGCCCGATTAGGGACCACGTCGATGCTACACATGTGGCGGGTTGGGGCAGAAGCCCTGGCAGACAGGACATACGGTGCAGAAACTGGTTTTTGGTACATCGTATGTCACTTCTCTGGGGGAGAAGGAGCCGGAGCTTGTGCCAGAGGTCGAGCGATACCAATTAGATATAGTCGGGTTCATTGCTAAGCACAGCCTTGGCTCTGGGACCAAATTGTTGGATGGAGTTCTGTGGAGTTGCCCGGGGTGAGAGGTGGGAGGCAAGTGTGGGGTTACTTGTGAGACCCCAACTGAGTGCCTCTGTGTTGAAGTTTTTCCCAGTGAACAAGAGGGTTGCCTCACTCACGACTTCAGGTTGCAGGGTAGAAATCGCTGACTGTGGTAATGGCGTATGCGCAGAACAGCAGCTTGGAGTACACAGCCTTCCTAAAGCCACTGGGAAATGTCCTAATAAAGTCACCATCTGGGGACTCTGCAGTTCTACTGGGAAACTTCAACGCTCATGTTGGCAATGATGGAGGAACGGCCTACTTGATCTGAACCCGAACGGTGCTTTGCTGTTGGACTTCTCTTTGAGTTGTGGACTGTCCATAACAAATACCATGTACCAAAGCTCCTTTAGGCAACAGTCGATGATCGACTTTGTATTCGTCTCATCATACCTGCAGCTGTATATTCTGGACACTCTGGTGAAGAGAGGGGCAGAGCTATCACTGATCACCACCTGGTGGTGAGTTGGATCAGATGGCAGGGGAGGCTGCCAAACAGACCTGGTAAACCCAAGCGTTTAGTGAGGGTGAACTGTGAATGTCTAGCTGATGACTGTGTCCAGAAGGTCTTTGGCAACATCTCAGGATGAGCTTCTCCCTGACCCCAAGGGAGGTTGAGGACAAAGAGTCAGAATGGATCTCATTTGTTGAAGTGGCAGCTTTGAGCTGTGGTCAGGCGGCCGTCGGTACATGTCGTGGTGGCAAGCCAAGGACCCAGTGGTGGACGCCATTGGTGAGGAAGTCTGTTGGGCTGAAGAAGAATCTTTGCAAGTGTCCAAAGTGTTGGTGGTGTGGCAAGGGGGACAGGAGAACACAGAGGATGGGGAACAGGCAGGGGAAGAGGGAGGGGAGGGTCAAGATATCATGAAGAAATCCAAAATGAAATCCACGCTACCATTGTAGACCATGTATTAAACCATGGCCTAAGTTTTGCAGAAGCAGACCAAAGTGTGCAGCCTCAGATGAGCCGGTCTTCTGTGGCTTCGTGTTACGGACTAGTCAGGTCTAGGAGTTAAGGGTTAAACATGCATACTAATCCTAACCTGGAATGTGTAGAACAGATGGAAACCAGGTAAGAAACAGGAAGAAGGATTGGTTTAAAAGACGAGAGAAATAGCGGGGAGGTGGGCTAGCTTACCGAGGTAGCAGGCTAGCAGTCAGCAGGTCCATCCAACAAAGCCTCGGCCATATGGGTCTCAGCTCCCGTAAGCAGCGGACTCCGTCTTGGTAGGTCAGTTCAGTTTAGGTTGATGGTGTTGAGCTGGAACGGTGTGAACTTGTAGTGTCCTGGACAGCGTTTTCAAAATGGCATATCCTGAGACATATATACTACGTCAACTGCCACCATTAATAACTCCAGGGGACGCACCCGCATCTCACACTGACATCCTGTTATAAACACTGCTGAACCACACCTCCAATCATTTGTCAATGAAAACCAGTCCATGTATGCAAGGAAGAAGGGATAAGACAAATACAACCACTATCACTTCTAACATTCCTCCCCCCTTACAAAAAAAAAAAATCTGGTTTCAACCTACTTATTTTTTTCTTTTTATCCTTTTTATATTAATCATTTTCTCTTTTCTTAAAAACTACTACTGCTACTACTTCTTTCAGCTGCTCCTGTTTAGGGTCGCCGCAGCGGATCATCCATTTCCATTTCTTCCCGTCTTCTGCATCGTCCTCTGTCACACCAGCCACCTGCATGAATTCCCTCACGACATCCATAAACCTCCTCTTTGGCCTTCCTCTTTTCCTCTTCCCTGGCAGCTCTATATTCAGCATCCTTCTCCTAATATACCCAGCATCTCTCCTCCACACATGTCCAAGCCATCTCAATCTTGCCAAATTGTCTAACTTGAGCGGTCCCTCTAATATATTCGTTCCTAATCCTGTCCTTCTTCTTCACTCCCAGTGAAAATCTTAACACCTTCAACTCTGCCACCTCCAGCTCCGCCTCCTGTCTTTTCATCAGTGCCACTGTCTCCAAACCATATAACATAGCTGGTCTCCCAACCATCTTGTAAAAATTCCCTTTAACTTTTGCTGGTACCCTTCTGTGGCAAATCACTCGACACTCTTCTCCTCCCACTCCACCCTGCCTGCACTCTCTTCTTCACCTATCTCCTGCACTGCCCGTTACTTTGGACAGCTGACCCCAAGTATTTAAACCTCCACTCCACTCCTTGCATCCTCACCATTCCACTGTCCTCCCTCTCATTCACGCATAGGTATTCCGTCTTGCTACAGTTCTGCATATCGCCTTTGTTCTTGAAAATCTGTACCAGTATGCATCTTCTCCACTCCACAGGCATCCTCTCACTTTCCAAGATTGTGTTAAGCAATCTAGTTAAAAACACCACTGCCATCTCTCCTAAACATCTCCATGCCTCCACAGTATGTCATCAGGACCAACTACCTTTCCACCCTTCATCGTCTTCATAGCTGCCCTCACTTCCTTCTTGCTAATCCACTGCACTTCCTGATTCATTATCCCTACATCATCCAACCTTCTCTCCCTCTCATTTTCTTCATTCAACAGCCCCTCAAATTACTCCTTCCACCTTTTCAGCACACTCTCTTCGCTTGTTAGCACATTTCCATCTCTATCCTTGATCGCCCTAACTTGCTACATATCCTTCGCAGCTCGGTCCCTCTGTCTAGCCAATCGGTACAAGTCTTTTTCTGCTTCCTTAGTGTCTAACCTGTCATACAACTCACCATACGCCTTTTCCTTTGCCACCTTTCTCTTTGCTTTACGCTGTGTGTCTTTGTACTCCTGTCTTTCTTCATCTCTGACTACCCCACTTCTTCCTTGCCAACTTCTTCGTCTGTATACTTTGCTGTACTCCCTCATTCCACCACCAAGTCTCCTTGTCTTCCTTCCTCTGTCCTGATGACATACCAAGTACCTTCCTAGCCGTCTCCCTCACTATTTCTGCAGTGATTGCCCAGCCATCTGGCAACTCTTCACTACCACCCAGTGCCTGTCTTAACTCCTGCCTGAACTCCACACAACAGTCTTCCTTCTTCAACTTCCACCATTTGATCATCGGCTCTGCCTTCACTCGCTTCCTCTTCTTGGTCTCCAAAGTCCTCCTGCAGACGACCATCTGATGCTGCCTAGCTACGTTCTCCCCTGTCACCACCATGCAGTCTCCAATCCCTTTTAGATCGCGCCTTCTACATAAGATATAGTCCACCTGTGTGCATTTTCCTCCACTCTTGTACGTCACCCTGTGTTCCTCCCTCTTCTTGAAATATGTATTCACCACAGCCATTTCCATCCTTTTCGCAAAATCCACCACCATGTCCTTCCACATTTCTCTCTTTGACAGCATACCTATCGATCTTCCTTCACCACTCTTTCAAAACCAGTAGTTGGTTTGAAAGAGGGGTGAGGGGTTCTTCCTTCTTCCTTCACCACTCTTTCAAAACCATTAGATGGTTTGAAAGAGGGGTGAAGGAAGCCATCTATGCGAAACTGGAAAAACCATCTCTCAACAGAGGAGGAGGTCTGCAACACCACCTATGTCCCACTTACAATACCATCCTTTCATCTCTACCCAGGAGACTCAAGAAGCTTAGCCTCCAAGAACAACAGTCGGTCACTAACGGCTCCAACGACTCATGACCACTGAATGGAGCACTAACGGAGTCGAAACTAACACCCCCAACGACCGTCGTTGCTTAACATCGGATCACAAAGAGCCATGCACATCAATAGCTCTGATGACGGGCGTGGCTAAACATCGGAACACAAAAGAGCCACGCACATCAATAGCTCTGATAACGACGGCGTTGCTAAACATCGGAACACAAAGAGCCATGGACATCAATAGCTCTGATAACGACTCCAAAGAGGATAAATATCTGAGTTTCATCACCAGCGAGTCAGACTAGCTTGGTCTAGTCAGAAAGGCACGAACTGATGAAGCCTCTTGGATGAGAGGCGAAACGTATTCACGGATATATACCAAGTCCAGTTCCACTCGATTCAATTCCTTTGGATATACATGGACTGGTTTTCATTGAGAAATGATTGGAGGAGTGGTTAAGCAGTGTTCATAAGAGGATGTCACTGTGAGGTACGGGTGAGTGCCCTGGAGTTGATTAATGGCGGCAGTTGGCATAAATACGCCTCAGGATATGCCATTTTGAACATGCTGTTCAGGACACTACAAGTTCACACCTTTGCAGCTGAACACCAACAACGTAAATTGAACTGACCTACCAAGACGGAGTCTGCCGCTTATGGGAGCTGAGACCCATGTGGCCGAGACTTTGTCGAAGGGACCTGCTAACTACTAGCCTGCTACCTCGGTAAGCTAGCCCACCTCCCAGCTATTTCTGTCGTCTTGGAAATCAGTCCTCCTTCCTGTTTCTTCCTTCGTTTCCATATTTTCTACACACTCCAGGTTAGGACTAGTATTGCGTGTTTAACCCTGAACCCCTAAACCCGACTAGTCCGTAACATAATTTGGGGCACTGGTCCGTGTTTGATTTGAAGATTAATGCACATTAATGTTCAATAAAACCGGTTACGGATAAGACGTCAGTTAGCGAGTTACATCCAAGCATACTGTTTGTGAGAAGAGGCACAGTTGAGTTGGATTCAGCTCGGGATAACAGGCTGGTTTGGCTGGTTGGCTGATAGCTACTTGGCTAATGGTGGCAGGTGTTTTGCTGGTGTGTACCGCAGTGTATCGGTTTGTGGTCTGCGAGTAATGTCGCTTGTGTGCGGCCTGTTCATATCAATTTCTGGGAATATAGTGACCTATGAGTTGCCTCTTGTTGCAGGTTATATGTTTTGTGGGTAAGGCTATTTGGTAATAGTTAGATTAGAGGTAATTTTGTGAAAGTCTTGTCTCTTTTGGTTAGCCTATTTTTGAGAGAATGTGATAACAATAACCATGACAACGTTCAACATAGAGGAGTTTTATGGGAGCGATTTTCGGCGCAAGGAGTTGTCAGCTTAAAAAAGAAGACTTGCTTGCAGTAGCTCAATATTGTGAGGTAGACATCACTCCAGAGATTAAAGAGCAGGAGATTGTGGAGACCCTGATTTCAGTGTCTGTGAATGTTCTCATTCATCCAGGTCATGGTTATCCAAAGGAGTTGAATCAAGTGCAACTGGACTTGGTATATATCCGTGAAGACGTTTCGCCTCTCATCCAAGAGGCTTCCTCAGTTCGTGCCTTTCTGACTAGCTTGGTCGAGTCAGAAAGGCACGAACTGAGGAAGCCTCTTGGATGAGAGGCGAAACGTCTTCACGGATATATACCAAGTCCAGTTGCACTTGAGTCAACTCCTTTGGATTACCCTGATTTCAGTGTTCCACCTAAAAGAACGCGTACATGTAAGAGCAGAGAGAGAGAGAGAGAGAGAGAGAGAGAGAGAGAGAGAGAGAGAGAGAGAGAGAGAGAGAGAGAGAGAGAGAGAGAGAGCGAGCGAGCGAGCGCGAGCGAGCGTGCACGCGCGGATGTTTCAACTTGAGTTAGCAAAGCTGCCATTGGAGCAAGAGAAGTTTAAAGTGAACAACAGTTGCATACAATGTAAGCACGAAGTTTTTGAGACTCAGGCCAGTTTAATCGGGATGATGTGGGCTCTTTCTTTGATGCTTTTGAGAAAATTGCAAAAGAGATAGAATGGCCTGAGAATAGGTGGACGTAGCTTATCCAGTTGGTTTGAGGGCAGAGCCCTGGAAGCTTAGATGCTTCTGACAGCAGAGACTACGATACTGTGAGGAAAGTGGTTCTGGCAGCCTATGAGGTGGTGCCAGAAGCCTACTGACACAAGTTCAGGTGAAAATCAACTGACATTTTCCTTGCTTTGACTAGGCAACAGGAGGTTGTGTTTGACAGGTAGTTAGCAAGCACTAACACTCACACCTTTCAAGAGTTGCGGCAACTTGTGCTGTTTTGCAGTCCAAAATCAGTTTACTTCAGCATATGGCGATACATCTAAATGAGTTGGGCGTAACTAAATTAAGAAAAGCTGCTATGGCAGCAGAATCTTGAGTTAACTCACAGAGAAGTACCATGGAAAGGAAAGTTTGGCAGACAGGAAATGAGGCAGGCTGCAACTGACAGGCCTTGTGAGGCTGTCATGACAAAATCTACTTCCACCTCTGTTCAATCTCTAGGGCCAGAGAAAAGATATAAGAAGCCTTATTTTTTCCAAAAGGATGTCAGTTGCCATTATTGCAGAAAACCTGGCCATATAAAGTCCAGTTGTCCCGGTCTCAAGAGGAAAAATGGAGAGGGGAAAATTGTGGGATTGATCAGCATTCAGACTCAGATCGGTCCCTGTGAAGTGGACACTTTGAACCTGCCTTCCTGCCCAATAGTGAAGGGGTTTGAAGGTTTTGTGTCAAAGGGGGCAGTTCCTGGTGCGCCCGATGGCGAAATGGTCCCTGTATCAATTTTGAGGGACACAGGTGCCACACAGTCCTTAACGGTTCAGGGTGTCATAGATGTACCGCCTCCCACCCGCTGAAAAGCTTCTACCCCAGTGAAGTGGGAAGGAGATGGTTTTGTTAGTGCCCCTCCGCACAAAGTATTTCTGGCATCTAACATTGTAAGTGGACCAGTAGTGGTGGGTATTGTTCCTTCCTTGCTGATTGAAGGAGTTGCCTTTGTGTTGGGCAATGATTTGGCTGGTGCTGAGGTTTGTGTGTCACATGTTGTGAGTGAGACACCTTGTGAGGTCCCTGAGAACATCCTGAGGTGTTTATGGAATGTTTGGTGACACATGCTCTGGCAACTGAATAGGGAAATTCCAGCAAGCAGGATGAACTGTCTGGGGGTTTGACTGATACCTTTCTTGTTAGGCTAGCTAAGGTGTCCCCCTGCTCCCAGATTTCTTGGGAAGCCCTTATATCAGAGCAAAGAAAATATCTTTCTGTAGTTCCATTCAGACAGACAGCTGATAATGCTGAGGACTTGAAGGCTGTGGCTGAAGATTTCTTTCTCCAAGATGGAGTCTTGTTGAGGAAATGGCGGCCTCGTGATCATGCTGCAGCTGAACCATGTACCGTTGTGACTCAAATTGTGTTGTCTGAGAGTTTCAGGGAGGAAGTCCTGTGTTGTTAGCCATGAAGTATCCTTAGCAGGTCATTTAGACATCCGTAAAACTAAATGAGTAGACATTATGAGTCATTTTTAGACAAAATGAGTAGACATTTCTACTGGCCCAAAATGCATAAAGATGTGGTTTTGTATTGTCGTAGCTGTCATGTTTGTCAGGTTGTGGGCAAGATTAAAAAGGAGCAAGTCATTTGGGGCAATAGGTGGGTCAAAGTTCAGTGAGACCAAGGACTGACAAGGTGCAAGCCATTTTAGAGCTGCCTGTTCTGAAAACAAAATGCCAGCTAATGCACCTTTTGGGCATGTGTGGCTTTTATTGGCGGTTTATTCCCAACTTCACAGCTGTGACAACACCACTCACAAACCTGATGAAGAAGGGAGTTAAGTTTAGCTGGTCAGTGGATTGTCAGACAGCTCTGGTAATGGTCAAAGCTATTCTAGCTAGTGAACCGGTGCTGGTTGCTCTGGACTTCTCTGTCCCATTCAAGCTTGCAGTGGATGCTTGTGATGTTAGAGTGGGGGTGGTGCTGCTACAGACCAATGTGTCAGGAATAGACAGGCCTGTTGCATATTTCTCTAAGAAACGGAATCGCCATCAGAAGCGATATTTCACCATTGAGATGGATACCCTGGCTCTTGTCCTAGCAGTCCAACACTTTGAGGTGTACGTCTCTAGTGCTGGAGCTGATTTAGTGGTCCTCACTGATCACAACACACTAACGTTCCTGTCAAAGTTCAGAACATCGAGTCAGAGAGTGTTCCGTTGGAGTATAATTTTACAACCATATAGCCTGATGGTAGTGCATTTGTCAGGCAGAGAAAATGTTATCGTGGACACCCTGTAAAGGGGATGAGCATATAGTTTGGGTATTTTGAAAAGTTGGGGAATGTATTGTTGATAGCAGTGCACATGAATCAATAGAGTAAAAAAAAAAAGAAAAACGGAATAGATTATAATTGTACATAGTCTTGTTGTTTTAATAAGTAAGTTTAAACAACTCTTTACAAATAACATATTAAACAGATATAGGATGTATGAACAAAGAGGTGGACTGGAATAACATGACATGATACATAACGTGTAAGGTGCCTTGTTTGACTTATGCTGTTTTGTTTGTTTTGATTTCTATGCATTGGTCTTTCTTTTCTTTTTTCCCCACTTCTGTTTTGTTTTGAAAGTTTTGTTTTGATTTGATTGATATTGTATAAGAAAGGGGTAGGACATTTTCTTTACTTCATCCTACGCCCTTTTGAACATAGACCAGTTATTACTTATGTTGTTACGGAGAGTTTGCAAAATATGTTCATTATTATTTCCATTTGTTCTTGTATTCCTGCCTATATATTTAATTTTGTTATTTTAACATATCTGAAATAAATTCAATGTATAAGAATATATATATATATATAGTTTTTGATTTTAAGAGCCAAGGCTGATCATAAATAAGATTTCCATACCGGATCGGTGGAGGCTAGGGTTACCAACGACCGCTACCGGTACTGTTGACCAGCAGGGTGCCGCTGGAAACTATGCTACTGTTGGGCAAAGGAGAGGGGGAAGACAT
Organism: Lampris incognitus; assembly: GCF_029633865.1. Lineage (NCBI taxonomy): Eukaryota > Metazoa > Chordata > Actinopteri > Lampriformes > Lampridae > Lampris > Lampris incognitus. The sequence continues at coordinate 51,801,076 of NC_079215.1, read as the reverse complement.
GTCCAGAGGCAGCGAGAGAGGAGGAAGGGTAGGAGTGTGGAGGTGAGATTCAGAACTTTGAATGTTGGCACTATGACTGGTAAAGGGAGAGAGATGGCTGATATGATGGAAAGAAGAAAGGTAGGCATACTGTGTGTGCAAGAGACCAGGTGGAAGGGGAGTAAGGCCAGGAGTATTGGAGGTGGGTTCAAGCTCTTCTACCATGGTGTGAATTGGAGGTGAAATGGGGTAGGGGTAGTTTTGAAGAAAGAGTATGTCAAGAGTGTGCTGGAGGTGAAGAGAGTGTCAGATAGAGTGATGAGTATGAAGCTGGAAATCGAGGGTGTATTGCTGAATGTTATCAGTGCATATGCCCCGCAAGTTGGGTGTGAGATGGAAGAGAAAAAAGAATTCTGGAGTGAGTTGGATGACGTGGTGGAGAAGGTACTCAAGGAGGAGAGAGTGGTGATTGGAGCGGACTTAATGGACATTTTGGTAAAGGGAACAGGTGAAAGATGGGTGAAGGATTCAAACCATCTAATGGCTTCCTTCATCCCTCTTTCAAACTAAACTGCTTTAATCAAAATTCTGTGCTAAGTTACAGCTGAGGTCGTCACTTGTGTACATCATAAAACCTCGCCTGTAGGTTAAAGTGGTCACACCATAACTCTACACACCTCTACAGCGGAATTGGTGGAAGACAATGCCAGTGAAGGCAGATGAAGGCTGCAACAGAGGGTGGTATCCAATCGTCTTGGTTCAACATACCATTGGACTCTGGCTACACCCTGCCAAGGCCAATGTGGTGGCTGCAGGCACATCAGCCACTCTACATAAAAAGCTGTCATACATAGGCGTCCTCCCGCAAGGATACGCACATGGACCTAGAACGAAGACAGTCGTACTCGACCCCGAGTGACCACTGATGATGATGGTGATACGCTCTTCAATCTGATCACATAAAGAGTCTTTGGTCTTTTACCCTATAACCAACAGTATTAACTCTATTCATCGTGACAGTGACAAAACATGTGCTGTGATATATTTAAATGTGGGAGAAATTGTTGAGCAAAGTTAAATTTAATAGGATTTATATATATGAATATTTCATATCAGGGACTGAGAGAAATGTGATTATCTCTTTTTGGCTTATATGGGTTTCTTTAAACGTGTGTCCCTATTGGTAGGTTGTGTAACAGATATAAATGCGGCTTGGGTCATCAATCAAATGCACTCTCTCTGTGTTTGCATAAATTAAACCAAATGTGTGACCTACCAATGAAAAATGGTGTTGTACACAGTAGAGAAATTACAACAACGTTGAGGTTAAGACATAAAAAGTAATGAGTTTAGGTTAGTTTTAAGTATCTATCTTACACTGTTTATTATCGCTGAATACAAAAGTGGGCATCATATCTGTGAAAGCCCTTGTTTGAAATCTTTATTTCAACACCTAAACCAGAAAAGGCAAAGAAAAAAAAAATGTTGCGGGTAAAATGTTCCGCTCAACCAGCCAATCACTGTCATTTGTCCTATAATGGAAAAAGTTTGTCTCATCACCAGTGACATCCGTGTGGTCCGCGTCCCTTTCTCTCAAATTCAGATCATCCTCAGACATGAGCTGGCTGCACATCCTTCTAACTGCTCTCTCAGGTAAAAACTTTGCTGATTTTTAATCCTTATGGAGGACTGCATTTACATTCTTAGTTTCCACTTTGACATGATATTAAGCAATAACTTGTGTTTGCTCTGTTGTGATGTCGAGCACCATTTCGCTCATCATCATCCTAACTTTAAGACTGCTTTTGCATTCCAGGTACTTTGCTCTCCAGTCCACATTGGACCTCTGCATCAGAAACCGAGCTGATAGTGAGACCAGGAGACAATGTGACGCTTTATTGTGAATGCAGACAGTCAAATATCTGGTTCATACTGCGGTTCAGGAACCGTTCTCATGAGAATCAGCCTACTGTTCTTCTGAAAACATGGGATCATTTTCCGCATTTCCATTTGGATTATAATCAGTCCAGTAACTCCTATGATCTAAGGATTGAGAACATCACTGTGTCGGACGTGGGCATCTACTACTGTGGAACTGAAGAGGAGAACGTGGTGAATAATAAAACGGGGACTTACACTAAAACAATCAACAAAAATTGTGATCTTGTCACCTGGCTCTCACTCAGTGAGTACTCTGATTCTGGTCCACTTTTATTCATATTCACTATTTCATGGCCCATTGAATTACGCAGGGAATTATTACAATAAGAGAACAACAATCTCTTCCATATGAGGGAAATTATAAACCTTATAAACTTGTCTAGATGTTTTAATTAGTATTTCCTCCTGTGTAATAAATGTTTAGGAATTAGTGTGACAAAACTCTCTGACATAAGGGTCTAGTCCACTGAAAAGGACTCTGAACTGAACCCACAAATACTCATGTAAATTAAAGTGATTTTATGAAGTGTATTCAAATTAATTTGAAAGAGGATAACATTGTGCACGTTTATTTGATTAAAACAAACAATGTTGCACTATTATAGATGTATCAGGTACAAATTTCTAAACTTTGCTACTGACCACCAACAACAACTCATAGTAAACAAAGCAATTTTAAGTTTTTGCATCCAGATAAAACCATCATATATCCTCACAAAATCCTCACTTTAAGAGTTAAGGAGCGCCATTTTCAGATGCATCTGTATTTTGGACATTTATCTGAGTTGCAAAACGGAAACCATGATAACCCTATAAATGGAGAATCACTCTTAAAGCAATTAAAGGGAAGCAAAAGAAAATAATTTTCATGTGCACAAATAAAGAATTAATCTCTGTCCTTTCTGTTTGATGCAGACTCCAGTAGCTCCCTTGATGCTCCCCAAGATTGTAGTCCGTGCAGCACTATGCCATTTGTGCTGTCTTTGACTTCTGCCATTTTCTTCTTTCTCTTGTCATCTCTGTTGGCCTGTCTACTCTGCAGAAAAACAGGTACCAAATAGTTCTTTAATTCTGCTATTTTCATATTTTTCTGTTAATCTTCGCGTCGCTGAACTTGTTTGTTTTTCATCACTGACATGACAATTTAGTAAATAATGTCAATACTTAAATTTACTTTCACAAATGAAATCATGAAGAAAGTTCTCTTGTTTTAAGGTATCCTATACAGCTGTGTGCTGCAGTCTGATGATGTTGTTTTCATTTTTGCAGCTAAAGACCCTCAAGTTCATCAACATGTAACCCATCAGAATCAGGTGATGACCAGTTTCAACTGTTCCCAGTAGTCATGTGTATGTAGATGTGTTTAAATGGTAGACCAGCTGTAAATAGCACAAGAGACCCAACGAGGGGCCAGTCGGCACCCGTTTTGGTTCTCTTGCAGATCTCTGTGAGTCAGTGAATCTCACAAAATTCATTTCAACATGAAAAGAGACCTTCTATTTCAAAAGGTAACCCAGGTATCCATTTTATTTAATACAAAATCACTTCAGCAAAAATGTTTTATCAACACTCAGCGTAACACTACTAAACCTACCTGTGGTGTTGGCACAAGGCACGGGGGGGGTGTCTGTTTTCACTTTATTAGGGCATGGATAAAACACAACAATATAGACATTTTCTAACATCTATAATTCTTAGAGATCATATGTGGGGTCTAAATGCTTCACAGTCTTGAGATTAACGTGTAAGATCTGTGAAAAGACACTGGTAGTCTACGGCCCCTCTTTTTTTTTTTGAAGTTTAGGCTCAGTTTCCTCTACCACTGCCAATACCACATTGAATAGAAATCACTACTCACTTGACTGATATTGGGGAAAAGAAAACATTTGATGCTTGGACATGACATGGTTTGTTGACACATTAAGGCTACCAGTCCACAAACAACCCGATAAAACATCCCAATCTGAACCCTGTTAGCTTTCCAACACATTTTTTATTCTAATTTTAATTTTATTTTTTAATTTTTCTCACAAATAAGCTCAAATTTAAATCAACTGAAACAGTTCCTTGGCCTGTTTCAGCCGAAATAGGTGTAAAATGATAAAGAGAAGACATTTTTGAGAACGAGCTCTTTGCAGAAGACATTTTGGTGCCCCATCATGAGTTCAATATGGTGCAACTTAACAAGAGTGGTATCACAGAAGAAGTTCACACAGCTCTATTGTGGCTGTAATATCCGCTGTGACAGACCTCTGCAGAAAACCATGTCCCTGCCTGCTGTACACTAATAATAGTCGTACCAAATGGTGCTGACGTCCATAATGGTGATCCTAAATTAAATATGACAAATTGTTGTTTTTAGGACAAAGACGAAGTGTGTTACGCTCCACTGGATGTTCACAAAGCAAAACGGAGGCCAAAGAAGAGCGACCAGAACTCTGACTTCTGCACCTATTCAGCCATTAACACAAGTAGAATATGAAGGACCACCGGATGTGGGTATGTGTCCTGGTCACTGCACTAGCGCCTCCTCTGGTTGATCGGGGCACCTGTTCAGGGGGAGGGGGAAGTGGGGGGAATACTGTGATCCTCCCACTTGCTACATTCCCCTGGTAAAACTCCTCACTGTCAGGTGAAAAGAAGCGGCTGACGACTCCACATGTATCAGAGGAAGCATGTGGTAGTCTGCAGCCCTCCCCGGATCGGCAGAGGGGGTGGCGCAGAGACCGGAACGGCTCAGAAGAGTAGGGTAATTGGCCAAGTACAATTGTGGAGAAAAAGGGGGAAATCAAAAAAAAAAAGAAAAGAAGGGGGAAATAAAAAAATAAAATAAAGGCCCTTCATCATCATGTTGGCCACACTGATGGGCACTATAAACTAGTTGTAATCTCTGTAGACTTATTTTCTCAAGCCTCATCCCTCACAGCAGTACAGCCACCTTCATCACCACCACACGCAACCTCTTTCTCTCCTCAACTTTCTTCCTCTAACATGCCTCAACACACACACACACACACACACACACACACACACACACACACACACACACACACACACACACACACACACACACACACACACACACACACACACACACACACACACACACACACACACACACACGCACACACACACAGTAGAAAGTACTGTGTGCTACCCACGGAGTGAAAAGAGAATTTTGCCAGACCTTTTTTTGATTTACTATTTTTGCTTGTTTTATTTTCTTATAGCCCTTTTTAATATTGACACACAGTTCGTATAAGAAAATCATTAATGATATATGTACTTAATAATCTTGTCATGAATAAAGAGTAATATTCAAATGAATAACCATTGTATTGGTCATGTTTCAGATGGCACTGACAAGTGATTGTGTTATACAGAAAGACCGTACATGACGATCTAACCTGAGAAAACTGTTGAAACAAAACTGTTCACATTTCTCTCAGACTTTAGCTGATTATGATATGACCACATTAAGTTTGCTGAGAGCTGGTGTTGACAGGAAGTGGTTAAAAAGACACTCAAATAAATAGTAAACTTGTTTCGAGGTCTGAGGTGTCGAGGGGCTCACACACACCAAATGGTCGGTGAAGAAAAGTTTCCACTTCATAAGTAAAAATACATGCCCGCTTTGGATTGGAGCACAGAAAGTGTTCATGACATATATGTTGACCGATGTTAGAAAAACAATCAAGAGGGAAAAAACAACAACAATAACCCTTTTAAATGCAGCCATGGATAAATATTCTTTACCCTGAATGATTTTTTTATATATCAAGTGTATTTAAAACATTATTGTATTTCATTTTATTCTCATTTTGTCATTGTTGTTCCACTTGCATTTCCATGTGCAAACCTACATGGCCAATAAACATGATTCTGATTCTGAACCTGATGACGTGGGACCAACTACCTTCAGCCTTCATCTTCTTGCTCTTCTCATCCCTGTTGGTCTATCTACTCGGTAGATAAACAGCTATCACAACAATGTTTAATTCTGTTATGTAGCCTATTCATTTATTTAGCCTTTTCATAATATTCATATTTATCCGTTTCTCGCTTAGCTTGAGTTAGCTCGTTTCTTTTTCATCAGTAATATCACAATTCAATTTCAACGTTGTCGTGTATTAGAATACAACGAAATTCTTGTGCGCTGGCTCTCTCTGCCTTAACACAATTGACAAAAGAACATGACACCCCCCCCCTCCCAAAAAAAACAAGATTGGGAACAGTAATAATTTAATAAAATAGTAATGTGATTAATATTGATCTTTTTATCTTCATAAATGAAATGATGAGCAAGTTCTCTTGTTTTAAGGTATCCTATAGAGTCGTGTGCTGCGGTCTGAGGGTTGTATTAAGTTGTGCAGCTAAACACCCTCAAGTTCATTGACATGTAACACATCAGTATCAGGTGATGACGAGTTTCAACTGTCCCCAGGCCTTAGCTTGTACCTTTGCAAATTGCAAAGTCGTAAAAATTGTTGAGCAAAGTTAAATCTAATAGGATTTACATATATGAATAGTTCATATCAGGCACTGTTAATTATCGCTAAACACTCAAGTGGGCGTCATATCTGTGAAAGCCTTTGTTTGAAATGTTTATTTCAACACCTAACCCACAACAGCACAAAGAAAAAAAAGGGTGTTGCGGGTAAAATGCTCCACTCAACCAGCCAATCACTGTCATTTGTCCTTTAATGGAAGAAGTTTGTCTCATCACCAGTGACATCCGTGTGGCCCGCGTCCCTTTCTCTCAAATTCAGATCATCCTCAGACATGAGCTGGCTGCACCTCCTTCTAACTGCTCTCTCAGGTAAACCTTTGCTCATTTTTAATCCTTATGGAGGACTTAATTTACATTCTTAGCTTCCACTTTGACAATGCATGCATTTTGCCTGTTGTTATATCAAGCAATAACTTGTGTTTGCTCTGTTGTGATGTCGAGCGCCATTTCACTCATCTTCATCCTAACTTTAAGACTGCTTTTGCATTCCAGGTGCTCTGCTCTCCAGTCCACATTGGACCTCTGCATCAGAAATCGAGCCGACAGTGAGACCGGGGGACAATGTGACGCTTTATTGTGACTGCAGACAGTCAAAGCCTGATTCATAGTGTGGTTCAGGAACTGTTCTCATGAGAATCAGCCTACTCTTGTTCTTTCAACAAACTTTAAATCAACTACAACAGAGAACATTTATTTTCAGAGATTGAATCCTTTTCTGCGTTTCCATTTTGTTTGAATGAGTCCAGTCAGTCCTATGATCTATGGATTGAGAACATCACTGAGTTGGACGTGGGCCGCTACTACTGTGGAACTGAAGAGACAAATGTGGTGGATAATGGAACAACAATTTACGCAAAAAAAATCAACAAAAATGATTATCTTGTCACCCGGGTCTTACTCAGCAAGTCCTCTGATTCTGGTCCACTTTTACTTATAGGTTTATCCTGCTTATTTATATGTTCGAAATAAGTTTCATTGTGCTTCTAGTCCTGTTTTTACTCTCACAATATTTTTTTTTCTTCCAGAATCCTAGTAATATTTTCATAAAATGATCCATCGTCATATTTGATTCAACCAAACAAAACAACAACAACAAAAAATGTAATTTCAATGCATGCCAATAGAAACCAACTTGGTTGCAGCATCTAGGTTTTTAAAATGATTTCTATGGCCCTGACACCTGGAATTATATATCAGAAGCATCCTGACAATTCTAAATGTCAATCCATTTTATAAATCTATATTAGCATATTCATTTACATTACCTGAGACAGTAGTCATTTTCCCTACTCATATTGAATAAACCATTTAAATTCTAAAGTTGCTGCCTCTAAACATTCTTCAACAGGTTTTCTTCAACAATGATAACTAGTTGTTTCTAGGATGAAGACGGGGTGTGTTATGCTGCACTGGATGTTCGCCAGGATAAACAGAGGTCAAAGAAGAGCGGTTACAACTCTGTCTTCAGCACCTATTCAGCCGTTAATACACGTAGAATATGAAGGACATTGTTTAATATCATTAGGTTGTCCATACTGTTATTGTAAACTAGTTGCAATGTCTGTAGACTTAGTATTTTCTCAAGCCTCATCCCTCACAGTAGTACAGCCACCTTCATCACCATCACATGCAAACTCTCTTTCTCTCCCCACCTTTCTTCCTCTAACATGCCTCAAATAGAAACACACACACACACACACACACACACACACACACACACACACACACACACACACACACACACACACACACACACACACTGTAAAAAGACTGTGTGCTACCCGCGGAGGGAGGGAAGTGAAACAACATTTTTAAAGAGACATTTTTGTTCATTTACTATTTTTTTCTTGACTTCCATTTCCTTATAGCCCTTTTTAGTATTAATACACAGTTTGCATAAAAATCATTAACAACATAATTTTGAGATGAATAACACAGTAAAATTTAAATTACACATGTTGTGTATTGGTAATGTTTCAAATGGCATTGGTAAGTGATTGTTTTAAACGGTGAACCTAAAAACTACAGAAAGACTGTACATGATGATCTAACCTGAGAAAACTGTTAAAACAAAAATTGTTCATATTTCACACAGGCATTAGCTGATTATGATACGATTATCACTATGATATGACTGTATCATCCCCTCTCGTGGAACTTACAAAAGCCCGATTAGGGACCACGTCGATGCTACACATGTGGCGGGTTGGGGCAGAAGCCCTGGCAGACAGGACATACGGTGCAGAAACTGGTTTTTGGTACATCGTATGTCACTTCTCTGGGGGAGAAGGAGCCGGAGCTTGTGCCAGAGGTCGAGCGATACCAATTAGATATAGTCGGGTTCATTTCTAAGCACAGCCTTGGCTCTGGGACCAAATTGTTGGATGGAGTTCTGTGGAGTTGCCCGGGGTGAGAGGTGGGAGGCAAGTGTGGGGTTACTTGTGAGACCCCAACTGAGTGCCTCTGTGTTGAAGTTTTTCCCAGTGAACAAGAGGGTTGCCTCACTCACGACTTCAGGTTGCATGGTAGAAATCGCTGACTGTGGTAATGGCGTATGCGCAGAACAGCAGCTTGGAGTACACAGCCTTCCTAAAGCCACTGGGAAATGTCCTAATAAAGTCACCATCTGGGGACTCTGCAGTTCTACTGGGAAACTTCAACGCTCATGTTGGCAATGATGGAGGAACGGCCTACTTGATCTGAACCCGAACGGTGCTTTGCTGTTGGACTTCTCTTTGAGTTGTGGACTGTCCATAACAAATACCATGTACCAAAGCTCCTTTAGGCAACAGTCGATGATCGACTTTGTATTCGTCTCATCATACCTGCAGCTGTATGCTCTGGACACTCTGGTGAAGAGAGGGGCAGAGCTATCACTGATCACCACCTGGTGGTGAGTTGGATCAGATGGCAGGGGAGGCTGCCAAACAGACCTGGTAAACCCAAGCGTTTAGTGAGGGTGAACTGTGAATGTCTAGCTGATGACTGTGTCCAGAAGGTCTTTGGCAACATCTCAGGATGAGCTTCTCCCTGACCCCAAGGGAGGTTGAGGACAAAGAGTCAGAATGGATCTCATTTGTTGAAGTGGCAGCTTTGAGCTGTGGTCAGGCGGCCGTCGGTACATGTCGTGGTGGCAAGCCAAGGACCCAGTGGTGGACGCCATTGGTGAGGAAGTCTGTTGGGCTGAAGAAGAATCTTTGCAAGTGTCCAAAGTGTTGGTGGTGTGGCAAGGGGGACAGGAGAACACAGAGGATGGGGAACAGGCAGGGGAAGAGGGAGGGGAGGGTCAAGATATCATGAAGAAATCCAAAATGAAATCCACGCTACCATTGTAGACCATGTATTAAACCATGGCCTAAGTTTTGCAGAAGCAGACCAAAGTGTGCAGCCTCAGATGAGCCGGTCTTCTGTGGCTTCGTGTTACGGACTAGTCAGGTCTAGGAGTTAAGGGTTAAACATGCATACTAATCCTAACCTGGAATGTGTAGAACAGATGGAAACCAGGTAAGAAACAGGAAGAAGGATTGGTTTAAAAGATGAGAGAAATAGCGGGGAGGTGGGCTAGCTTACCGAGGTAGCAGGCTAGCAGTCAGCAGGTCCATCCAACAAAGCCTCGGCCATATGGGTCTCAGCTCCCGTAAGCAGCGGACTCCGTCTTGGTAGGTCAGTTCAGTTTAGGTTGATGGTGTTGAGCTGGAACGGTGTGAACTTGTAGTGTCCTGGACAGCGTTTTCAAAATGGCATATCCTGAGACATATATACTACGTCAACTGCCACCATTAATAACTCCAGGGGACGCACCCGCATCTCACACTGACATACTGTTATAAACACTGCTGAACCACACCTCCAATCATTTGTCAATGAAAACCAGTCCATGTATGCAAGGAAGAAGGGATAAGACAAATACAACCACTATCACTTCTAACATTCCTCCCCCCTTACAAAAAAAAAAAAATCTGGTTTCAACCTACTTATTTTTTTTCTTTTTATCCTTTTTATATTAATCATTTTCTCTTTTCTTAAAAACTACTACTGCTACTACTTCTTTCAGCTGCTCCTGTTTAGGGTCGCCGCAGCGGATCATCCATTTCCATTTCTTCCCGTCTTCTGCATCGTCCTCTGTCACACCAGCCACCTGCATGAATTCCCTCACGACATCCATAAACCTCCTCTTTGGCCTTCCTCTTTTCCTCTTCCCTGGCAGCTCTATATTCAGCATCCTTCTCCTAATATACCCAGCATCTCTCCTCCACACATGTCCAAGCCATCTCAATCTTGCCAAATTGTCTAACTTGAGCGGTCCCTCTAATATATTCGTTCCTAATCCTGTCCTTCTTCTTCACTCCCAGTGAAAATCTTAACACCTTCAACTCTGCCACCTCCAGCTCCGCCTCCTGTCTTTTCATCAGTGCCACTGTCTCCAAACCATATAACATAGCTGGTCTCCCAACCATCTTGTAAAAATTCCCTTTAACTTTTGCTGGTACCCTTCTGTGGCAAATCACTCGACACTCTTCTCCTCCCACTCCACCCTGCCTGCACTCTCTTCTTCACCTATCTCCTGCACTGCCCGTTACTTTGGACAGCTGACCCCAAGTATTTAAACCTCCACTCCACTCCTTGCATCCTCACCATTCCACTGTCCTCCCTCTCATTCACGCATAGGTATTCCGTCTTGCTACAGTTCTGCATATCGCCTTTGTTCTTGAAAATCTGTACCAGTATGCATCTTCTCCACTCCACAGGCATCCTCTCACTTTCCAAGATTGTGTTAAGCAATCTAGTTAAAAACACCACTGTAATCTCTCCTAAACATCTCCATGCCTCCACAGCATGTCATCAGGACCAACTACCTTTCCACCCTTCATCGTCTTCATAGCTGCCCTCACTTCCTTCTTGCTAATCCACTGCACTTCCTGATTCACTATCCCTACATCATCCAACCTTCTCTCCCTCTCATTTTCTTCATTCAACAGCCCCTCGAATTACTCCTTCCACCTTTTCAGCACACTCTCTTCGCTTGTTAGCACATTTCCATCTCTATCCTTGATCGCCCTAACTTGCTACATATCCTTCGCAGCTCGGTCCCTCTGTCTAGCCAATCGGTACAAGTCTTTTTCTGCTTCCTTAGTGTCTAACCTCTCATACAACTCACCATACGCATTTTCCTTTGCCACCTTTCTCTTTGCTTTACGCTGTGTGTCTTTGTACTCCTGTCTTTCTTCATCTCTGACTACCCCACTTCTTCCTTGCCAACTTCTTCGTCTGTATACTTTGCTGTACTCCCTCATTCCACCACCAAGTCTCCTTGTCTTCCTTCCTCTGTCCTGATGACATACCAAGTACCTTCCTAGCCGTCTCCCTCACTATTTCTGCAGTGATTGCCCAGCCATCTGGCAACTCTTCACTACCACCCAGTGCCTGTCTTAACTCCTGCCTGAACTCCACACAACAGTCTTCCTTCTTCAACTTCCACCATTTGATCATCGGCTATTTCTTCACTCGCTTCCTCTTCTTGGTCTCCAAAGTCCTCCTGCAGACGACCATCTGATGCTGCCTAGCTACGTTCTCCCCTGTCACCACCATGCAGTCTCCAATCCCTTTTAGATCACGCCTTCTACATAAGATATAGTCCACCTGTGTGCATTTTCCTCCACTCTTGTATGTCACACTGTGTTCCTCCCTCTTCTTGAAATATGTATTCACCACAGCCATTTCCATCCTTTTCGCAAAATCCACCACCATGTCCTTCCACATTTCTCTCTTTGACAGCATACCTATCGATCTTCCTTCACCACTCTTTCAAAATCATTAGATGGTTTGAAAGAGGGGTGAGGGTTTCTTCCTTCTTCCTTCACCACTCTTTCAAAACCATTAGATGGTTTGAAAGAGGGGTGAAGGAAGCCATCTATGCGAAACTGGAAAAACCATCTCTCAACAGAGGAGGAGGTCTGCAACACCACCTATGTCCCACTTACAATACCATCCTTTCATCTCTACCCAGGAGACTCAAGAAGCTTAGCCTCCAAGAACAACAGTCGGTCACTAACGGCTCCAACGACTCATGGCCACTGAATGGAGCACTAACGGAGTCGAAACTAACACCCCCAACGACCGTCGTTGCTTAACATCGGATCACAAAGAGCCATGCACATCAATAGCTCTGATGACGGGCGTGGCTAAACATCGGAACACAAAAGAGCCACGCACATCAATAGCTCTGATAACGACGGCGTTGCTAAACATCGGAACACAAAGAGCCATGGACATCAATAGCTCTGATAACGACTCCAAAGAGGATAAATATCTGAGTTTCATCACCAGCGAGTCAGACTAGCTTGGTCTAGTCAGAAAGGCACGAACTGATGAAGCCTCTTGGATGAGAGGCGAAACGTATTCACGGATATATACCAAGTCCAGTTGCACTCGATTCAATTCCTTTGGATATACATGGACTGATTTTCATTGAGAAATGATTGGAGGAGGTGTTAAGCAGTGTTCATAAGAGGATGTCACTGTGAGGTACGGGTGAGTGCCCTGGAGTTGATTAATGGCGGCAGTTGGCATAAATACGCCTCAGGATATGCCATTTTGAACATGCTGTTCAGGACACTACAAGTTCACACCTTTGCAGCTGAACACCAACAACGTAAATTGAACTGACCTACCAAGACGGAGTCTGCCGCTTATGGGAGCTGAGACCCATATGGCCGAGACTTTGTCGAAGGGACCTGCTAACTACTAGCCTGCTACCTCGGTAAGCTAGCCCACCTCCCAGCTATTTCTGTCGTTTTGGAAATCAGTCCTCCTTCCTGTTTCTTCCTTCGTTTCCATATTTTCTACACACTCCAGGTTAGGACTAGTATTGCGTGTTTAACCCTGAACCCCTAAACCCGACTAGTCCGTAACATAATTTGGGGCACTGGTCCGTGTTTGATTTGAAGATTAATGCACATTAATGTTCAATAAAACCGGTTACGGATAAGACGTCAGTTAGCGAGTTACATCCAAGCATACTGTTTGTGAGAAGAGGCACAGTTGAGTTGGATTCAGCTCGGGATAACAGGCTGGTTTGGCTGGTTGGCTGATAGCTACTTGGCTAATGGTGGCAGGTGTTTTGCTGGTGTGTACCGCAGTGTATCGGTTTGTGGTCTGCGAGTAATGTCGCTTGTGTGCGGCCTGTTCATATCAATTTCTGGGAATATAGTGACCTATGAGTTGCCTCTTGTTGCAGGTTATATGTTTTGTGGGTAAGGCTATTTGGTAATAGTTAGATTAGAGGTAATTTTGTGAAAGTCTTGTCTCTTTTGGTTAGCCTATTTTTGAGAGAATGTGATAACAATAACCATGACAACGTTCAACATAGAGGAGTTTTATGGGAGCGATTTTCGGCGCAAGGAGTTGTCAGCTTAAAAAAGAAGACTTGCTTGCAGTAGCTCAATATTGTGAGGTAGACATCACTCCAGAGATTAAAGAGCCGGAGATTGTGGAGACCCTGATTTCAGTGTCTGTGAATGTTCTCATTCATCCAGGTCATGGTTATCCAAAGGAGTTGAATCAAGTGCAACTGGACTTGGTATATATCCGTGAAGACGTTTCGCCTCTCATGCAAGAGGCTTCCTCAGTTCGTGCCTTTCTGACTAGCTTGGTCGAGTCAGAAAGGCACGAACTGAGGAAGCCTCTTGGATGAGAGGCGAAACGTCTTCACGGATATATACCAAGTCCAGTTGCACTTGAGTCAACTCCTTTGGATTACCCTGATTTCAGTGTTCCACCTAAAAGAACGCGTACATGTAAGAGCAGAGAGAGAGAGAGAGAGAGAGAGAGAGAGAGAGAGAGAGAGAGAGAGAGAGAGAGAGAGAGAGAGAGAGAGAGAGAGAGCGAGCGAGCGAGCGAGCGTGCACGCGCGGATGTTTCAACTTGAGTTAGCAAAGCTGCCATTGGAGCAAGAGAAGTTTAAAGTGAACAACAGTTGCATACAATGTAAGCACGAAGTTTTTGAGACTCAGGCCAGTTTAATCGGGATGATGTGGGCTCTTTCTTTGATGCTTTTGAGAAAATTGCAAAAGAGATAGAATGGCCTGAGAATAGGTGGACGTAGCTTATCCAGTTGGTTTGAGGGCAGAGCCCTGGAAGCTTAGATGCTTCTGACAGCAGAGACTACGATACTGTGAGGAAAGTGGTTCTGGCAGCCTATGAGGTGGTGCCAGAAGCCTACTGACACAAGTTCAGGTGAAAATCAACTGACATTTTCCTTGCTTTGACTAGGCAACAGGAGGTTGTGTTTGACAGGTAGTTAGCAAGCACTAACACTCACACCTTTCAAGAGTTGCGGCAACTTGTGCTGTTTTGCAGTCCAAAATCAGTTTACTTCAGCATATGGCGATACATCTAAATGAGTTGGGCGTAACTAAATTAAGAAAAGCTGCTATGGCAGCAGAATCTTGAGTTAACTCACAGAGAAGTACCATGGAAAGGAAAGTTTGGCAGACAGGAAATGAGGCAGGCTGCAACTGACAGGCCTTGTGAGGCTGTCATGACAAAATCTACTTCCACCTCTGTTCAATCTCTAGGGCCAGAGAAAAGATATAAGAAGCCTTATTTTTTCCAAAAGGATGTCAGTTGCCATTATTGCAGAAAACCTGGCCATATAAAGTCCAGTTGTCCCGGTCTCAAGAGGAAAAATGGAGAGGGGAAAATTGTGGGATTGATCAGCATTCAGACTCAGATCGGTCCCTGTGAAGTGGACACTTTGAACCTGCCTTCCTGCCCAATAGTGAAGGGGTTTGAAGGTTTTGTGTCAAAGGGGGCAGTTTCTGGTGCGCCCGATGGCGAAATGGTCCCTGTATCAATTTTGAGGGACACAGGTGCCACACAGTCCTTAACGGTTCAGGGTGTCATAGATGTACCGCCTCCCACCCGTTGAAAAGCTTCTACCCCAGTGAAGTGGGAAGGAGATGGTTTTGTTAGTGCCCCTCCGCACAAAGTATTTCTGGCATCTAACATTGTAAGTGGACCAGTAGTGGTGGGTATTGTTCCTTCCTTGCTGATTGAAGGAGTTGCCTTTGTGTTGGGCAATGATTTGGCTGGTGCTGAGGTTTGTGTGTCACATGTTGTGAGTGAGACACCTTGTGAGGTCCCTGAGAACATCCTGAGGTGTTTATGGAATGTTTGGTGACACATGCTCTGGCAACTGAATAGGGAAATTCCAGCAAGCAGGATGAACTGTCTGGGGGTTTGACTGATACCTTTCTTGTTAGGCTAGCTAAGGTGTCCCCCTGCTCCCAGATTTCTTGGGAAGCCCTTATATCAGAGCAAAGAAAATATCTTTCTGTAGTTCCATTCAGACAGACGGCTGATAATGCTGAGGACTTGAAGGCTGTGGCTGAAGATTTCTTTCTCCAAGATGGAGTCTTGTTGAGGAAATGGCGGCCTCGTGATCATGCTGCAGCTGAACCATGTACCGTTGTGACTCAAATTGTGTTGTCTGAGAGTTTCAGGGAGGAAGTCCTGTGTTGTTAGCCATGAAGTATCCTTAGCAGGTCATTTAGACATCCGTAAAACTAAATGAGTAGACATTATGAGTCATTTTTAGACAAAATGAGTAGACATTTCTACTGGCCCAAAATGCATAAAGATGTGGTTTTGTATTGTCGTAGCTGTCATGTTTGTCAGGTTGTGGGCAAGATTAAAAAGGAGCAAGTCATTTGGGGCAATAGGTGGGTCAAAGTTCAGTGAGACCAAGGACTGACAAGGTGCAAGCCATTTTAGAGCTGCCTGTTCTGAAAACAAAACGCCAGCTAATGTACCTTTTGGGCATGTGTGGCTTTTATTGGCGGTTTATTCCCAACTTCACAGCTGTGACAACACCACTCACAAACCTGATGAAGAAGGGAGTTAAGTTTAGCTGGTCAGTGGATTGTCAGACAGCTCTGGTAATGGTCAAAGCTATTCTAGCTAGTGAACCGGTGCTGGTTGCTCTGGACTTCTCTGTCCCATTCAAGCTTGCAGTGGATGCTTGTGATGTTAGAGTGGGGGTGGTGCTGCTACAGACCAATGTGTCAGGAATAGACAGGCCTGTTGCATATTTCTCTAAGAAACAGAATCGCCATCAGAAGCGATATTTCACCATTGAGATGGATACCCTGGCTCTTGTCCTAGCAGTCCAACACTTTGAGGTGTACGTCTCTAGTGCTGGAGCTGATTTAGTGGTCCTCACTGATCACAACACACTAACGTTCCTGTCAAAGTTCAGAACATCGAGTCAGAGAGTGTTCCGTTGGAGTATAATTTTACAACCATATAGCCTGATGGTAGTGCATTTGTCAGGCAGAGAAAATGTTATCGTGGACACCCTGTAAAGGGGATGAGCATATAGTTTGGGTATTTTGAAAAGTTGGGGAATGTATTGTTGATAGCAGTGCACATGAATCAATAGAGTAAAAAAAAAAGAAAAACGGAATAGATTATAATTGTACATAGTCTTGTTGTTTTAATAAGTAAGTTTAAACAACTCTTTACAAATAACATATTAAACAGATATAGGATGTATGAACAAAGAGGTGGACTGGAATAACATGACATGATACATAACGTGTAAGGTGCCTTGTTTGACTTATGCTGTTTTGTTTGTTTTGATTTCTATGCATTGGTCTTTCTTTTCTTTTTTCCCCACTTCTGTTTTGTTTTGAAAGTTTTGTTTTGATTTGACTGATATTGTATAAGAAAGGGGTAGGACATTTTCTTTACTTCATCCTACGCCCTTTTGAACATAGACCAGTTATTACTTGTGTTGTTACGGAGAGTTTGCAAAATATGTTCATTATTATTTCCATTTGTTCTTGTATTCCTGCCTATATATTTTATTTTGTTATTTTAACATATTTGAAATAAATTCAATGTATAAGAATATATATATATATATATATATATATATATATATATATATATATATAGTTTTTGATTTTAAGAGCCAAGGCTGATCATAAATAAGATTTCCATACTGGA
This sequence comes from Lampris incognitus, assembly GCF_029633865.1. Lineage (NCBI taxonomy): Eukaryota > Metazoa > Chordata > Actinopteri > Lampriformes > Lampridae > Lampris > Lampris incognitus. Next base: position 51,783,636 of record NC_079215.1, on the reverse strand, counting down.
TCGGTGGAGGCTAGGGTTACCAACGACCGCTACCGGTACTGTTGACCAGCAGGGTGCCGCTGGAAACTATGCTACTGTTGGGCAAAGGAGAGGGGGAAGACATGTCCAGAGGCAGCGAGAGAGGAGGAAGGGTAGGAGTGTGGAGGTGAGATTCGGAACTTTGAATGTTGGCACTATGACTGGTAAAGGGAGAGAGATGGCTGATATGATGGAAAGAAGAAAGGTAGGCATACTGTGTGTGCAAGAGACCAGGTGGAAGGGGAGTAAGGCCAGGAGTATTGGAGGTGGGTTCAAGCTCTTCTACCATGGTGTGAATTGGAGGTGAAATGGGGTAGGGGTAGTTTTGAAGAAAGAGTATGTCAAGAGTGTGCTGGAGGTGAAGAGAGTGTCAGACAGAGTGATGAGTATGAAGCTGGAAATCGAGGGTGTATTGCTGAATGTTATCAGTGCATATGCCCCGCAAGTTGGGTGTGAGATGGAAGAGAAAAAAGAAAGTTGGATGACGTGGTGGAGAAGGTACTCAAGGAGGAGAGAGTGGTGATTGGAGCGGACTTAATGGACATTTTGGTAAAGGGAACAGGTGAAAGATGGGTGAAGGATTCAAACCATCTAATGGCTTCCTTCATCCCTCTTTCAAACTATGCGAAACTGGAAAAAACATCCCTCAACAGAGGAGGAGGTCTGCGACACCACCTATGTCCCACTTACAATGCAGTCCTTTCATCTCTACCCAGGAGACTCAAGAAGCTTAGCCTCCAAGAACAACAGTCGGTCACTAACGGCTCCAACAACTCATGACCACTGAATGGAGCACTAACGGAGTCGAAACTAACACCCCCAATGACCGTCGTTGCTTAACATCGGATCACAAAGAGCCATGCACATCAATAGCTCTGATAACGACGGGCGTTGCTAAACATCGGAACACAAAGAGCCATGGACATCAATAGCTCTGATAACGACTCCAAAGAGGATAAATATCTGGGTTTCATCACCAGCCAGTCAGACTAGCTTGGTCTAGTCAGAAAGGCACAAACTGATGAAGCCTCTTGGATGAGAGGCGAAACGTCTTCATGGATATATACCAGGTCCAGTTGCACTTGATTCAATTCCTTTGGATAACCATGACCTGGATGAATGAGAACATTCACAGACAGTAGATGTATGTATGAAAAGGAAGAGGGGGGAAAAAAAGAGTCGTTCATTTACAAATGTGATTACATTTTACTTAATTTAAATGTGACAATCAAAACATTGAAAACATGATTTTATTTAAAAGATGTTAAAAACAACAGCCTACCTTGTTTTATTCAATGTTTTTTTTTATCATTATTTACATAGAATTATTTTCTTTATTAAAAAACAAGATTTGGTCTTCAAAAAGTCTTTTTTCCAAAAATCAGTCTTGAAAAGGGGGGGGGGGAGTCATCTTATATTCGGGCCAATATAGTATTTTAGAAATGGGTATTGCACAACTATTTTGATAGTGTTTGAAATGAGGGTTTCTGACTTTTATGGCCAACACTTCCATAGCGTGATCCTCCCACGCTATGTCCCCCTGGCGAAACTCCTCACTGTCAGGTGAAAAGAAGAGGCTGGCGACTCCACATGTATGGGAGGAGGCATGTGGTGGTCTGCAGACCTCCCCGGATCGGCAGAGGGGATGCAGCAGCGACCGGGATGGCTCGGAAGAGTGGGGTAATTGGTTGGGTGCAACTGGGGAGAAAAAGGGGGGGGGGATCATCCCCACTGGATGGATGTTGTGGCTTGCACATAAATAATAGCAAATAAAATGTCTTCCTTAACCTTATATCAACTCTCACCAGTCTTCTTCTCTGAATAGTGTGTAGATGGTTAGATGGGCATCTAAGAAACTGAAGACCCGAGTTCCTGCCCAGCTGTGGACAAGTAACACAACGCAGTGCGGACGAGTTGAGGTCCATTATATAAGCAAAGCGTTTTCATTTAATGTAATGCACAGTCAAATGCATTACACTTTACTGAAGTGGTCAAACTTCAGTGCATGTCTGCCACCAAGTGCCACCAGATATCAAGTGGATATGTTGTATTAACATAGGCCAACGCATTCATTTGTTCCAGATCTGCAGTGGTCACCAACAAGATGTGGGACCAAGTGAGAGTTGATCATGGGAAGAGTTTTATCTGTGCCTGTACGTTCAGGAAATCCTTTCCAGGCACAGGTATAAGCTGTGTATAACTCAGCAGGCAACCTTACCTTCAGACTACATCTTTCAGGGTAAGTTTTTCAATTACTTCTCAAAAGGAAGGGCTCCAGTGATAACCTGAGACTTTGAAAGACATAAGGATCAACATTGAGATTCCATCATATCTCGTGTTCACTACAGGTGGAGCGGATTTGGCCTGAAGTAAATAATCGGGTCAACTACCCACTGAAGCAGGCTTTGGTGCACCTGATCAACCAAGAGGCCGTAGACACGCAGGACAACACTGTTAAATTCTGTGTGTCAAACCTGACGTGCCAACTCAGCCAGATTGGGTTAAACAGGGTTGTGCAGTCATGGAATGCACATAGGAGTCCAGGTATGCTAAAACATTATTGTGAATGAGTCATATCAAACCAAAATAAACATTATATAATACATTATTGTGAATTAATCATATCAGCCCCAAATGTTTTTTTTCCCCTTTACTAGGCAGAGGAATATCAAATGAGCTAGCTGCAGCAGGATGCCCAGCCAGAATATCAGAGGACCTGCTACCCAGTGCTTCTGTTGTGGCAGACTGATATGAGCAGGAGTTGGGATCCTCTCTCACCAGGGAGGCAACCTTTGGTGTGGATCCATTTCACTCCGAGGAAGAAAGGAGCCAGGCAGAAGAGGACTTTGCGGTGGCCCTACCCTGATGTAGCTGTCATTTTGGACAGTGTGGTCAACAATGGCCATAATGTTTACCATGAAGCCCCTTTCCTCCTGCTTAATGTGACAGAGAGGCATGTGTGAAATGTTGTGATGGATGTATGACTGCAGGTGTGTACTGTATGTGCGAAGTTATAAATGACACGTCACTCAGTGCTGACCATCTAAGCCTTCCACACATGCGTGACGCGTGCACACGCACACGCACACGCACACACACACACACACACACACACACACACACACACACACTGAGTTAGTTTAGAGAGCTGCATTTATTCTGACAGGCTGTTATGTTATGAAGACTATCAGACATTCACATGATACTTTTTTTGCCGGGCTTCACATAGGCTTACATTTAACATTATACTCGGGGCTACACTCAAAACATTCACGGCTTAAGTCCTGGCAAAATGACCTGGCGACGTGATGGACTGGCCCCGCTGGCCGGTCCTACCAAAAAAGATTAGTGTCCTATCTGTGATGCAATTAAAATTATTTTTTTCTTAACAAAATGTAAAGAAAAGTGATTTCAGGTATATTTTGATGTCACTTTTAAAGCATATTTTGATAATTATTGGGATAATATTGTGAATCGCAATTATTTTGGCTGGGATAATCATGACATGAAATGTCCATATTGTCCCACCGTACTCCACAGTGTTGGTTTCAAATATGAGTCAATCTCATCTGATCATGCAGAGGTGAGCGGGGGGGGGGGGGGATTAATGGACCATATATTTTTGAGGAACGCGAAAATGGAAATGCACCTAAAAAAGTTAGCCAAATGCAAAAGTGTGACCCTTTGCGACCCTTTGTTTTAGTCTGCTCATAAAAACACAAAAACAATACCATTTAAATATCTTATGCAACACAGGTTTGTGATGTTTATAGGGGAGGGCCGACTTATAGAGGTGATTGCATGCTGCATAGCATTTCTAGACAGCACAGAGCGGTTTGTATTCCAATTTTTTTTCCTTCTCCAAGCATGAGACACACTAAACTCAAATATCAGGTTTTACTTTAGGGTGGATGTTTTGGGTAAAGACATCAACTCTGCTGATGGGCCTGTCAACATATTAGAGCACATGTTTCAAATGATCAGTTTGCTTATTTTTGCTGAATAATAATTGGTCTTACATTCTCTATCAGCTAATCTATTTTGGTTTATTTATGTTGATTTTATGATATTGATGAAACTGTATACTCTCTTCACTTCTCCTGGATTGCCACCTTGTCGTCGGGGAGAAGCTTGCGTGTACTAATGATCCCAAGAGCTATGCCGCCAGGAGCTTGGCTCGTCGTAGGGTCACCCATGGCAGCTAGGTCAACAGGGAGGTTGCAGACGAAGTGTGATCCAACAAAGATCTTGCAAAATGCCTATAAACTCCACAGTAGACAGGTTAGGTTTTACACACTCCAAACTGCTTTAATTAAGATTCCGTGCTAAGTTACAACTGAGGTTGCCACTTGTGTACATCATAAGTCCTCGCCTGTAATTTAAAGTGACCACACCATAACTCTACATTCACCCTCTTCTAGATGTAACACAAAATACATTACAGCAACACAACAACAGCAATGCTGCATAACTTGAGTGGCACAAGCGGCTCCCTGAACACAACAGCATGAGTGGGGTACAGCACATAACAGGAAACTGACAAACTCGCATGCCAAAAAAAGATAAGATGGCATGTGTAACTAATAAGGTACAGAATAACCAACAAGGAAACTCAGTAATAAATCACTGGAAGGATTATATTTCTCAGTGTGCACACATTAGTTTTATCAGTCACTGGGGCTAAATGTTGATGTAATCCTGATAATGCTGGTTGGAGTGGCTGACTCTTCCTGAGCGAGTCACCAAAGGCTGTCTACCACCTGAATCACCTGGGGTGATTTCTGGTGTGGCGATGGACAGTGTGAGTGGCATAGTGTCAGCGCGAACAGCTTCTGTATCAAGTGCTGCTGAAGTGGGGATTTGTGGCAGGTCATCCTCAGAGATGGCCAGTGGGGGTTCATCAACTTGGAGAAGGTGTTGCCGATTCCTCGTGTAGTTGGTTCCTTGGGATGTTATTATGTAGCTGTAAGGCTGAGGGGCTGGGCCTACCACTCTTACTAACCTGTCAAATTCATGTGCAATCTGCACCCTGATGGTATGACCTGGACTTAATGCAGGGGCGGTGCCGGGCATTGCAGTCATGCTATGCTTTCCCCCTCATCCTCTCTTTTGTGATCGTGGCTTTCACATTAGTGTGGGTGGCTGGCTGGAGCATGGCTTTGGTGTCTGGTATGAATGTTCTGGTCTGTCTGGACACAAGGCGCTGAGTGGGACAGGGGAGTCCATCATGGGGAATGTTGCATGCATGGAGGAGAGCAGCCTGGATGTCTGTGCCATCACGGTAGCACTTTTCCAGGAGGAGCTTAGCAGATCATACAGCATGCTCAGCAAGGCCAATTGATTGTGGGAAATGAGGACTACTCCGCATGTGTCTGAGGTCCCATGTGTGTGGAAAGTCTGAGACGTCCTTACCAGTGAATTGGATCCCACTGTCAGTCATGAGTGTGTGAGGAACACCATGTGTTGCTAAGTGTCACTTCAGCTTTGCGATGACTATGGTGCTTGTCATATCAGGGAGGAAGTCTGGGTCCGCAGTGGCTTGGTGTCAATGCAGTTGCCGACTGGGGACTGGGGTTCGCGTCCCGGTCTCGTCAGATCCAACTATGGCCGGATTCAATGAAGCAGCAATAACTGGCAATGCTGTCTTCGGGAGGGGGGCGGAGTTGGCTTGTGTTCATCATATGAAAGCATCTCTGTGTGTGTCGGAAAAAGCAGTGGTTTGGCCTGGATTCGCCTTGTCACGAAAGTGGCGAGGCGTCTCCTTCGAGACTGCTGGCCGGAGAGATGCAGTTGGCGAATGCATGCAGTACGAGGGTGGGTGTTTGAACTAAAATAGGGATCGATTGGCCACTAAATTGGGAGAAAAGGGGAAAAATCAGAAATAAATGTATAAAGGGAGCAAGTCCAGCTCCAACCACCCCGAGTAAGAGTACACAACCACTAAATGCATTTTGGCATGCCATTCAAATATATCTGCTGCAGTGAATTGCCATGGTAGGTCTGGGATTTCATAAAGGTGCAGTGGTTCCTTTGTGTGGTGAGGTGTAAGAGCATTGTTAGCTGCACAGCGAGACACCTCCCTCTCAATGTTTGTGTACATTTATGGTGAATACATGGTCTCCCAAGCTGTGCATTTTGTGGCTTGAATACCAGGATGGCCTTGGTGTAACTGGCCAACATAGAACTTTTGCGGTGCAGGGGGTATTACTAGTCTCAGTCCACAGAGCAGAAGTCTGCAGAAGAAGAAGAGCAGCGCATATGCCACGCAAGTTGGGTGTGAGATGGAAGAGAAAGAAGAATTCTGGAGTGAGTTGGGTGAAGTGGTGGCGAGTGTACCCATGGGAGAGAGAGTGGTGACTGGAGCAGACTTCCACAGGCATGTTGGTGAAGGAAACAGAGGTGATGAAGAGGTGATGGGCAAGTATGGTGTCAAGGAGAAATGTGTAAAGACAGATGGTGGTGGAGTTTGCGAAAAGGATGGAAATGGCTGTGGTGAATACATATTTCAAGAAAAGGGAGGAACACACAGTGACGTATAAGAGTGGAGGAGAATCCACAGGTGGACAATATCTTATGTAGAAGGAGCAATCTGAAAGGGATTGGACACAGCAAAGTGGTGATGGGAGAACGAAGCTAGGCAGCATCAGATGGTGGTGTGTAGGATGACTTTGCAGACCAAGAAAAGGAAGAAAGTGAAAGCAGAGCCAAGGATCAAATGGTGGAATTTGAAAAAGGTAGTCTGTTGTGTGGAGTTCAGACAGGCGTTGAGTGGTAGTGAAGAGTTACCATATGGCTGGGAAACCACTGCAGAAATAGTGAGGGACACAATTAGGAAAGTACTTGGTGTGTCATCAGGACAAAGGAAGAAGTGGGATAGTCAGAGAGATGAATAAAGTAGACAGGAGTACAAGGATATGCAGCGTAAAGCGAGGAGAGAGGTAGCAAAGGCAAAGGAGGAAGGCGTATCGTGAGTTGTATGAGAAGTTAGACACTAAGGAAGAAGAAAAGGACTTGTACTGATTGGCTAGACAGAGGGATCAAGCTTGGAAGGATGTGCAGCAGGTAAGAGCGATCAAGGATAGAGATGTGCTGACAAGTAAGAGGAGTATGTTGAGAAGCTGGGCAGAGTACATTGAGGGCCTGATGAATGAAGAAAATGAGACAGAGAGAAGGTTGGATGATGTGGGGATAGTGAATCAGGAAGTGCAGTGGATTAGCAAGTAGGAAGGGCAGCTATGAAGAGGATGAACAGTGGAAAGGTAGTTGGTCCAGATGACATACCTGTGGAGGCATGGAAATGTTTAGGAGAGATGGCAGTTGAGTTTTTAACTAGATTGTTTAACACAATCTTAGAAAGTAGAGGATGCCTGAGCAGTGGAGAAGAGGTATATTGGTACCGATTTTCAAGAATAAGGGCAATGTGCAGAATCGTAGCAACTACAGAGGTATAAAGTTGATCAGCCACAGCATGAAGATATGGGAAAGAGTAATAGAAGTTAAATTAAGACAAGAGGTGACGATCAACGAGTATCAGTATGGTTTCATGTCACAAAAGAGCACTAAAGATGTGACGTTTACTTTGAGAATGTTGATTGGGAAGTATAGAGAAGGCCAGAAGGAGTTACATTGTGTCTTTGTGGATTTAGAGAAACCATATGACATGGTGCTGAGAGAGGAGGTCTGGGAGGTATGACTCCCTCATACCTCCCACAACTCCTCTCGAGAGAGAGAGAGGGGGGGGTGAGGAAGTCGGGAGTTGTAGAGAAGTATGTAGGAACGGTGAAGCATACTATGTATGAGGGCAATGTGACAGCGGTGTGCGGTATGAATGATGGATGGATTCAAGGTGAAGGTGGGATTAAATCAAAGATCAGCTCTGAGCCCTTTCTTGTTTGCAAGGTTGATGGACGAGATCAGGCAGGAATCTCTGTGGAATATGATGTTTGCGGATGACATTGTGATCTGTACCAAGCGTAGGCTGCATGTTGAGGAGAACCTTGAGAGGTGGAGGTATGCACTGGAGAGAAGAGGAATGAAAGTCAATAAGGGCAAGACGGAATACCTATGTGTGAATGAGAGGGAGGACAGTGGAATGGTGAGAATGCAAGGAGTAGAGGTGACAAAGGCATAGGAGTCTGAATACTTGGGGTCAACTGTACAAAGTAGAAGGGAGTGCAAAAGAGAGTTGAAGAAGAGGGTGCAGGCAGGGTGTAGTGGGTGGAGAAGAATGTTAGGAGTGCTTTGCGATAGAAGGGTACTAGCAAGAGCTGAGGGGAATGTTTACAAAATGGTTGTGAGACCAGCTATGTTACAAGGTTTGACATCAGTGGCACTGACGAAAAGACAGAAGGCGGAACTGGAAGTGGCAGTGCTGAGGATGCTAAGATTTTTATTGGGAGTGACAAAGAAGGACACGATTAGGAATGAGTATATTAGAGACAGCTCAGGATGGACGGTTTGGAGACAAAGCAAGAGAGGCAAGATTGAGATGGCTTGGATATGTGTGGAGCAGAGATGCTGGGTATATTGGGAGAAGGATGCTGAATATGGAGCTGCCAGGCAAGAGGAAAAGAGGAAGGCCAATGAGGAGGTTTATGGATGTGGTGAGAGAGGACATGCAGGTGGTGGGTGTGAAAGAGGAAGATGCAGAGGACAGGAAGAGATGGAAATGGATGATCCGTTGTGGCGACCCCCAACGGGAGCAGCCGAAATTAGTAGTTGTAGTAGTAGTAGTGGTAGTAGTAGCCCACAGAGCAGAAGTACATCTTTAACAGTCAAATCTTCCTTCATTGAAAAGAAGAGAATCAGAATGTGGGGTAATTCATTTGAGGTGTTCGGCCAGCCATGTAGGATAATGTCACTTATAGAAATATGTTATCTTACTTTACTTGAACACGAAATCCATGCATCTCTCCTTGTAAATGAACACTTCTGTGACTTTACTGTAAAAGTATCCTGCTTGTTGGAGTTTTGAAAGTCTCTCCTTCTCAACTGAAATCAGGGCCAGTGATGAAAGGCGTCCTTGTCCGGTGCAATTTTGACTGAGGGTCTTCACTCTCTTCATCGTTGAAAATTACCTCTCAACAGATACCGTTGTTGCTGGTATAGTTAAGACTAATTTTAGCAACTTGGTTGCCTCGGGAACGGTTTCAACCAAATCATGCTGAATGAGCCATCCAAGCATCTCCCCAGATGTTTTCTCTCTCACCTCCTATAATTGGTAAAGTCCAACTAAGTCTGCCTTAAGTCTGATGAAATCAACATGTTTAGCATACACCGCCAGGCTCTCAAATTTGTCATTGTCAAAAATTTTTGATATTTGGTTAAATTGTTTGTTGTCAACAAGGCCAATGAAATTCAAACTGCCGAAGTTACTAAATCTAGCCTTCATTTGTGCGAGTGTGTCATTCAAAATTCTGTGAAAAAAGTATCTTTCGCTCATCTTTGATGGATTGGTTGGGTCTTGCGTGCCCCTCCGTGAGGTTGAGTTGGCTGCATTTCTGGTCAAATTGCACATAGTGCGCATCAAAGCCCTGCCATTTTTTTTTCTTTTTCAAAAGCTGTCATTATGTCTTGTATTCTAGAACAATAACCAATGTAAATTCCCTTTTTTGCAGCACATTAAACAGTGCATCAGTGACATTAAAAATGTCTTCATAGGTGTCAAGGAGAAAGCATGTCGAGGCCTTTGCCAGCAAGGCATCTAAATAGCCTTCAGCCATCATTAGGGTTTCAGTATCCCAGTCAGTAGGATTATCAATCATCGACTGAAACATGGTCCACATATCCGAGTAGTTGTGGCTAACTGTCTGAACGAGGCATGAGTGCGAAGTCCACTGTGTCGGTGCAGCTCTTGGTATCCATCGTTTGACAACCTCATCCAGGAGTTTTGTGCGCTTTGTCGATTTGTTGAAGAATGATGAAAGCCCTTCCACTGTTTTGAAAAAGACCTGGAATTCTGAAATAGACCTCACCGATTGTGATAGTACGACATTTAATTTATGAGCGTAAAAATGCCTGAAAATAGCCTCTGGCCTCTTTTTCTGTATTGACTGGAGGCTTTAGTGCTAACTGTGGGCCATGCTGGCATGGATCTGCAGCATTTATAAAAATGATTGAGTTTGCAACAATTATTGCATTATTCGTTGAATGCATAACATTTACGACAGTCAGGAGCGTGTTGTCCATTCCAGTTACCACGGCAAGTTTTCTGAATAGCGCATATATCCGCTTCTTTCTTTAACTCCTTGGAGCTCTTTTATGACTGTTCACTGAGCATACTGCTAATCGCTATTTCCACGGTGACATTCTTTTCATTTAGTAGCCACTTGCAGACAAAGTCCCTTTCTATGCCCCACACAATGCGATCCCTTATCAATTCATCGTGGAGCGCGCCAAAATCACATTTCTTTGTCAGTATTTTCAAAGTGGAGATGTAAGTTAGAACTGTCTCACCAGGTTTTTGACTAGTGGTGTTGAAAGCATGTCTGTCCTTATTGATGTTTCTGCAGATAAGCACAATTCAGCAAACTTTTCCAGTAGAACCTCTGAATCTTCATGACTTTCTCCATCTTTGTAAATGAATGATTCCGATTTTTCAACAGCCTCAGGACCGGCTAGGTTTAGGAGCGTGCAGGCTTACACTTTCTTTGATTTATCCAACAGCCCCGCGTCGTTCAAAACTTAAGGGGTCGATGCGACGAAGGCCTTGCGTCATTGTCGTGCACTTCTGACACCATGTAAAGTGCCTCTAAATTCCTCAGTAGACCGATAAAGTTTTACACATTCCGAACTCCTTTAATCACCATTCTGTGCTAAGTTACAGCTGAGGTCGTCACTTGTGTACGTCATAAGTCCTCACCCATAATTTAAAGTGATCACACGATAACTCTACAGACCTCAACAGCGGAACTGGCAGAAGCCCATGCCAGTGAAGGCAGATGAAGGCTGCAACCGAGTGTGGTACCCAATCGTCTTGGTTCTCTATGCCATCGGACTCTGGCCATCCCCTGGCAAGGCCTGTGTGGTGGCTGCAGGCACATCAGCCATTCCACATCAAAAGCTGTCACATGCAGGCGTCCTCCCGCAAGGATGCCCACAAAGACCACGAAAGGAAGACAGTCGTACTCGACCCCAAGTGACCACCGATAATGATGATGATGATGATGATGATGATGATGATGATAATACTCTCTTCATGTGATCATATAAACTGCCTTTGCTCGTCTAACCTATAACAAATAGTGTAACCTCTCTCTCTCTATTCATTGTGACATGGACAAAACCTGTGCTGTGATATATTTAAATGTGATAAAATTTGTTGAACAAAATTAAATTTAATAGGATTTATATATATATATGAATATTTCATATCAGGAACTGAGAGAAATTTGATTATCTCTTTTTGGCTTATATGGGTTTCTTTAAACCTGTGTCCCTATTGGTAGGTTGTGTAACAGATATACAGGCTTGCCTTTCTGAGCTTTTCTGAGCTTTTCCTAGCTTTGTCTAGTCAGAAAGGCACAAACTGAGGGAGCCTCTTGGATGAGAGGCGAAACGTCTTAACGGATATATACCAAGTCCAGTTGCACTTGATTCAACTCCTTTGGATATTCAGGTAGTATCCTGTCATACCCAGGAAGGAGGCGACCTGGGCGGCTGAGCTGGGCTCGGGGATGGCCTGAATGATGTCCACATTAGACTGGAGTGGGGTTATGCCACTTGCTGACAGCCGGAGCCCCACAAACTCAATGGCCGGCACAGAGAGGACACATTTTTCAGCATTGAGAGTTAGCTTGTGCTTGGCTAGGGCTGCGAAGACCTTGTTTGAGTTGCTTGTCACGGATTTCAGTGGTGGTCCCGTGTACGACTATATTGTCAGAGAAATGGCCATGCCCGGTATGCCAGCCAGCACAGAGACCATGCCTTTCTGGAAGCAGCTAGGGGCGGAGCTGAGGCCAAACGGCATCCGGGTGTAGCGAAACACTCCTGCATGTGTCACGAAGGCTGTGAGGTATCTGCTGCCGGGGTGGAGAAGCACCTGTAAGAATCCCTGTCTGAGGTCGAGCTTGGAGAACACCGCAGAGCCACAGAACTGAACTTTGAGCTCTTCTGAGTTGGGTAGTAGATACTTGACAGGGATCACCGCCTTATTCACTGCACGTAGATCGACACAGACATGCAGGGCCTACGACTTCTTCTTAGCCACCATGAGGTTTGAGACTCAGGGTGAAGCGTCCACTAGCTCAATGATGTCAGCTTCCAGCAGTTGTTGCAGCTCGGCCGAGAACCCATCACAGAGAGCCAGCTGGATGCGGCACAGTACCTGGATGACAGGTTTCACAGAAGGATCAAGGAGAGGTTGATGGGCAAAGGCAGAGAGGCAGCCCAGACCCTCAAACAGTGATGGCCATTTTTGCTGCCATGGCGTGGCGACAGTCAGGATTATTGACCCCCCCATGTCCAAGAGGGAGAACCTCAGAGCAGAGAACAGGTCCAGGCCCATCAAGTTGGCCCCATCGCAGGCAACATGAAAGACAACACTGGGCAAAAGCTTTGTTCCATAGAAGACAGTCACTCGGAGAGAGCCGATCAGACCGATTCTGGAGTCTCCATAGCTGCAGAGGGCAGCTGAGGGTGCACACAGCGGTAGTGAACTGAAAAATTGTCTGTAAGTATCAACATTCAGAAGAGACACACTGGCGCCGGTGTCCAACAGCAGAGGAATGCTCACATCACTGAGGTTGACTGTGCATGATTTGAATGGCACAGGCCCAGGGGTCACATTGTGAATAATGTTGGGTGCAGACTGGGAGGCGTGGCTCTCTGACCCAGCTGGGGAAGAGCGACTGACGTTAGCAAAATGATTTTGCTTACCGCAGCTACGGCATGTCTGGCCATTGGCTGGACAGTTCCGGGCCCTTGAGGCGTGAGACCGAGATCCACAGTTACCGCAGGGCTGTTGTGGGCGGGACCGAGAATGCTGTCATTGGCCCAGTTGCATGACATCCGAGGAGTCGGGGTCTGCTTTGCTCTGGCTTGGAAGCGTCCCGGGGGGAAGTCTCGAGTAAGAGAGCAATCTGAGGAGGCAACTTGACTGGGGGTGGCCACTTGCTGTGTAGTTAGCATAGCTGCACACTCAGCTGCACTCTCTACTTGCAATACAATGGTAATTGCTCTAAACAGCGATAGATCATCTGATTCAAGTAAAAGTGTCTAATGCATCTTCGTGCTGTTGGTGTGTTCAATCAGCTGGTCATGGATCATCTTGTCCTGCAGCGCGCCAAACTTGCACGAGCTAGCCAACCCTTACATATTAGCTACCTACTGCTGCACAGACTCACCAGGCAGTTGGTGTCGCTGACAGAATAAAAATTGCGGAAGGAGTGCACTTTGTGGAGCAGTGAAATGGATATTCAGAAGCCCCACAGCTGTGTCATAGTCAGTGATGGTCCCCAGCGTCCCGAGCACACGCTGACCATCAGCTCCCAAACAGTGCTGTAACAGAGCCTTCTTCCGAGCCGCACTCACTTAGCTCAGCCCTGAGGCTATGAGGTAAGTTTCGGAGGACTGTAACCAGTGAGTCCAGGGTATTGGAGGCTTGCCAGACAATGCCAGAAAGGGGGCAGGTGGTGGAAGAGAAATATCAGCCATCTTCTTTGCCAATATTATGTTTGAAGGATCACACCATGACACAGTCTCAGCATCAATGCAATGTTCGTTTTACTCTCGATTTCAAAACCCCTTACAGCAGACTCAACCTATCAATTCAAGAACCATAAAAGCATCACATACCGACTGTAGCACAACAGAACAGTGCTAACCAAAATGCAGTACTGATAACCCAGTGTGCAGACATAACACTCTGTACAAATCATGTCCCTGTATGCTGTACGCTAACAATAGTTGTGCCAAATGCTGCTAACGTCCATAATGATGATCCTAAATTAAATACGAAAAATTTTGTTTTTAGGACAAAGATGAAGTGTGCTACGCTGCACTGGATGTTCGCCAAGCAAAGCGGAGGCCAAAGAAGAGCGACCAAAACTCTGACTTCTGCACCTATTCAGCCATTAACACAAATAGAATATGAAGGACCACTGGATGTGGGTATGTGTCCTGGTCACTCCAATAGCGCCTCCTCTGGTCGGACGGGGCGCCTGTTCAGAGGGGAGGGGGAACTAGGGGGAAGAGCATGGCGGTCTTCCATTGCCTACAACAAGGGGATCGCCGGATCGAATCCCCGTGCTACCTCCAGCTTGGTCGGGCATCACTACTGACAAAATTGGCTATGTCTGCGGGTGGGAAGTCGGTTTGTGCCCTGGTCGCTGCACTAGCAACTCCTCTGGTTGGTCGGAGTGCCTGTTCAGGGTGGAGAAGAACTGGGGGAATAGTGTGATCCTCCCACGCACTATGTCACCCTGGTGAAACTCCTCACTGTCAGGTTAAAAGAAGCGGCTGGCGACTCCACATGTTTCGGAGGAGATATGTGGTTGTCAGCAGCCCTTGCCGGATCAGCAGATGGGGTGGAGCAGCAACCTGGACACCTCAGAAGAGCAGGGTAATTGGCCGGATACAATTGGGGAGAAGAAGGGGGGGAATAATAAAAAAAAAACTCCCCCTGGCGAAACTCCTCACCGTCAGGTGAAAAGAAGCGGCTGGCGATTCCACATGTATCACAGGAAGCACGTGGTGGTCTGCAGCCCTCCCCGGATCGGCAGAGGGGGTGAAGCAGCGACCGGAACGCCTCGGAAGAGTGGGGTAATTGGCCAAGTACAATTGGGGAGAAAAAGGGGGAAAATCAAAATCAAAAAGAAAACATGACCTTCATCATTATGCATTATGTTGGCCACACTGATGGACACTATAAACTAGTTGTAATCTCTGTAGACTTATTTTCTCAAGCCTCATCCCTCACAGCAGTACAGCCACCTTCATCACCACATGCCTCACACACAAACACATATATACACACACACACATACACACACACACACACACACACGCACACACGCACACACTGTAGAAAGTACTGTGTGCTACCCATGCAGTGAAAAGAGAATTTTGCCAGAGATTTTTGTTGATTTACTATTTTTCATGTGTTCCATTTTCTTATAGCCCTTTTTAAAATGAATACACAGTTTGTATAAAAAAGTCATTAATGATATGTACACAATACTCTTGTCATGACTAATGAGTAATATTCAAATGAATAACCATTGCATTGGTAATGTTTCAGATGGCACTGACAAGTGATTGTTTTATACAGAAAGACCGGCGTACATGATGATCTAACCTGAGAAAACTGTTGAAACAAAACTGTTCACATTTCTCTCAGACTTTAGCTGTTTATGATATGACCACATTAAGTTTGCTGAGAGCAGGTGTTGACAGGAAGTGGTTAAAAAGACGCTCAAATAAATGGTTGACTCGTTTCGAGGTGTCGTGGGGCTCACACACCAAATGGTCTAAGAAGTTTCCATTTCAGAAAAAAATTTAAGAGCAAAAATAAAAAGTCTTTTTAAATGCAGCCATGGATAAACATTCTTTACCCTGAATCATTTTTACACCGTGTATTTAAAAAATTATTGTATTTCATTTTATTCTCATTTTGTTATTGTTGTTCCAGTTGCATTTCCATGTGCAAACCTACATAGCCAATAAACATGATTCTGATTTTGAGCCTGATGACGTGGGACCAACTACCGTCAGCCTTTTTCTTCTTGCTCCTCTCATCCCTGTTGGTCTATCTACTCGGGAGATAAACAGCTATCACAACAATGTTTAATTCTGTTATGTAGCCTACTCATTTATTTAGTCTTTTCATAATATTCTGTCACACCTCATCTGGATAGTTGAGTTATCTTTTCGTCTCTCCCAGTGTTCTTGGTCTTGTACTTCCTGTTTTATTTTGATACTCACCTCTTGTCTCGTTTCAGGTCCTTTACTTCCTGCCCTCATGTGACTCCCACCTGCGTGATTACCTGCCCTGCCCTAATGTGTTGCACCTGTGTCTCATTGTCTCACCTCCTCCAGAGTATATATAGTCTTAGTGTTCCCTTCCATCTGTGCCAGTTCGTCTTGTTCCTTGTGACAGCGTTCCAGCATTTTTTTCCATTGTGTGAGTTTCTTAAGCCCTATAGTTTCCTGACCTGTTTTTGCCTTTTTGACCTTGCCTTTCACCTGCCGATTTGGACACTGTTGCCTTGTTATCTGATCACCTGTGTACCGACCTCATTCTTATTAAAAGGACTGATTTTTG
The DNA here is from genome assembly GCF_029633865.1 of Lampris incognitus. Classification (NCBI taxonomy): domain Eukaryota; kingdom Metazoa; phylum Chordata; class Actinopteri; order Lampriformes; family Lampridae; genus Lampris; species Lampris incognitus. The sequence continues at coordinate 51,767,357 of NC_079215.1, read as the reverse complement.
TGAACTGAGACTGCGTCTGCTTTTTGAGTCCAAGCCTGTGGTTCAGTACTGACAGTAAGAACTGGCCATAACATGGACTCAGCGGACTCAGATACAGTACGCTCTTTGATCTGAGCACAGGTTCACAAGATCCAGAGTCAAGATGAGCAGATCAGTCTTCTTTGCCATGAAGTGAAGGAGCTGACAAGACCATCAGGAGTCCCTCTTGGCAGCCTTTGGAACCCAGCTCAACCATCTCACTGACCAAATGCAGAAGATGCAGAACCCGCCGGGCTCTGGCTTATCGACACCGGCGGCACCTCCAGGTTCTGGGTCCGATGCTGCGTCTCCTGCGCCCACCACTCCGTCTCTGCCTCTCCACCTTTCCAGACCAGAGCGTTTCTCCGAAGACACAGGTGACTGCAGAGCTTTTCTAACCCAGTGTGATATGCATTTTGAGCTTCAGGCTGCTGCCTTCCCCTCTGACCATTCAGATTGCATATATTATTTCTCACCTGACTGGGAGAGCGGAGGTCTGGGCGACGGCAAAGTGGAGTCGGAAATCACCTGTCTGCAATTCACTGTCGCTGTTCTCCAAGACCTTCACCCAGATCTTCCAGCAGACAGCCCCTGGACAGGAGGCAGCCCGAGCTCTAGTGAGACTGCGACAGCATAAGAAGAGGGTCTTTGATTACGCCATAGAGTTCCGCACTCTAGCAGCAGAGTGATTGGAACCAGCCAGCCTTGTTTGATGCTTTTCTTGATGGACTTTCTGACACTCTAAAAGACCAATTAGCCCCCCTGGACCTACCTGCAGAGCTGGATTCCCTTATAGCCCTGGCTATAAAGATTGACAAGCGTCTGTATGAGAGAGAGAGAGGCAGAACCAGACCCTGCAGTTCCCCGCCGCTCCAGCGGAGGCAACAGGTCGGCAGCTCTTCTTCTTCCTGGCGACGCACTCCTCCTGCTGACTCTATCACAGCGCCTCCCCCAGGCACGGAGGAACCTATGCAGCTTGGCTGAACCCACCTGACTCCAGAGGAATGCCAGCGACGAGTTTCAGAGGGTCGCTGCATCTACTGTGGCCAACTGGGCCACTTCATCGCCTTCTGCCCGTTAAAAGACCAGGCTTGCAAGTGAAGGTGAGGGCACTGGTGAGCCGTACTTTGACTGTTTCTAATCCCTCTCGTTTGTAACCTCTAGTCAGTGGCGTAACCACGAATATTTCTTTAGGTGGGCCTGAGTGAAAACGGGTGGGCCAAAATTTTCCAGCAATAATCCTTCAAACAAGACGCAAATTCGAACACATTACAGCAGTAAACACATAACACAGGTTTTTAGTACGTGACCAAGAAACATACTAAAACTTTAATAAAAACCCACTTAAACAAATACCACGCCAGTCATTCTCGCCAGGCTCTACACAACCATTTAAACATCACTGAGGAAAACAGCCCGACTCAGTCTAAAAGATCATGATACAACATGTAAGCTATAGGCCTATAGTACACGTTTTACAGCACAATGTGTAGACGCCGAGGGCGAGTGTTGAAGATAGAAATTATTTCATCATAGTCCAAAGAGTCAGTAAGTTCCCTTTCAAAGGATACCAGGGATAGATTGTTGAGGCGTGCAGTTAGCATGGAAGATCTTAGACATGTTTTGATACGGCCTGTAGTGGAGAAGAGTCTTTCAACAGTATATGAAGTCAGGGGAATGGTGATCATTGCCCTTAACAGTCTGTTAATGTTTGGGAAAACGTCAGAGTTGCAGCTGTCCAGCACTTCAATGAGGGATGGGTAACACTGACCCCTCTCCACTTTACAACGCAGTGCCTGAATGAAAACGGTCCATTCCGCGTCCTCAATAGATATCCGGTAATGATAACACTTTGTTGAAATCACCTTGTGAATTATCTCTAAACTGTGCAAAACTGTCTTTGAGGCCTTGAATTAGATCTATGCAGTCAGTGACAGTCAATGAGCCACTCTGTAAACCTTTTGTTGCAAAATCGCTGCTCTCGAATAATTTCCCGAATGTAACCAGCAAAAACAAAAAATTCTTCGTCTGAATTTGTTGCAAAAGTCATTCGGCTTCAACTTTAGTGTGACCACTAGTTTCGGAAAATTGTGCTAGCGTTTCCAAGATAATGTCAAGTAACACCAAAACCTTGCTCACTGATCCTGACTTCGAGCTCCACCTTGTGTCTGTTGAGCGCTCTAACTCCAGGCATCGTCTGTTAGGATGAAACTCTTTCTGTATGTTGAGGAGTTTAGCGTGTCTGTGCGCACCTGTCATGAAACTGTATAGAGAGTTCAGTGTCTCGAAAACAGTGCTGACGTGTCCCGATACTTTCCATGCGGTGCAAAGAACTAAATTAAGACGGTGGGAATTACAATGGACGTATACCGCGTCTGGAAAAGTGCGTTTTAAAATAACATGCACACCCCCTCTGTTCCCTGACATTACGGAAGCCCCGTCAAAGCTTAAACCCACGCACAGAGAGGGATCAAGTTCCAGTGGTTGCAGCACTTCTAAAATCTTCTCAGATATCGCGTTTGCACTCATCACCGGTGTCTACAAATCCAATTGCTCTTTCTTTTATTGTCCCTGCATGAATGTACCTAATACACACAGCGACCAATTCACGCTTTAACATATCCTTATATTCGTCCGCTAATATGGCATAGTAGGTGGCGGGTGATTCACGCAGCTCTGCTTTTATCTTGCGCAACAATAATGAGGCAGCAGATTCTAGCAATTCGTTCTGAATTTTTGCACTCATGAGCGTTGCATTTTTAGGCATTTGTTGAAGGCGACTTTGAATTTCTGGGTCGTATTTGGAAATGAATTTAATCAATTCTAAAAAATTTCCCTTGTTTAGTGCTTCTGCTTCCTCGCTTTCTTTGTGTCCACATAATGACAGTTCTTGTTTTGCACAGAACATAACAATGTCCAGAACCACCTTTACGTGATCACGATTTCTTTCCACAAATGAGCGGTCCATTGCCTCAGGGTTTAGTTGGTCTAGAACAGTCCCCCGACCTTGCAGGCTTGCTCTGTAACCCTCAAATTTACCAAGTGCAATACAGTGGGGGGGGGGGTTGCTAGCCTGATGTTTCGAGCATGCCTGGCGGAGGTGCTTCCAATCTACAAACCCGCTTCGAAAAAACGTGTTTTCCATATGGGGCTCGGGGAAATGCCTACACATTTTACAGAAAACAGCGTTCCTTGCTGAGCTGTATTCAAGCCACTTAAATTCTTCATACCACTTATGGGAAAAAGAACGTAATTTTCCTGAAATGTTGGTTGCGGGGAACACTAATTTAGGCTGCGAGGGTGGCTCATCCACAGCAGACAAATCTGGCGGTGGCATGGTCAAGGGAATCGTCTCACCGTCGTCAGAGGGGGAAGGAGAAGCTGCCTGCAACGGAGAAGCTGTAGCCTCGTCTGTCGTTCTCTCCGGCGGTATCTCACTCTCATTGGGCGCCTCACTCGGTGCTGGAGCAGGTGTGCGTTCCTCCTCCTCCATCCGTGGCTTTTTAAAAAAGCGGAAGATTGAACTTTGTTTCGCCATTCCATAAGTTATGGCTAACTATTGGCTATTGGCTAGTTAGCAGCAGTGAAAAATACAGAGCGTGATGGTATGCACGCTCAGATTTTGCAGTTCTACGTACGTAAAAGGGGCCGGCCTACGTGCTTGTAAGCCAGCGTGATTGGGTGGGCCTGTGACAGGCCAGGCCCACCCGTGGTTACGCCCCTGCCTCTAGTGTCTCTCATCTCCCCTGTGTTTTCTCTTAAGCATCCAGTCCTAGTTGATTCCGGCTCAGATGCTAACCTAATGGACTTTGATCTAGCCAGGAAGCTAGGCCTCAAAACCTTCCACCTCAACCAGCCCCTGGATGCCAGTGCCCTGGACAGCAGGCTATTATGTAAGGTCACCCATCGCACTCAGTCACTGTACCTGTCTTTTCCCGACTCTCACACCGAAAGAATCAGCTTTCATGTCTTTTGAGCTCCTCAGCACCCACTTATCCTTGGATACCCCTGGCTCACACTCCACAGCCCCCATATAGACTGGAAAACAGGGCAGGTAATTTTGTGGGGAGAGACTTGTGCAAAGAACTGTTTCTCACCCTCTCAACCTTTCCTGTCTGAGCTTCAACCTCCTAACACCTCCCAGAACTCCCCCAACCTGGATCCAGAGTTTCCTGACCTTTCCGTGGATCCCGTCTGCTACCACGACCTTAAGGAGGTTTTTAGCAAGGCCCGTGCCATGTCCTTGCCTCTGCACCGGGCCTATGACTGCGCCATTGACCTGCTCCCTGGAACATCACCACCCAAGAGTCACCTGTATTCCCTGTCAGCTCCTGAAACCCAGGCCATGAGAGTGCGTTGAGGAATCCCTGGCTGCAGGATTATTCGGCCTTCCTCCTCTCCTGCTGGCGCTGGATTCTTCTTTGTTGACAAGAAGGATAAAACCCTGCAGCCATACATTGACTACAGAGGATTCAGGAGATCACCGTTCGCAACAGGTACCCTCTCCCTTTAATTTCCACTGCTTTTGAACTACTAAATGGTGCTAAGGTTTTCACTAAACTGAACTTAAGGAATGCTTATCACCTAGTTAGAATAAGGGCTTCATCGTGTCTGAGGGGGGGGGGGTCAGGATGGACCCAGAAAAGGTTTGTGCTGTTGTTGATCGGCCCACTCCCACTAGCCGTAAGGAGGTTCAACGATTCCTGGGGTTTTCTAATTTTTACAGAAAGTTCATCAGAAATTTTAGTTCTGTTGCTGCCTCCCTTCATGCACTGACCTCTTCTAAGCCTAGCTTCCAGTGGAACCCCCGGGCTGAGCTCGCTTTCCAGAGACTGAAGACCAGCTTCACATCAGCTCCTGTCCTCACGTTGCCTAACCCTAACCTAGAGTTTGTGGTGGAGGTGGATGCCTCTGATGTGGGGGTGGGAGCTGTTTTCTCTCAGAGGTCAGCTAAAGACAATAAGCTACACCCCTGTGCCTTTCTTTCCCACAAGCTGTCGGCCTCTGAGAGAAACTATGATGTTGGCAACCGTGAGCTGCTTGCCATCAAAGTGGAATTGGAGGAGTGGAGGCACTGGTTGGAGGGGGCCGAACAGCCTTTTCTCGTCTGGACAGATCATAAAAACCTTGAGTACTTGAGGACGGCAAAGAGGCTCAACTCTCGGCAGGCAAGGTGGACTCTATTTTTCAACCAGTTATATTCACCCTGTCCTATCGCCCTGGCTCCAAGAACTTAAAGCCTGATGCTCTCTCCCGTTTGTTTCCCTCTGAGAACTTTTCTAAAGATCCTACCCCCGTTCTTCCTCCCTCGTGTGTTGTGGGTTCTGTCACTTAGGACATTGAGAGAAGGGTCAACGAGGCCAGTGTGAACTGTCAACCTCCAGCCGGCTGCCCCCCGAACCGGCTGTTTGTGCCTCCTGTCTTGCATTCACAGGTCATCCACTGGGCCCACTCTTCCCGGTTATCCTGTCACCCTGGAGTATGCAGGACCTGGTTCGTCATACGACAGCGGTTCTGGTGGCCGGTCATGGAGAAGGAGGTGACAGAGTATGTGGCAGCCTGTCCTGTGTGTGCTCGCAGTAAGGTCTCCCGACGCCCAGCTTCTGGTCAGCTTCTGGCCACCATCCCCAAACCAACGGTCAAACGGAGCGGCTGAAGCAGCAGCTGGGGACCAGCCTGTGTTGCCTCACCTTTTGTTCCCTTGCCCAAGTTGCCCTCAGCCAAGGAGACAGCCGAGGTGATGTTGCATCATGTTTTTCGCCTCCATGGCTTCCCCAGGGACATTGTGTCTGACCGAGGCCCACAGTTTGTGGCACAGTTCTGGCGGACTTTCTGTTCACCCCTGGGAGCATCCGTCAGCCTCTCATCTGGCCACCATTCCCAAACCAACGGTCATACGGAGCGGCTGAACCAGGAGCTGGGGACCAGCCTGTGTTGACTCGCCTCCCTGACCCCCAACACATGGAACAGTCAGCTCATCTGGGTTGAGTATGCACACAATTCCCTTCCATGTTCCCATCTGGTCTCTCCCCCTTTCAGTGTGACTATGGATATCAACCTCCTCTCTTCCCTGCCCTGGAGAAGGAGGTCACTGTGCCCTCTGCACTGGCTCTGGTTCGCCACTGTCGCCACACCTGGGCCCGGGCCCGACGCACCCTGCTCCGCAATTCTGAGCGTTACAAGAAGGCGGCTGACTGACGGTGAATCCATGCCCCCACTTACAGGAGCAGCCAGAGGGTATGGCTATCCACTAAAGACCTGGCTGTCAGAGTGGAGTCCTGGAAACTCGCTCCCAGGTTTGTGGGGCCAATCCCTATTTCCAAAGCCATTAACCCAGTTGCAGTCAAGCTCAAACTCCCCAGAGCCATGAGAGTCCACCCATCCTTCCGCGTGAGTCAGATCAAACCGGCCATAGAGAGCCCTCTGGTCCCTGCCTCCAGGCCCCCTCCTCCCACTTGGTTCGCCAATGGAGGCCCTGTTTACACTGTCCGCAAGCTGCTGGCGGTCCGGTGTCGGGGCCGGGGCTTCCAATACCTGGTCGACTGGGAGGGATACGGCCTGGAGGAATGTTCCTGGGTCTCGGCCAGCAACACCCTGGATCCCTCCCTCATCCAGGACTACCATTGGGCCCACCCTGGTGACCCTGGGCCGTCTGGGGCCGGCCGTAGGGGGGGGGGGTGTTAGTTTCAAATAAGACAAGTGCACTTATTTAACTGAGTTTTATTTGCGCTCTCAACAGCAAGTGGCCACAGCCTACCGAACATTTCAACAAGTGCCTTTCACTAGCAGCGCGCCTTCCTCTTAACAGCAGGGTTACCATAAAGACTGCAGTAGAAGTGACTAACAAAACAGGCTACCGTATTAACTGTATTATAGGCATCAACAAAAGTTAACTTAACAAACTTAACAATCTCCCCTCTTTTTTTTTTAAACGAAAACTGCAAGGATAATATTTCAGGAAAACAAAACAAATGCTCAGTTATCAACAGTCAGACTCAGTCATCTAGCTTCCATTGTCCATTATTCAGTGCCTTAAGCAATACCAGGGAAGAGGCTCCCTTTTTGGTCAGACAGTCTGCCAGCTGTTCCTTTGTAGCTGACCACAGAATACGATGAATCCTTTTGTTCTGGATAAGTTCTTTGATGCCACTTATTTCAAGTCTCAGTCGTTTCTCAGTCACTGACTTAGTGGACTTGATGGCATCCACAAGGGAGTAGTTGTCTGTTACACTTATCACAGGTAGGGTGTGCTGTTGGACCTTTCCTGTGGTAAGTTCAGAGTAGAGGGAGGACAGAAATATGGCATTATCAATACCATCAGCAAGGGCAAGTGTCTCTCCTGCCAGCGTGCTCCGAACCACTCTTCTGATCCTTTTTGATTGCCAGCAGATTGGCGAGAATCTTCCTTCCTCATCCATCAGCACGATGAGATGTCCTCCTTGTGTTCCCCCATCTGGGAGGTTTCCCATGGAAGCATCACTGAAAACAACAAACTTCAAAGAGTCCTCATTTCCGAAGTTCTGAAACTTTAGGGTGACACGTTCTGATTTCAGTTTTCTTACCTTATTTGCTTCATGCATGGTCTGTACAGTAGCATGTTTTAGATTGGCTGCAAGGGCGCATGTATCAAACATGATATCTGGCCTACTCTGTCTAGCCACCCATAGGAGTTGTCCTATCTTTGACCTTAGTTTGTCAGTCTCACACTCTGTGAGAAGAGCATCACGCTGCAACGCTCTTGATGAGTCTATGAGAATGGGCTGAAGATTCTTTATGTAGCTCTCTTGTTGCATGTGCACTTCTCCATCTACTGTGGCTAGTTCCATCCCCACATAGCGAAAGTTGTCCTGTTCTTCATGTCCCACTTGGAAAACTGTTTTGAGATGGGGAATGATTGTGGTGGCAAATTTGTGAGAGCCACCCCAGATAAAATCACCCACATGACAGGCAAGGACACCAGTCACATTACAATCTTCATCAACCCAGTAGAAAACAGCAGGATCAACTTGTGACATTGTGGCCCCTGTTTTCAGCATCGTTGCTTTGACTCTGTTGTACCAGTAGAGTGATGCATCAGCGAGTCCATAGACACATTTTTTGAGCTTCCACAATGTTCCCTCACTTTTAGCCTCAGGAGGTGGGCGAACATGGATGTCCCGAGACCGCTCCATTCCCTGAAGAAAAGCTGACTTGATGTCCATAGAGTTTAATGTCCACTTTTTCTAACATAGAGCTGACATGAGTAGTCTGAGGGACTCTGATGAGCATGTAGGTGAGTCCTTCTGTAGATCTTTAGTGTTGAATTCTTCAAAACCCCTAGCCACAAGACACACTTTGGGTATTATACCATCAGGGGATTCTTTCTGTGCATTTATTTTCTTCTTTCATCTTTACGTGTTCTTTCTTATGAGGGCAATCTTTCACCCAGTGGAATGTGCTTTGACAAATCCCACACTTTGTTCGTCTTCCGTATTTATCAAGTGGATTTGTGCCTGCGAGTGGTCCTCTAGCTTGCACACTTTGGGCTCGTGGCTGCAGTTTTCTTTGATCTGTGTAGTAGGCTGCATCCTGACTCACGTTAATGGCTCCCGCCTTCTGCTCATGTTTTTCTCCGAATATGCGTTTTAGTGCTGACTTCATATCATCAAAAGTGTGCTTACCACATGCAGTCAATGCCAGTTGCTTGTCTTTCACATCAAGACCTGCTGTATCCAGTAGTTTAAACGCCAAAACAGCGTCGGGCAGAACCATCTCGAATTTACGGATCCTCTTGTATTTCTGTTCAAAATCAACAATAAAGTTCACTATCGAGACGCCATTTTCCCTCGATATTCGATCAAACTCAGAATAGGATTTGTAAGCCCGGTCCTTCTCTTCTCTCAAAAAAACCTTGTCAAGTTCCCCAATCAAAGTGGTCATTCCATCATCCTCATTTAGATCATCCACATTTATTCCTAAAGCAGTATCCCTCGCTCTACCTGTCAACGATAGAGCCACAGCCAACGCTTGCGTTTTCTTGTCCAAGTTCGTCACCCGTCTCCATATTTCCACTTCATTCTTCCAGTTTTCATACGGCTTCTTTTCATCAAATCCCGGAGGCTGTCTGAAGTAATTTGTGGCAACCACCCTCTGCTACCAATGTTAGTTTCAAATAAGACAAGTGTACTTATTTAACTGAGTTTTATTTGCGCTCTCAACAGCAAGTGGCCACAGCCTACCGAACATTTCAACAAGTGCCTTTCACTAGCAGCGCGCCTTCCTCCTAACAGCAGGGTTACCGTAAAGACTGCAGTAGAAATGACTAACAAAACAGGCTACCGTATTAACTGTATTATAGGCACCAACAAAGTTAACTTAACGGGGGGAGGGGGTTCTGTCACACCCCATCTGGATAGTTAAGTTATCTTTTTTGTTTCTCCCAGTGTTCTTTGTCTTGTACTTCCTGTTTTATTTTGATACTCACCTCTTGTCTAATTTCAGGTCCTTTACTTCCTGCCCTCATGTGTCTCCCTCCTGCGTGATTACCTGCCCTGCCCTAATGTGTTGCACCTGTGTCTCATTGTCTCCCCTCCTCCAGAGTATATAGTCTTAGCGTTCCTTTCCTTCTGTGCCAGTTCGTCTTGTTCCCTGTGAGAGCGTTTCAGCATTTTTTCCTCTCATGTGAGTTTCTTAAGCCCTATAGTTTCCTGACCCGTTTTTGCCTTTTTGACCTTGCCTTTCACCTGCCGATTTGGACAGTTGCCTTGTTATCTGATCACCTGTGTACCGACCTCATTCTTATTAAAAGGACTCATTTTTGTGAACTGAGACCGAGTCTGCGTTTTGAGTCCAAGCCTGTGGTTCAGCTATGACAATATTCATATTTATCTTTTTCTCACTTAGCTTCACTTACCTTGTTTCTTTGTCATCAGTAATATCACAATTCAATTTCAACTTTATTGTCATGTGTATTAGAATACAATTAAATTATTGTGCACTGGCTCTCTCTGCCTTAACACAAGTGACACAAGGACATGACCCCACCCCCCCAAAAAACACAAAACTTAGTAATAGTAATAATTTAATCTACTACTACTACTTTCGGCTGCTCCCGTTAGGGGTCACCACAGCGGATCATCCATTTCCATTTTTTCCTGTCTTCTGCGTCTTCCTCTGTCAATAGTAATAATTTAATAAAATAGTAATAAATGTGATTAATACTGATCTTTTGATCTTCATAAATGAAATGATGAGCAAGTTCTCTTGTTTTAAGGTATCCTATAGAGCCGTGTGCTGCGGTCTGAGGGTTGTATTAAGTTTTGCAGCTAAAGACCTTCAAGTTCATTGACATGTAACACATCAGTATCAGGTGATGATGAGTTTAAGCTGTTCCAAGGCTTTAGCTTGTACGTTTGCATATTTCAAAGTCGTAAAAATTGTTGAGCAAAGTTAAATTTAATAGGATTTATATACATGAATAGTTCATATCAGGGACTGAGAGAATTGTGATTGTCTCTTTTTTGCCGATATGAGTTTCTTTAACACTGTGGCCTTATTGGTAGGTTGTGTAACAGATATACAGGCGGCTTGGATCATCAATCAAATGCCCTCTCTCTGTGTTTGCATAAACTAAACCAAATGTTTGACCTGCCAATAAAATGGTGTTGTACACAGTGGAGAAATTACCACAACATTGAGATTAGGACATAAAAATTACTGAGTTTAGGTTTGTTTGAAGTATGTATCTTACACTGTTAATTATCGCTAAACACTCAAGTGGGCATCATATCTGTGAAAGCCTTTGTTTGAAATGTTTATTTCAACACCAAACCCACAAAAAGACAAAGAAAAAAAAGTGTTGCGGGTAAAATGTTCCACTCAACCAGCCAATCACTGTCATTTGTCTTTTAATGGAAAAAGTTTGTCTCATCACCAGTGACATCCGTGTGGCCCGTGTCCCTTTCTCTCAAACTCAGATCATCCTCAGACATGAGTTGGCTGCACATCCTTCTAACTGCTCTCTCAGGTAAACCTTGGCTCATTTTTAATCCTTATGGAAGGTTGAATTTACATTCTTGGTTTCCACTTTGACAAGGCATGCGTTTTTCCTGTTGTTGTATCAGGCACTAACCTGTGTTTGCTCTGTTGTGATGTTGAGTGCCATTTTGCTCATCTTCATCCTAACTTTAAGACTGCTTTTGCATTCCAGGTGCTCTGCTCTCCAGTCCACATTGGACCTCTGCATCAGAAATCGAGCTGACAGTGAGATCGGGGGACAATGTGACGCTTTATTTTGACTGCAGACAGTCAAAGCCTGATTCATCGTGTGGCTCAGTAACTGTTCTCATGAGAATCAGCCTACTTTTGTTCTGTCAATAAACTTTAAATCAACTACAATAAAGAAAAATTATTTTCAGAGATTGAATCCTTTTCCGCGTTTCCATTTTGTTTTGAATGAGTCCAATCAGTCCTATGATCTATGGATTGAGAGCATCACTCTCAATCCATCACGGCCCAGTTGGAGGTGGGCCGCTACTACTGTGGGACTGAAGAGACGAACGTGGTGGATTATGGAATGCCAATTTACACTAAAACAATCAACAAAAATTGTGATCTTGTCACCCGGCTCTTACTAGGTGAGTACTCTGATTCTGGTCCACTTTTATTTAAAGGTTTTATTGATAGGTTTATCCTGCTTATTTATATGTTCGAAATAAGTTACATTGTGCTTCTAGTCCCGTTTTTACTCCAATAATAACAGTTTTTCTTCCAGAATCCTAGTAATATTTCCATGAAATTATCTATTGCCATCCTGGATTCAACCATACAAAACAACAAAAACTTCAATGCATGTCAATAGAAACCAACCTGGTTGCAGCATCTAAGTTTTTAAAATGATTTCTATGGCCCTGACACCCAGAATTATACATCAGAAGCATCCTCACAATTCTAAATCTCAATCCATTTTGTAAATCTATATTAGCATATTCATCAGCATGTCGGTAAACAAGTTTACCTGAGACAGTAGCCATTTTCCCTACTCATATTGAATAAACCATTTAAACTCTAAAGTTGCTGCCTCTAAAAATTCTTCACCAGATTTTGTTCAACAATGATAACTAGTTGTTTTTAGGACGAAGACGGAGTGTGTTATGCTGCACTGGATGTTCGCCAGGCTAAACAGAGGCCAAAGAAGAGCGGTCACAACTCTGTCTTCAGCACCTATTCAGCCATTAACACACGTAGAATATGAAGGACCTTGTTTAGTATCATTAAGTTGTCCATACTGATCAGTACTATAAACTAGTTGCAATCTCTGTAGACTTAGTATTTTCTCAAGCCTCATCCCTCACAGCAGTACAGCCGCCACCTTCACCACTACCACATGCAAACTCTCTCTCTCCCCACCTTTCTTCCTCTAACATGCCTCAAACACACAAACACACGCACACGCACACATACAAACACTGTAGAAAGTACCGTTTGCTACCCATGGAGGGAGGCAAATGAAAGAATTTTTTTCAAGACATTTCTGTTAATTTACTATTTTTTCGTAAGTTCCATTTCCTTATAGCCCTTTTTAGTATTAATACACATTTTGCATAAAACTCATGAATAATACAAACATAATTATTGCTTTGCAGTTCTTTATTTATTTTTCTTCCGCCCATTTTTTAACACTTTGTAGCTCCTTCATACTTTTAGCTACTGAAACCATTCAACTATCAAAATGTTAAACTCATTAAGGAAATTAGTGCTCCCCTTTCAGATTTTTCATACCTTTTGAACTTTTTGAAATATTCAACTTTTTTCAGCCATTTTTTGAATGGGAGTCAATGGGGGACTTTTGCAACCTTTCCACCTCTTTTACTCCTTCATAATTTCAGCCACTGAAACCATTCAGGTATCAAAATGTTCATCTCTTTAAGCCCATTAAGGCTCACATTTCGTTTTTTTTAATCTTTTATACTTTTGGACATATTAAGCTTTTTCTACTTTTTCAAAACAATGGAAGTCGATGGGGAAAGGTTGAAACCCTCATCACCTTTGAACTGTATCTCCTCCATTTTTTGAGCTAGAACCCCCATTTAAAATTTAAACAGTTTAGGACATTCAGCTCTTTCAGGATCCTATTCAGAAATATTTTATAGTTTTTGAACAATTCAGCTCTAAAGTTTAGCAATTCTGCCATACACTTTGCCTGTTAGAATGTTCAGTCCTATTGTGACATCACATATCAATTTGAAACTCAACTGCCAGTCTAATTACTGTCAACTCTCAACACCTGGTAGATTTGATCAGCTTCTGCCACTTCTTAACTGCTCTTCCTCCCTCTTCAACCTTCCTACCTTCCTTCCTTCCTAACTTGCTTCCTACCATCTTTCCTACCTTCCTACAACCTTACTACCTTCCTTCCTACAATCTTCTTACCTTCCTTCCCACAACCTTCCTGCCTTCCTACCTTCCTACAATCTTCCTACCTTACTTCCTACCTACAACCTTCCTACCTTGCTTCCTACCATCCTTCCTACAACCTTCTTACCTTCCTACCTTGCTTCCTACAACCTTACCTTCCTTCCTACAAGCTCCCTGCTATCCTACCTTCCTACAACCTTCTTACCCTCCTTCCTACCCTTCCTCTTCATCACCACTCTTCATCTTCGTCACCACCCTTCCTCTTCATCACTCATCTTCATCACTACCGCTCCTCTCATTCTACCCCTCCTCCTCTCATTCTACCATTCCTCCTCTCGTTCTACCCCTCTTCTCATTCTACCCCTCCTCCTCTCATTCTACCCTTCCTCTTATTCTACCCCTCCTCCTCTCATTCTACCCTTCCTCCTCTCATTGTAACCCTCCTCTCATTCTACCCCTCCTCCTCTCATTCTACCCTTCCTCTTATTCTACCCCTCCTCCTCTCATTCTACCCTTCCTCCTCTCATTGTACCCCTCCTCTCATTCTACCCCTCATCGCATTTTACCCCTCTCATTCTACTCCTTCTCCTCTCATTCTACCCTTCCTTCTCTCATTCTACCCCTCCTCCTCTCATTCTACCCCCTCCTGAGAGATCTCTTGAGAAAGGAGAAGAGGCCTACCAAGCATTCCAGCAAACAAGGTTAGATGCAGACCCACCACCTGTGAAATTCCACGACAAGATGACCAAGCAAAGTCTGAAAACATTCTCCAATGTCAGCACAAAACAAGCTCATGGAAAGAAAGCACAGGATGTGGTTCTGAAGGCAGATAGAAACCTTTTCAGTCACATGATCCTGGTGGCTGAAAGCAGGAAGGTGAATCTGAAGGATGTCCTTGCCTATCCATTGGGCCCACTACCATGGGCACTGGCAAATGCTGATGGGTGCTTACGAAAAACAAACAAGGCTGCACTTGCCAGAGAGCTTGAAAAGAATGTATCTCCTGCAGAAGACATCCCAATCCCATCTACTTCCATCATTGATGGGATGAGCCTGGTCCAAAAAATGAATGGCAACAACAAAACCTTTGCACAGGTGGCAGAGTCAGCCTTGACCCAGGTCCTCCATGAGGGAGCACAGAGTGGGAGGATTGATGTTGTTTTTGATGTCTATCACCAGACTTTGATCAAAGATGCTGAACGACTGAACCGGGGTGGAGACATCACTCTCCAGTACAAGAATCTTGCAGGGGGACACCACGTCCAGCAGTGGAGAAAATTTCTGTGCAGTTCCTCCAACAAGACCAGTCTCATCAAGTTTCTGGTGGAAGAGTGGAAACTCCCACGATACAGAGCTATGCTGCATGGCAAGGTGTTGTACATGACCTGTGAGGAAACCTGCTACAAGTTGACAGAAGATGGGTGTGAGGAAGCAGCAGAACTGCACTCCACACATGAAGAAGCTGACACCCGTCTGCTCCTGCATGCATTGCATGCAGCAAATGCGGGCTCAAAGTCAGTTATCATCACAGCTGAGGACACTGATGTCATGGTGCTTTGTCTTGGCTTCCAGAAGGACATCACCTGTCCCATCTACCAGAAGTGTGGGACTCAGAACCGCACACGGTTTGTCGACATCACCAAACTGGCAAGTTCACTTGGAGACAGCATCTGTGACAGCCTAATTGGCTTACATGCCTTCACAGGCTGCGACACTGTCAGTGCATTCACTGGTCGAGGGAAGCTGAATGCCCTGAAGATAGTGAGAAAGCACACTTCCTGCCAAGAGACTTTTAGTCAACTGGGACAGACATGGAATGTGAGTATGAGCTGTTCCAGAAAATTGAGCAGTTCACCTGTCGGATGTATGTTGCTAATAGCAGCACTGCTGAGGTGAACAAACTGCGTTACCAGCTCTTCTGCACCAAAAGGGGAGAGGTTGAGTCCAGCCAGCTGCCACCATGTAGAGACTGTCTCTTTATGCATGTTCAACGAGCCAACTATCAGGCAGCAATATGGAAGTGCTGTCTGCAGGCTAACCCTGTGGTGCCAAGCCCTACTGAGTATGGATGGACAGACGATGAAGGCAAGCTGGCCATTTACTGGATGCGCTCCCCACCTGCACCAGATGTGGTCTTGGAAATGCTAACATGCAAGTGTGTGCATTCATGCAAAATGCCAAGCTGCATGTGCATGTCAAATGGACTTCCATGCACAGACATGTGCAGGTTACAGACCTGCAGTAACCAAAAACAGCAGGATGGTCCAGAACTGGACTTTGAACTTGGGGAGTCAGATGATGAGAGAAACGAGCAGTTTGATGAATGACAGTGTGATGATTCTGATGGTATTACTGTGGTAGTAGTCTATTGATGCACAGGATGTTGATTCTGGACTTGGTTACCCAGAGCTTGATAACAATAATGTAACCATATTCACATATACCCATTACCCTACCCATTACCATTACATATACCCACTAATGATATGGGATTACATGTATCATTGACTAAGTATATGTAAATGTCAATGTTGTTTAAAATATTAAAATAGTTCATTACCTCACTATGGTATTCCTTTTTATCATGTATTTTGATTGTGTATTTAAACAAATGTATAGAGACCAGTTTGTGACCTAACTGGCTTTGGTCTAGTTCTCATTTAAGGCTCACAATCACCTCACACAATGAAATAGTATGGGTATATTATACATTTCCTGAATCTTTACAGTCCTGTGAGTATTCCAGTTTTTGTGTTTTGTGTCCCTGATATTCCTAGATGCCACAGGGCTAAAAGAAAGTATATAGTTTAGGCGAACATTGCAGAAAGATGTGTGTTATTGACGGGTTGAAGAGCTCAAGTGACCTCTATATTTGTGAGAAATATCCACAACAGGGCTTGAATGAAAGCTAAGAAGGTCCCCTTTAAAATGATACCAAAGACAATATTACAGAACATTGAAAAATGTCCTGACCATGAGGCTAAACCAGGATATGCACCAGCGTCTAAAATGCAATTTACCTAGCGGGTGGTTAACTTCATGAGCTGATAACTGTGATACAGCTGCCACTCAGGAATGGTTATCATACCAAAATATCATCTACAGACATGGATCCTTTCAAAAATTATAAGTAAGTTTTGCCACCTTGAGTGTACCGAAATATCGTCTGGCCCATGGACTAATTGAGTCAGTGACGACCGAAAGACAGGAGTTGAGCCGAGTGAGGTGCCGATTCACTCGATTTGATTCGACTTCGTGCAATGAATGATTTTGCTACAGCAATAGGATCATTTAAAACAACGAGAAATGTGTAATTGAAATATATTATTTCACACTGACCAGGCAGCCATACCCAATTGACGCCCCTGCTTCTCTCCCTGATCCAGCTGGCTCTCCAGTAGTTAAGACTTGCTTTTCATTGCGTCCCCAAAATAATAATAGCGCCATGCGTGCCCCATTTCAAAGAGATGTTGTCTCGATCCCATATGCGACGGCATATTGGAACCGGTTTGTAAATGACATCCACTGGAAGAAGATCTGGGTGCTTCCAAATAAGTACCTATTCACAAATAAGATTAAAGAGGTGTCCTTTAAAATCCTTCAGAAATAGTATCCCGCCAATCACTATTTGCAGAATTTTTTTTTAAATTTATTTCTGATTTTTCCCTTTTTTCTCCCAATTTAGTGGCAAATCGATCCCTATTTTAGTTCAACTGCATCTCCGGCCGGCGGTCTCGAAGGAGACACCTCGCCAGCGTTATTATTTTTCCCACCTGGATTCCGGGAAGACCCGCCCCTACTCTATCTCTGATTGGCTAACCCTATCCCTAACCCCACTTTAACCCTAACCATCCTAATCAACGGAGGCAACAAGTACTAGCCAATCAGAGGCAGAGTTCCCAGAATGCGGGTCGGAAAAAAAAACAAGGCGCCTCGCCACTTGCGTGACAAGGCGAATCCAGGCCGAATCACTGCTTTTTCCGACACACACTCAGAGACGCGTTCATGTGACGAACATAAGCCGACTCCGCCCCCCTCCCGAAGACAGCGTTGCCAATTATTGCTGCTTCGTCGAGTCCGGCCATAGTCGGATCTGACGAGACCGGGGCGCGAACCCCGGTCCCCAGTGGGCAACTGCATCGACACAAAGCCGATGCTTAGACCGCTACACCACTATCTGCAAAACTTTAAAAAAGTTGTAAAAACGAACTGTTCTTTATGGGATGAACATCCAGAACCCGTGTTACACTTATTCTGGCACTGTTCTCACACCAAGAAATTCTGGCAAGACCTTTGCAGATTTGTCATTGATCATATTTTCAAAGGCTTTGTTTTATTATGGGAGAATGTAATATTTGGTTTTTGTAAACACCCCCAAAAAGGTGACAAACAATTTTTTCATAATAAATCTGTTAATAATGGCAAAAAAAATTATTCACAAAGCAAATTCACAAAAAAAACCGTTTCTGTTGTTTTCTTGAAAGAAATTGAACAATATGTAAAACATTTCCTTTTCTACAAACAAAAAGGATGTCAAAACTTTTAATTTATGTATGCCTTTTAATATCTTTATATAATGGAATGGAATGTACCCCTGGCTCACTTGTTATTTATGTTCGTTTGTTATGTACGTACTAAATCTGTTGTGTTAATAAAGAATTGTTTGGGGGGAGGGGGGAGGCCACACATAGAAACAACACATAAACAACCAACATTATGTTTTATGACAACATTCTACGGAAGGGTGACAAATTAAAGGAAACCACAACAAAGTTCCATGTTTCAAAATCCAACATAACCTAAATTTCAAGCAGGTTCAAGCACTTCTTTCAAAATCCAAGCACTTTTCCAACCTTAAAAAGCATAATATACAAAGTGAAAAGTGTTGTAGCTTCCCTACCTGTTGCCAAGAAGCGCAATGTAATCATCAGACGGTCCCCTGCGGAGATACAATCCCGGTAGTCAGTGCCTCTGGATGACTGGACTGAGAAGTTCCTTCAACATGTGGAACTGAACAGGAAAGATCCGAGCGAATTTTTTTTATTTTTTTAAAAATCGGTCGTTTCGTTTATCTCCAGCTCTCGACACAGGTTGGGGAAAGCCCCTTGAGCCTGTCGCTGTAGTAGCCACGATTTCACCCATTTAGTGCGATTTCTCCTTATTTTTCGCCTCCGCCTCTATCCTTCTTCTTCCACAACCAAAAGACCAAGGGCTGACAACGTCGGCGCCATTTGCAACTTTTTATCAGACAGATTCTCGATCAGAAGCAGCTACATTACGACACCGCCCGCAGCGAGCAAGAGTTGAGGGAAAACGGTAAGCGAATGCTGCGCTGTTTCCGGTTTGTATATCCGCGGTCCTGGCTTTTCCGGTTTCAATTGTTGAACGACGAATACAGACTACCGCCACCTGCTGGTGTGGAGAGTAATTTCCTCTCACGCAGGCGCAGAACGTACATGTTAGTCGGCCGTTGGCCGTGGTGATTGCGGTGTGTGAGGCGACGCAACAGCCGGCCTTCGTCGCCGCTAGTTCTCTGGTGTCGGTATGGTGAGTCTGGGCCCTGACTGTTGCAGTCATTCGTAAAGTCCACTGCTTTCGGGCCCTAACATTTCAAGACAGAAAAAATAATCACGCAAATAAACAAATGAATGCATTCAATGCAATAGCTATTCACATCATAGTTGTCAACCATTTGTTCACTTTAAACTAGTATTTATTGGTTTAAATTCATGTGTTACCTGGTCACACCATTTGACTGTTATCAGTTGTGCCACCTGACAACATTAGTGATGACAGGAAACATGCTGAATAATTGCATTTTTAATCCAAATACAAAAAACAAATGTTTTAGTCAACAGTCTCTATTGAAGTAGTAGTAGTAGTAGGCTACGGTGCAATACACTGTGTAATGGATTGTGATTGAACAACAAAGTCATATTCTGGTTTGATACACTTAAAAGAAACGTCAGCTGGGGCATCCGGATGGCGTCTGGCCGTTGCCTACCAACACGGGGGATCGCCGGTTCGAATCCCCGTTACCTCCGGCTTGGTCGAGCGTCCCTACAGACACAATTGGCCGTGTCCGCGGGTGGGAAGCCGGACGTGGATATATGTCCTGGTCGCTGCATTAGCGCCTCCTCTGGTCGGTGGGGCGCCTGTTCGGTGAAAAGAAGTGGCTGGCGACTCCACATGTACCGGAGGAGGCATGTGGGAGTCTGCAGCCCAGTGGCGCCCCCAAGGGGTGGCCACGGCCACCCTGATACTATCCCTGGCCCCCCCGCTGGCCCCCCCAACCACGAGTCGCATATGCAGAATATGCTTCTGATTATGCATAATATGCTTCTATCTGATATTTTGCATTAGGTGCTGTTCATTTAAATCAATAATGTATATTTTTCTTAACTCTCATATTGACAGTTTTCCACTAGCCTATACAGTATACTACAACAGTATCATAGAATTCCCGAAATTCAGTCGTGGCTTTTGGTTTTGGTGTGCCACCCCAAGATTTTCAGTGGCCCCATTTGGCCCCCCCTATGAAACATGTCTGGGGGCGCCACTGCTGCAGCCCTCACCGGCTCGTGCAATGCATCAGAAGTAGTCCCAAGATTTTAAAACATTGTAGCACAGCAACTGGAATGCAGCACTATAATTAAATACTAAATAAAAATGGATTGTGATTTAACAACAATTAAGTAGTGTTGTAGTACTCGAGTCCAGGAGTCCGACTCGAGTCCTGATCGACTGCATTCGGACTCGAAAGTTGGAGGACTCGGACTTGTTTTTGGTTTTTTTAGTTTTTAGTTTATGAAATGCAACATGTGTGCCTAACACTAGTGCCGCCAGCCTATTGTTCCAAACTATTCTTGATAGACAAATGTCTTTCGACTAGTTTTTTGTGAATGTATTGTATGCTATGGAACATACTTCTTTTATCAAATCTATACTGTATCCACCATTTGCTAATGTCACACTATCCACAGCTATCAGTGTGTTTTGAAGCACATCTAATGTTCAGAATGTCAACGACATTCAGACTGTTCTAATGAGTGTGTGTGTGCGCGCGCATGCTTGAGAGTGCATTTGTTTGGCTGTTGTGTCACAAGGTAAATAAACTCCCTTTGAAGTGGTGACAGCTGTGTGATTTTTGTCTCATGTAGACCTCTTCTATTTGTATGTCAGCTTTTTGTTCGGTGCCAGAGTGGAGCACCTCTTATCCACTGATGCCAGGTCACAGTCTTTTCCACCAGGGTGTTGCAACTTCTACCTCATTGCAGCAGCATTTTGCACAGACTTGATACATGCCTGACTTGTTGTCTGGACCGCACACAATGAACAAACATGAAATCATGCCATAGTATTGTATTTTGAATTTATTATCATTAAAATACCATTTTATCTTTTTTTTTTTAAGTCTGTACATTTGAACAAACAGTTCCGCCACTTGACATTTTGGGGGTTTGGGATGCCAAAAAAAATAAAACAACATATATTATTTGAATGTATCGAAAATGTATTCAAAGTAAATAGGCTTTCTAGAATGAAGTGATACGTGTCATGAATTGATTAAATTATATTAAAAGGAAATAGTGTGCTCGGACACAACAATATGCATTTTTATTGACCCATTAGTTTTTCAACAATTACACAGGGTTTTTTTTTTCTAAAGTTGTAAACTAAACTGTTTTTTCTAAACTTCACCTGGCCTCCAATTAAAAAATTAAGTAGTACACAAAAAGGCCCTTAGGACAGACCGCCCTCACGATCAAGAATTTATTGTAGATTTTAAAACTGTATATTCCATCAAGGAACTATTTATGCCACCACAGTAAATGTATTAGAAAACTAGTTTTAGCTCTGAGGAACATATACAATTTTTCTTTTTCATGACTGAAAACATGGAATATATTCGATCTGGTTTCTACCGGTTTAAACAAACATGAAAATCAAGATGTTAGCAACAAAGGGAAGAAAACAAACTTCTGTTAATCTCTTATTATAAGATAATGATGTCCCCTAACTTATTAGGTCTAGATTTTGTTTCCAAAGATTTCAGCAAGTATCAAATCATCAAACCACAATTCATCAGCTGACTTTCATACTACAAATGAGTGCATAACCTTGTCTTTTACGCAAAGAAAAAAAATACATGTTCCTGAAAAACTTTCAAGACATAAGGAGAGACATAATAGATAAAACAAATAAAATGATGAAACAATAAAAAAAACAACTGCTTGATGGGCAAATTAAGGATTCATTAGTTATGAATCTTGGGATTTAGGGTTTGACGAAGAAACTATCCAGGGCTCTGACATAAAGCCTGTAAACAATCAAAGCGAAACATAAATCCAAAACCACCATGATGATCGTGGTAAGCATAAAAAAATGGACTGAAATGCACTTCATTCAAAAGTTTAAAGTCAGCTCTATGTTAGTTTTTATCCAGTAATACTGGCACTTGTATAGTGAAGTAAACAAACAATGATTAATTCCCCCACAGCAAATCTCCCAGTTAGAAATTTACAGTGGAATTAAATTTTGCTTCCGTTACACAGAACAGCTTGTGCTTAAATGTTCTTGAACCACAAGTAATGCACCCAAAGACTGTAGGGGTGGGACGATACTGGATCGAATTCATTCGATACGGCCTTCAGGGTTCCAGACGCTCCCCATTTCGCGAGATCGGGATTTCACTCCTACCCAGTTGAGACATTAATGCATTGCATGTTAGTGTGTCTGTTAAAAAAACGAGTGACACCAAAATTAACATTTTAACAACTTTAGTCCTGTAGTGAATTCACTGAGGCAGAAGGGAACTGCCGCAGCCAGGACGCGAACCCAGGTCTCCCGCATCACGGGCGACTACGTAAAGCGGTCGACTAAAAGGTCCGACGCCGACTCGTTAGCGAGTCTACACATCCGTGATGGTTACAATGCTATGCTTCAAACAGTTTAAAACCGACGCAGTCCAACGCCTATAAATACTGCAATGCCTCGGTGGTAGTCATGGTGCGTCTGAAACGGCGGCTGTACCCAGAAATGCTGGAAATAATACCTGGGAAAACAAAACGGAAAACACACATTGCTAATCTAACAAACGTAACAAGGCCTATAAAATGTGAACAGCAATGTTACCTATATAGGTCAGCTTTCGATTATCCTTGGTAAATTCCACATCCACAAATCTAAATGGTCTCACTCCAAACCCTGCTTTCGTCGATTTGTTTTTGAACTCCAGCAGTATGGCACCTTAATTGAAAATGTGAAAACAATAAAGCTATATAATGCCCAACCCTTCAACAACCAGGAAGGGCCCCGGCGTTTTCCAGCTTTCGTTCGGGAGGGGGATAAACTGAAGGCCAAACCCTTCATTTCCCAACTTAGGCTCACTAAACTCAGCCAGGGATTGGGAAATGCGAGAGGACTTAGGCCAGAATCTCATCTTGCCGACAGAGATCACAACAACGACCTTGCGACCAGACCTCGTCCTCTGGTCCAATTCTTGCCAGCTCGCTTACATCATTGAACTGACAGTCCCCTGGGAGGATGCAGTCGATGAAGCATATGAGCATAAGAAGCTGCGGTACGCCAACCTAGCAGCCGAAGCAGAGGACAGAGGCTGGAAGGTGAAGGTGCGCCCTGTGGAGGTGGGTTGTAGGGGCTTTGTTGCCAGCTCCACAGCAAAACTCCTGAGGGAACTAGTTGTCATGGGGCAGGCCCACAGGAGAGTGATCAAAGAGCTAGCCAACACTGCTGAGAGGACTAGCCACTGGATCTGGAACAAAAGGAGAGACGCCGTCTGGGCTGCCAGGGTGAACAGCTAACCACAGGTCACACACCCAGGACCGATCAACCTGTGGTGGGCCTGCCTCAGCGGAGGGTGTCTTGTGATAAAAGGCCGAAACACCCTGTGATGCTGAGGTACACAACTGATGATGTGTCCTGGTGGTGGCAATGTCACCTTGGCAGACATCCCACCGAAACTGTTGCAGTGCAAACACTAGGGATTTTAACAACCAGTCCTTTTTTTTAATCTTAAAGACTTTTGATACTTTAAAGAAAGTACATTTTATTTGAACTCTGAGAGGACTTAAAACGAGTGGACTTTGAACTCCCCTTGTCTGTACAAATTTGTTTTGTTTGGGTTTTTTTTCTCACTCTCTGTCTCTGTGACAATTGTATACCCGTTTGTTGTAAATTAAAGTTTTTTGGAAAAAAAAAGTCAAATGCAAAAAAAAAAACCCAAAACAAAACTGAACGTTGTGAAGGAAATTATGCTACCAACATGACGCGCACGATGACGCACAAATTACGCGCGATCATTTTGACCGCTCTTGGTCGTTTTATGTAGATCTTAGCATGGCTTTTTTGTGCAATAGATCCAAAACACATTTTACTGCAAATATATGCAATTTTAGGAGCATTCAGGGAGCAGCAGGTCTGTATCTTTTTTCTTTTTTTCCCCCCACAAAGTTATTGAACTTTGAAAATCCAAAATGGTCAACATGACCGCCTTGGTCGTTCTAGTAGTTTTTAAAGTTAAAGCAGCTGTGTTACACAACAAGAAAAGATGGCACAAACTGTTGTTAGAACTTTTGCACTTGCATTACGTTTGAATACGTGCCCTGGTAATGCCAAAATGTTGGGCCTAATTCTTAAAATAAATGAAAAATAGAGAACTGCAATGGTGTGTTGTCTCTTACTTACCAAGGCATCCACTGCATCGTATTGAACCAAATCGTGAGCCCTGAATTGTGAAACGTATTCAACCGTGAGACTTGTGAGTCGTCCAAACCCCATTGTGAAAACAGTTGTATACCATTCCTCTGTCTAATCAGAATCAGAATTATTAAGACTTAAATAAAATGATAAAAACAACAATTATCCTCGGCTAGAAAATAGACAATAACTCCTCAATGACTCTCATCTTCGTCACATTACAGATCCAATTGACCTGTTTAAAATAAACACTTCTAAAATTTATTTGACAGTTTGTTCAGTCTAAATTTTTTAAAGCATTGGTGGTTTCATCGCCATTACATCACTGTTTTTTTAAAATCATGTAATACTACTATATTTACCTACCAATTATTTAATTTCAAATGTAAGCCTTAATAGATGATCTCACCACCTCTCTTACTAATAAGATTTAGACCTTCAAGAGGTTTTCTTGTGAAGCGAATCGTAAAAAACTAAATTCAGATGAAGTTCAAAGCTTCTGAAGGCCACTTTGAGGCCTTTCAGAAGCTGAATCTTTTTTCTTTTTAAAAAAGTTCTTGAGTTTTGAGGTTTTCTTGCTCTTTTCCTTATCTGTGTTCTTCTCCTGTGCCCTTTCAGGGGATGTTGCACTGGGAGATGGGATAGGGATCCTTGGTGATGTCAGTGGTGGGTCTAACTCGCCGGTCAGCATGCTCTGGGCTGAGTAGTGTGTTGAGGCTGAGAGGTCACCTAGGCTAG
Organism: Lampris incognitus; assembly: GCF_029633865.1. Taxonomy (NCBI): domain Eukaryota; kingdom Metazoa; phylum Chordata; class Actinopteri; order Lampriformes; family Lampridae; genus Lampris; species Lampris incognitus. The sequence goes on along the minus strand of NC_079215.1, from coordinate 51,742,487 downwards.
ATGCAGTTGTAGCCATAGAGGTGCAGGATTTCTCTAGGATCCCATCATACACAAGCTGGCTTAATGGATCAGGGCTGAAAAGATCAGAGGATGGATTCCACATTTCCAGGGAAGTTATGGTAAGGTCTGGCTGCCCCATTTGACCTGGAGATATGCTTGGTTCAGATAGAACAAACTTCTCCCCCACTATCTTTTGTTTAGGCATTTCTAAGGCAACACCAACTCTGTCCCAGGACATTTTTCCTGTGGGTGTGTCTATGGAACTGTCAATCTTATCTCTTGCTATTCTTCTTCTAACAAAACCAGCAGGCATCTCGAGTTCATCTCTCAATATTCTCCTGCTTGCCGACAGCTCTAAACTAAACTCCTGCTTCTCTCCAGAGACCTTACGAGATGAGGTATCAATAAGTGCTTCCATTTTCTCTCTGGGCAGTATCTTTCTCAAGGTACTCTCTGAGGAATACTCCAGCTCGTCTCTAGATATCTTTCTTAGTGGAGTTGCAGCAGTCTCAATCATCTTGTCCCTTGTCATTGTTCTCACAGGAGAATCCAGTTGATATTCTCCTTTATCCATGACTAACTTCCTAGAAACTGTGTCCAGGGACATTCCCACTGAATCCCTACTTATCTTCCTTGATACTGAGTCAAATGGAAGCTCAAGCTCATCTCGCAGTGTCTTTCTTGAGGCGCTGTCCAGAGAAAGCCCCATCACATCTCTTGATATTTTCCTGGTTACCACATCTGGTGATGTTTCTATTTCATTCCAAAGCATCTTTCTAACTGTAACATCCAGTGATAAATCACTTCTATCTCTGTATAGATTCCTTGAGGCTGTGTCCTTTAACACTCCAACTGTATCTCTATCAACTTTGCTAGTTACTAAATCAATAGAGGCATCCAGTGAAACTTCAGTTCTATCTCTTGATATCTTCCTCGAAGCAGCATCTATCAAAGAGTCAGTGTCCTCCTTAGACATCTTTGAAGCAGCAGTGTCCAAAGGAATATCTATGGACTTATCTTTTACCATCTTCCTAGAGGAAAAATCTGCAGAATTTTCTAACTCCTCCACTGAGATCTTGCACACAGGAGATTCAACAACAGCATCTAGTTCTTTACTGGAGGACTTTCTAACAGAGCTATCGGCAAACATTTCCATATCATCCCGATATATCTTGTGAGTGGAGTCAACGGAGGAGGTGCTAGAAAATGTTCTGCTTGCAGGAAGTGGAGCCATGTAGTCTGTGTCTGGGAACAACTCCTGGGAGTCTCTATCAGGGAGAAAAATGAGAAAGGAATAAATGAGAGAAGTTAGAAAGGAAAGAAGGGAGGAAGGAAGGGCATTTCTTCATATATATATATGTATATATACACTACCGTTCAAAAGTTTGGGATCACCCAAACAATTTTGTGTTTTCCATGAAAAGTCACACTTATTCACCACCATATGTTGTGAAATGAATAGAAAATAGAGTCAAGACATTGACAAGGTTAGAAATAATGATTTGTATTTGAAATAAGATTTTTTTTACATAAAACTTTGCTTTCGTCAAAGAATCCTCCATTTGCAGCAATTACAGCATTGCAGACCTTTGGCATTCTAGCTGTTAATTTGTTGAGGTAATCTGGAGAAATTGCACCCCACGCTTCCAGAAGCAGCTCCCACAAGTTGGATTGGTTGGATGGGCACTTCTTTGAGCAGATTGAGTTTCTGGAGCATCACATTTGTGGGGTCAATTAAACGCTCAAAATGGCCAGAAAAAGAGAACTTTCATCTGAAACTCGACAGTCTATTCTTGTTCTTAGAAATGAAGGCTATTCCATGCGAGAAATTGCTAAGAAATTGAAGATTTCCTACACCGGTGTGTACTACTCCCTTCAGAGGACAGCACAAACAGGCTCTAACCAGAGTAGAAAAAGAAGTGGGAGGCCGCGTTGCACAACTGAGCAAGAAGATAAGTACATTAGAGTCTCTAGTTTGAGAAACAGACGCCTCACAGGTCCCCAACTGGCATCTTCATTAAATAGTACCTGTTAGAGCCTGTTTGTGCTGTCCTCTGAAGGGAGTAGTACACACCGGTGTAGGAAATCTTCAATTTCTTAGCAATTTCTCGCATGGAATAGCCTTCATTTCTAAGAACAAGAATAGACTGTCGAGTTTCAGATGAAAGTTCTCTTTTTCTGGCCATTTTGAGCGTTTAATTGACCCCACAAATGTGATGCTCCAGAAACTCAATCTGCTCAAAGAAGTGCCCATCCAACCAATCCAACTTGTGGGAGCTGCTTCTGGAAGCGTGGGGTGCAATTTCTCCAGATTACCTCAACAAATTAACAGCTAGAATGCCAAAGGTCTGCAATGCTGTAATTGCTGCAAATGGAGGATTCTTTGACGAAAGCAAAGTTTGATGTAAAAAAAATCTTATTTCAAATACAAATCATTATTTCTAACCTTGTCAATGTCTTGACTCTATTTTCTATTCATTTCACAACATATGGTGGTGAATAAGTGTGACTTTTCATGGAAAACACGAAATTGTTTGGGTGATCCCAAACTTTTGAACGGTAGTGTATATATATATATATATATATATATATATATATATATATATATATATATATATATATATATATATATCATTACAGATGCAGGGAAAAAAGTTTTAATACATAGCAGTGAGAAAACGTTTTAATACTGCTATGTATTTAATACTGCTATGTATCCTGCATCTGTAATGATATTCCGCTCCTCATTAGTTGAGCTCTTAAAACAACAAAATTGACGGTTTCGGGGGAAAAAACGCTATATATACGGTGCATCCGGAAAGTATTCACACCCCTTCACTTTCCCCACATTTTGTTATGTTACAGCCTTATTCCAAAATGCTTTAAATTCCTTTTTTCCCCTCATCAATCTACATACAATACCCCATAATGACACAGTGAAAAAGGTTTTGTAGAAATTTTTGCAAATTTATTAAAAATAAAAAACTGAAATATTGCATGTACATAAGTATTCACACCCTTTACTCAGTACTTGGTTGAGGCACCCTTGGCAGCGATTACAGCCTCAAGTCTTCTTGGGTATGAAGCTACAAGCTTGGCACACCTATATTTGGGGTATTTCTCCCATTCTTCTCTGCAGATCCTCTCGAGCTCTGTAAGGTTCGATGGGGAGCGTCGCTGCACAGCTATTTTCAGGTCTTTCCAGAGATATTCAATGGGGTTCAAGTCTGGGCTCTGGCTGGGCCACTCAAGGACATTCACAGACTTCTCCCAAAGCCACTGCTTCGTTGTCTTGGCTGTATGCTTAAGGTCGTTGTAATGTTGAAAGGTAAACCTTCTCCCCAGTCTGAGGTCCTGAGCGCTCTGCAGCAGGTTTTCATCAAGGATCTCTCTGTACTTTGCTCCATTCATCTTTCCCGCGATCCTGACCTGTCTCCCAGTTCCTGCTGCTGAAGAACATCCCCACAGCATGATGCTACCACCACCATGCTTCACTGTAGGGATGGTATTAGCAAGGTGATGAGAGGTGCCTGGCTTCCTCCAGATGTGACGTTTGGCATTCAGGCCAAAGAGTTCAATCTTGGTTTCATCAGACCAGAGAATCTTGTTTCTCATGGTCTGAGAGTCCTTTAGGTGCTTTCTGGCAAACTCCAAGCGGGCTGTCATGTGCCTTTTACTGAGCAGAGGTTTCCGTCTGGCCACTCTACCACAATGGCCTGATTGGTGGAGTGCTGCAGAGATGGTTGTCCTGGAAGGTTTTCCCATCTCCACAGAGGAACGCTGGAGCTCTGTCAGAGTGACCATCGGGTTCTTGGTCACCTCCCTGACCAAGGCCCTTCTCCCCCGATTGCTCAGTTTGGCTGGGTGGCCAGCTCTAGGAAGAGTCCTGGTGGATCCAAACGTCTTCCATTTATGAATGATGGAGACCACTGTGCTCTTCGGGACCTTCAAAGCTGTAGACATTTTTTGTACCCTTCCCCAGATCTGTGCCTCGATACAATCCTGTCTCGAAGGTCCACAGACAATTTCTTTGACTTCATGGCTTGGTTTCTGCTCTGACATGCACTGTCAACAGTGGGACCTTATATAGACAGGTGTGTGCCTTTCCAAATCATGTCCAATCCATTGAATTTGCTACAGGTGGACTCCAATCAAGATGTAGAAACATCTAAAGGATGATCAGTGGAAACAGGATGAACCTGAGCTCAATTTTGAGTGTCATAGCAAAGGGTGTGAATACTTATGTACATGCAATATTTCAGTTTTTTATTTTTAATAAATTTGCAAAACTTTCTACAAAACCCTTTTCACTTTGTCATTATGGGGTATTGTGAGTAGATTGATGAGAAAAAAAAGGGAATTTAATCCATTTTGGAATAAGGCGGTAACATAACAAAATGTGGGGAAAGTGAAGGGGTGTGAATACTTTCCGGATACACTGTATATATATAAAAATGCCCTTCCTATATATATATATATATATATATATATATATATATATATATATATATATATATATATATATACAAACCCCAATTCCAATGAAGTTGGTACGTTGTGTAAAATGTGAATAAAAATAGAATACATGATTTGCAAATCCTTTGTGACCTGTATTCAATTGAATACACTACAAAGACAAGATACTTAATGTTCAAACTGATCAACTTTATTGTTTTTTGCAAATATTCAGTCATCTTGAATTTGATGCCTGCAACATGTTCCAAAGAAACTGGGACAGGGGAAACAAAAGACTGGGAAAGTTGAGGAATGCACAAAAAACACCTGTTTGGAACATTCCACAGGTGAACAGGTTAATTGGAAACAGGTGAGTGTCATGATTGGTTATATAAGGAGCATCCCCGAAAGGCTCAGTCTTTCACAAGCAAGGATGGGGTGAGAATCACCACTTTGTGAACAACTGTGTGAGCAAATAGTCCAACAGTTTAAGAACAACGTTTCTCAACGTACAATTGCAAGGAATTTAGGGATTTCATCATCTACAGTCCATAATATCAAAAGATTCAGAGAATCTGGAGAAATCTCTGCACGTAAGCGGCAAGGCCAAAAACCAACATTGAATGCCCATGACCTTCGATCCCTCAGGCGGCAATGCATTAAAAACCGACATCATTCTGTAAAGGATATTACCACGTGGGCTCAGGAACACTTGGGAAAACCATTGTCAGTTAACACAGTTCGTCGCTACATCTACAAGTGCAAGTTAAAACTCTACCATGCAAAGCGAAAGCCATATATCAACAACACCCAGAAAAGCCGCCGGCTTCTCTGGGCCCGAGCTCATCTGAGACGGACTGACGCAAATGGAAAAGTGTGCTGTGGTCTGACGAGTCCACATTTCAAATTGTTTTTGGAAATCATGGACGTCGTGTCCTCCGGGCTAAAGAGGAAGAGGACCATCCAGATTGTTATCAGCGCAAAGTTCAAAAGCCAGCATCTGTGATGGTATGGGGGTGTGTTAGTGCCCATGGCATCATGGGTAACTTGCACATCTGTGAAGGCACCATTAATGCTGAAAGGTACATACAGGTTTTGGAGCAACATATGCTGCCATCCAACCGACGTCTTTTTCAGGGACGTCCCTGCTTATTTCAGCAAGACAATACCAAGTCACATTCTGCACGTGTTCCAACAGCGTGGCTTCGTAGTAAAAGAGTGCAGGTACTAGACTGGCCTGCCTGCAGTCCAGACCTGTCTCCCATTGAAAATGTGTGGCGCATTATGAAGCGCAAAATACGACAACGGAGACCCCGGACTGTTGAGCAACTGAAGTCGTACATCAAACAAGAATGGGAAAGAATTCCACCTACAAATCCTCAACAATTAGTGTCCTCAGTTCCCAAATGCTTGTTGAGTGTTGTTAAAAGGAAAGGTGATGTAACACAGTGGTAAACATGCCCCTGTCCCAGCTTTTTTGGAACGTGTTGCAGGCATCAAATTCAAAATGACTGAATATTTGCAAAAAAACAATAAAGTTTATCAGTTTGAACATTAAATATCTTGTCTTTGTAGTGTATTCAGTTGAATATAGGTCGAAAAGGATTTGCAAATCATTGTATTCTGTTTTTATTTACATTTTACACAATGTCCCAACTTCATTGGAATTGGGGTTTGTATATATACACCAATTCCACGAGAAAAATAATATTTTCTAATAGCTGTTGGCTGTGAAACATACTGTCTTTTCTGAGGGTTATGGAAGAGTCCCTCTTCTTCCTCAAAACAGGAGAATGGGGCTCGGATGGGGATGAGAATATCTGGGTCTTGGGAAATCATGGAGGCTGGGGGCTGGGTGATGACTCCAGGACGGCGTGAACGACATATGGCAGAGCCTCGAGACCGAGGAGACCGCTTCATTTGAGGAACTGGTGGAAAGTCAAAGGTCAACCGACTAGTGAACATTTCAAGCAATTATTTTCCCCTTTTGATTGCACTAATATAAGTATTGGATCCACTGTCCAAAAGAATTTGCAAAGTCATTGATATATCACCATTTCCTTTCACTTAATACTGTTGGAGCCTCTCCATCTCAAGTTATTACAGCAACTTCCTTCTATTGATGTTGAAGCATTGAGCCACCAGCTGCTTCTGAGTCAGTGTGGAAATAGTGTGGATGTGTGTGTATATATATATATAGATAGATAGATAGATAGATAGATAGATAGATAGATAGATAGATAGATAGATAGATAGATAGATAGATAGATAGATAGATAGATAGATAGATAGATAGATAGATATAGTCCAGTGAGTCAAGTATATTATATTTCTTTTATTTATTCTTTATTTATTTATTGAGCACTTTCTCTACCATTGAGTGTTTCTTTTATTTATACACACACACACACACACACACACACACCCACACACACATATATATATATATAGTAGTGACCTACTTGCAGGTTACATATTCACCATGCGGGCCAGAGACGGTCCCTTTAAGACAGTGAGAGGGGGTTAGCAAAGGGTATTGTGGGTAGACACGAGGCTGAGGTTTAGCAGAATGAACTGCTGACTCAGTTTTTGGTTGGAGGAAATAAACGACCCAACAGCTGTGTGGTCAAAAGCAGAAGTGGTCTCGTCACCTTTCTTTCATCCGCCACAATACACTCACTGGCCACTTTATTAGGTACACCTTGCTAGTACCGGGTTGGACCCCCTTTTGCCTTCAGAACTGCCTTAATCCTTCGTGGCATAGATTCAACAAGGTACTGGAAACATTCCTCAGAGAGTTTGGTCCATATTGACATGATAGCATCACGCAGTTGCTGCAGATTTGTCGGCTGCACATCCATGATGCGAATCTCCCGGTCCACCACATCCCAAAGGTGCTCTATTGGATTGAGATCTGGTGACTGTGGAGGCCATTTGAGTACAGTGAACTCATTGTCATATTCAAGAAACCAGTCTGAGATGATTCGAGCTTTATGACATGGCGCGCTATCCTGCTGGAAGTAGCCATCAGAAGATGGGAACACTGTGGTCATAAAGGGATGGACATGGTCAGCAACAATACTCAGGTAGGCTTTGGCGTTGACACGATGCTCAATTGGTACTAAGGGGCCCAAAGTGTGCCAAGAAAATATCCCCCACACCATTACACCACCACCACCAGCCTGAACCGTTGATACAAGGCAGGATGGATCCATGCTTTCATGTTGTTGACGCCAAATTCTGACCCTACCATCCGAATGTCGCAGCAGAAATCGAGACTCATCAGACCAGGCAACGTTTTTCCAATCTTCTATTGTCCAATTTTGGTGAGCCTGTACGAATTGTAGCCTCAGTTTCCTGTTCTTAGCAGACAGGAGTGGCACCCGGTGTGGTCTTCTGCTGCTGTAGCCCATCTGCCTCAAGGTTTGACGTGTTGTGCGTTCAGAGATGCTCTTCTGCATACTTCGGTTGTAATGAGTGGTTATTTGAGTTACTGTTGCCTTTCTGTCAGCTCGAACCAGTCTGGCCATTCTCCTCTGACCTCTGGCATCAACAAGGCATTTTCGCCCACAGAACTGCCGCTCACTGGATATTTTCTCTTTTTCGGACCATTCTCTGTAAACCCTAGAGATGGTTGTGCGTGAAAATCCCAGTAGATCAGCAGTTTCTGAAATACTCAGACCAGCCCGTCTGGCACCAACAACCATGCCACGTTCAAAGTCACTTAAATCACCTTTCTTCCCCATTCTGATGCTCGGTTTGAACTGCAGCAGATCGTCTTGACCATGCCTAAATGCATTGAGTTGCTGCCATGTGATTGGCTGATTAGAAATTTGCGTTAACGAGCAGTTGGACAGGTGTGCCTAATAAAGTGGCCGGTGAGTGTATATATATCATTACTATTTATTTCACTCATGGTAATGCACAGCTCCACACAAAAACAAGCAATTCATAATCAAACACATATCAATTTACACATTCCATGATTGAAAAGGAGCAGAGCTCCTGAAATTTTGAATGTCGCACCTCTCCCTTCTCCATTGGACGTTGTGCACGTGATGTGCATGACGAGGCAGAAAATGGTATGTTCTTTCCCGTGTAGATTTGTTGACAGCTGATGATTGCTTATGGCATGAAACAGGCTTGTACTGTCTTGTAAACAGGGGCGTGGCCACGTGGGGGCCAGGGGGTCCACAGCCCCCATTGGTCAGAGCACGGCCCCCCAGCTGGCCCCCACGACCCCGACCCCCTTCCCCTGTCCCGAGTGGGTAAAAAAAAAAACACAAAAAAAACGCCTGCACAGAAACAGTCAAATGGAAGCTGAAATACATGCCTTATTGCATGGGAACACTGTGGTCATGCATTATTATTATTAGCCTATTATTATTAAGTCTTGTCCTTTGCCACTAAAGTTATGAGCCTGATGGGCTATTTTTAAGGGACCACCCACTGCGCCGCACGGAATGTTCAGTGTATCAACAGCTTGGGACACAGCGCGACACTCAAACGCAGGCAGGTCTGTGAATGTTCTCATTCATCCAGGTCATGGTTATCCAAAGGAGTTGAATCAAGTGCAACTGGACTTGGTATATATCCGTGAAGACGTTTCGCCTCTCATCCAAGAGGCTTCCTCAGTTCGTGCCTTTCTGACTAGACCAAGCTAGTCTGACTGGCTGGTGATGAAACTCAGATATTTATCCTCTTTGGAGTCGCTTTGCTCCCCGTTCTTGAAGCCTATCAAAACACTTCAAACATGCTATCTGCTGCACTGTCAGCCCCCTGTGATAACGTTAGCCTAGCTGTCCTGCAGATTTAGCCAAGTGAAAAGAAGTGCAATTAGATAAAATAATGTCAAAATTTCAGTAGATTAATGTTACTTTCAAACCACAATGCATAGCTAGTTAGCTAGCCTATTTAATTTGTGAAATCTGAAGTTTGAAACTAGTTGTAACGGCGTTACGCAGCTAACGTTGGCTAACGTTCATCCAATGTGCACTGGTTGGCTACGAAGACGTAGCTAGACCTAACTTAGGTTCTATCGAAATGGTATTCTACCCTGCATATACACAAAAACCGCTCTCGTTGCTCTAGGCTATTGTAGACAATATATTTACCCCATGAAATAACTTTGCCGTGGACTATTAATTCAACCAATACTTACATTATTGTGGAAAGTCTGAACGAGTTACTGCGATGAATTGCAGATGGCACTTTGACAGGAAGTGTTTGACGCGAGCATCCGATCCTGTCAAACGTCATTGCTGTAGACAATTGTCACTCAAAACGTCTGCCCAATGAGGAAGCACCCGCCCACCGTGGGCAATGTGCTTCAAAAAATGAAGTTTGAATTTCACTCGCTTCGAAACTCAAAGGCGAAGGACTCCACAAAAAAAAGTTTCAATCAAAAAAAAAAAAATTCAACCAAAAGATCAACCCAAAAATATGTTGTTCAATCAAAGAAAAAAAGGGGTTTGAATACATTTTTGTGAGTCAGTTTTTTTTTGAAAATATTTTTGGGGATCGAAGTTTTTTTTTAAAAAAATATTTTTTTTATTGAATCGTTATTTTTTTTATTGGAAAATTAAAACACAAATGTCCTACCCATAAAATGGCCCAAACACAAAAAAATCACTTCAATCGAAAAATAATTCAGTTTAATCAAAAAAAATATTTTCAAACAAAAAATAACTCATTTCAATCAAAAAAAATTTTCAATCAAAGAAAATAAGTTTTCAAATGCAATTTTTGGATCTCAAATATTTTTTTGCATTCAAACACATTTTTTATTTGATTTAAAATATTTTTTTTGATTGAGGTGAGTTATTTTTTGATTGAAAATATATTTTTTGATTGAAGTGTCTTATTTTTTGATTGGATAATAAAAAGACAAATCTACCTCCATAGTAGCAACTGTTTGTTTATTCTATGCAACGTGTGTTCTCACCGCTTTGTGCTCGAAAGTGCGTTTAAAAGTTAAAAGTTAATTCTTACTTTGTAAAATTATTGTCTGTTGCCATTTGTTATCTAGGGAAAAGTTTTGTTTGTTTTTTTTACTTGAGAAGTACCTTGCTGGCTCAGACTTACTAAAAGAAATTTTGCTCTTTGCTTGCTATTTGGGATTCAATCATTTAGGCCTATAATGACATGTCTAAAGAACTATTTTGATTCGCTCGAGCCAAAAGCAAAAAACCGATATCGAGAGAAGATAAGCTTAGTGGATGGCATGGATCCATATGTTGTTCCTAAAAAGAGCTGGACCACAAGCCTGGCTGAATATCTTACAATAACATATCCAGATATTGTGAACTACCTGCTATTTACAAAGAGTACCTACACCCATGAAGAACTCAAGAATTTCAAGAGTCTAGAGATCTACAATCAATTTTTGTGTGGATGGGTTAAAGAAATATCATTGCTTAAAGCCCCTAATGGGAACATCCTTGTTCACTGAAGGGTAAGATAACTTGAGAAAATATTTCATTCTTCTGTGCATTCTATGCATTCATTTGAAATGGACACTGTTCAATAAAGCAGGGGTTAGAGTTATTGTCCAAACTTAAACAAATGTCGCTTTCATTGTTTATTTTGATATCATTTGCTTTAATTATTAACAAGTAATGTGCAATTCATTTGATACTTTAGATGCCTACTTTAAATGCTATTCAATTATAATTTCTTATCTTACTTCTTTCCAGGTAAGCCACTCACAAAGAATGAATGAATGAAACAGCCCTCCATCCCTGGATAATTTAAAAAAAGGATGGGCAAATGTTAGCCGGACAAATCTGATCTGCTAATCCGAGCCAACCACACAGCTCATCTCTCTTCTGAAATTAATTGTGCATCTTCACCTTAATGTGTGATAACTTGTGGTAATCTGAAAAAGGATTTCTTGTCCCTTCCAATTCTGTTTGAACACCCAACAATTGCACAAAAGTTAATCATGATTGATGAACTCCTCTTCATTGGGTAGGCTTATGGCCTAAAACGGTAGGCACTAACTTGAAGAATTTTTCCTACTTCTGTCAGAGCCAGGTACTTATCACATTTTAAAAAACTGTTACCTAGATAACAAATGGCAGCAGGCAATAATTTTATGAAGTAAGAATTAACGTTTCTTAACTTATAAAATGCACTTTCGAGCAAAAACAAGGGCTGGAACACATGTTGCATAGAATAAACAAACGGTTGCTACACGTATCCAGAGCTAGGTTGTGTGTGATCCAACATGGCAGCAACGAGGAAGTCACGTGACCGATGGAAATATTGAATACCCTTCACCATAATATTTACAAATACACTATTGGACAATTTCGAAACATCTGTGAACGGTAACAGATTTAACAAAAATCTTCCTCTCAGAAGGGCAGATAAACACCACCAGAGAGGGCAAACTAAACTCCTTTCAGGAGAACAAACATGAGGAAAGCATAAAAGTGAGTTCAGACACTCAAAGCGGTTATTCAGGTAGGGCCCTCCACAGGCATGGAGGAGAGCGCGTCAGTCAAGATGTTATCATTCCCTGCCACATGCCGCACCACTAGACTATAGGGCTGCAGTATCAAGGCCCACGTGAACACCTTCTGGTTGGAGGTCTGAAACTGAGCAAGAAAAGTGAGGGGATTATGATCCGGGTAGACTTCAACCTCTTGGCCGGCATGGGACACATTAACCTCAAAATGTTTAACAGCCAGAACCAGACCCAAAGCTTCTTTCTCTATGGTGGAGTAGGCGCTCTGATGTTTATTGAGCTTTTTTGAAAAATAAGCCAAATGCGTATCCAGTCCGGCCACATCAGACTGCAGAAGCACGGCCCCACTCTCAACATTACAAGAGTCTACCACCAACTTAAACAGGGCCTCAAAATCTGGGGAACCAGCACAGGCTCACAGGCCGAAATGGCTTTTACTCCTGCAAAAGCCTGCTTGCAAACATCAGTCCAAGCAAAATTTATATCCTTCTTTAGGAGACTGGTTAAAGGAGCAGCGACTGCAGCAAAATTGGGCACAAAACATCTGTACAACCCGCATATACCCAACACCCACTGTACCTCACAGCAGTTTCTCTGTGGGGGGAGGCCCAAAATGGTCTCCACCTTGGCCTGACGTGGCATGACCTTCCCCTGTTCCACCTGATGTCCCAAGTACATCACTTGCCCCTTGCCAAACTCACACTTGGGCAAGTTTACTACCAGTCCAGCCTCCTGAAGTTTTTCAAAGCGCTGCCGCAGATGCACAAGGTGTTCTTTCCATGAACTACTAAATACGACAACATCATCATTATACGTGACTACCACGCTAGTCCCATTGGTAAGGCTGTTCATAAGCCCCCGGAATGTGGCCTGTACATTTTTCATCCCAAACGGGAGAACGTTACATAGATATAGACAGTGGTACTCACTAATTTTCTTAGGAGAGCCACTTATGAGTAAGACCATTCCTCAAAGAGCCACAGAGCTTGCAAAACATTTCGCAAATACAAAGCTACACACATAGGCTATATGTCTACCCATGATCCCACGCTGTTACGTAGCCTACGTTCTTTGACGTAACTTCAGTATGCTGCTATCTGCTGAATAATTCATTTCAACGTGCTAAAACAGGACACAAATGGAACCTATAGAAGTAAGTAATAGCTATGTTCTTATTGTTATCAGTGGATGCGCAAAACAAAGTCTCACGAGCCACATTGCAGCTCGCGAGCCGCGTAAAGAGTAACACTGATATAGACCTTCAGGAGTAACAAAAGCCAATATTTCTTTGGCCTTAGGAGTCAATGGCACCTGCTAATACCCTTTCAATAGATCTAATTTGGATATGACTTCGGCTCTCCTAATCCTATCTATACAGTCCTCTAATCAAGGAATAGGAAATGTATCCACCTTGGTCACATGGTTTACCTTCCAGTAGTCAATACATGGTCTCAAAGTATAGTCTAGCTTCGGAACAAGCTCTATGGGAGAACTCCATTCACTCTGCCCACGTTCTATAGCTCCTATCTCCAACATGTAAGACAGCTCCTCCCTCAAACTCTGCAACTTAGAGGGGGCTAGCCTATATGGATGTGCTTTAAAGAAATAGTCACTCGTCCATTGTCAATTTGGCTTGTCTCGAAAAGGAAGGCTGCTCCTAATTTTCTGTCTGTAAAAGGAAATGAAGGCTGTCCTACCAGCTGACTTGCTTAGTCGGCCAACTCATAATGAGTACTGCCATTCTCATTGGCTTACAAATCCCTCTGTCAACTCATCTTTATATTGATTAGTTCTACAATTCCCACTACATTTCTTTTATTATAATCAATTTTAGCCCATGAAAACCTAGCTCAGTCACTTTCATCAAGGGTTTTCTTTTTTCTTCTGTACTGCCTTCAAAGAGTTTATCCATTCATGTATTAATTTCTTTTTATTCTGGAATTGCATTCGATTGCAATTTTTTTTATTATAAAGCTGTTTCTTTTATCACTATTTTGGATGACTATATCTTATTTAGTTGTTGCTGGTCATTTACAAATTATTATTAATTATTATTATTATTATCATTATGGTTATTATTTTACTATGTAACTCAGGGTTACAAGCAGCCGGTGGCTCAATGCTCAAACATCATTAGAAGAAAGCTACTGTCACAACTTGTGATGGAGAGGCTCCAAACAGCATGACTATGAAATTCAGTACCCTAAAGGGCTGTCCAGTAGACAGGAGATATATGAGTGTAACCCAGTGAAGTATTTGGGTTTACAGAATGAATGGTTAAACAAGATACAATTATTAACTAAAGATTATGGTTAATATTTTCATATGATTTGAGGAGTGATTTAATTTTATATTATGTCAGTTGCATTATAGCTGAGCTACTTATTGATTTCAGACATTTTTACCTTCATAAATAATGAAGGACTTTTATTTTGAAAACAGGAAGTACGTTTTCTAGTTCAACATGCATGCCGGTTTGAGCTGGTTGAACCAGTGTTGCTTGCTGGTGAAATAAACGCGAGTTTATTTCTGTCAACAGAGTTGAGCAGAACGAATTAGAAAGTATTGTATTCAATAGTAAAGTGAAGTATAAAAACCACAGAACGCAAGGACGCTGGAAACCTCGGTTTCATCTTTTCTTTTGTGTGTGCCTTGCTGGGACTCGGTAAGCTAAAGCTAAGCTAGGCTAGCTAGCTGCTTTTCATTGCTAGATCTCCACATTAGCATGGTGGATCGTTTTAAGTTAATTTCTTGCAAATATGTCATAAGCAATTAATGTAGTATGTTTATAAGATGTTGTATGTTGGAACTGGAACCGTTTGGGAAGGTTAAAGAGTGAATTTAATAGTACTATTTGCATATTACTGCAATCGGAAATAGGCGGGAAGTAATTCACTGTGTGTTGTTGGACCTAGCTAATGTTGGTTAACGTAGCCAACTGTTGCCATACTGTTGCCATACATGGTTATGGGTCACCATTTAGCAGTATGTTGAATAGTTCCAGATAATATAGTTTATAGATTAGATATTACTATATAATTTGATAATATGTATTTGAATTGAATACTTACATGAATGTATTGTGTTCAGCAGTACATTGTTGAATTTAGAGTGAGTGATTGTGTTGTACAACAAACAAAATAGAGATGAGCTGAACCTGTTTATGTTCAGGTCAGGTCTTTTGATTCCATCAAGAACCACCACAGGGACGATCCCGATCTCAATAGATGGCGAGCTACCCAAATTGGATTTCCAGGATTGCGGATCAACCTACTAGAACAGGAGTTTGACCACCATCGGCCTTGTGGTGAGACTGTGTCAGTCAGACTGAGTGGCACAGTGACACATACGTGCACGTCATCCTGAGACATTCTCAGATTCCAAGAGCTCTTAGACAAAACTGCCTTGACTAGATCTGATCCCAACGGGTCAGATTCGGATTCAACCTTCGACTCAAGACTTTGGACACTTTAAAATTCATACAAAGAGACATTCACAGCATTACGTCGTGAAGAAAGAAACCATCCCAGCCAGTGATGCAGATAAACAGCTTCTGAAACAGTTCTGCAAGGGATGTTGAAATAATAGCTTGATCACCGCACTCCAGCTGGAGCAGAAGAAAACAAACCACCTACCTTCTTGGAGCTACTATTGCTCTTACGCATTGAAGAAGATAAACAAGCAGCAAAAGCCAACAGAATGAAGCAGCATCTTGGCCTTACCAAAACCAAAGCTCAATCCCAAGCACATGCTTGCTTCTCTGAAGAAGAGCACAACTTATCTGCTCCAGTGAGCAGTCTACCTTCTGAAATGGGGCAGATCCAGAAGCAGATAGCTGATCTACAAGCCCAAATTGCAAGCCTCCTGCAACACAAAGAAGGGAAAAGTCAGAAAAACAAGTGGACAAAGAAAAAAGCTAAACCAAAAGAGGAAACATCGAGTGAGAAGCAGCCCACAGCCAAGCCTGCTTCTGAAACCAAAAGACCCAAGCCGTGGTACTGTTTTCGCTGCGGCGAAGATGGACATATTGTGAGCAGCTGCAGCAACCCCCCAGATCCCACACTGGTTAACGCCAAGAGACAGGAGTTAAAGTGAAGACAACAAGCCTGGGACAAAGACAATGCAACAAATGAGACTACCAAAAGGTCTTGTTGGAGGGAAGAGCACTGCTAATATCAAAGTCAATGGAGTTGACTGCACATCACTTCTCGATACGGGGTCGCAAGTCACTACTGTGTCTCAATCCTTCTACAACCTGCATCTATCAGACCTAACCATTCACTCAATAAACGACCTACTGGAAGTTGAGGGAGCGAATGGTCAAACCATCCCATATGCAGGCTATGTAACTCTAACGGTGCAGTTTCCCAAAGAGTTCATTTCTTCTGAACCTGAAGTTCAAACCCTTGCCTTGATAGTACCAGATATCAGTTCCAACAGTGACATGCCAGTATTGACTGGAACTAACACTCTTGACTCTATCTACGAACAGTTCTGTGATGAAAGCTTTTTTGAAGGCAAGTTGTATTGTGGCTATCAACAAGTCTTGAAAACCCTACAGCTCAGGAATAAACAACAACTTGGCTTAGTCACACTTAAAAGCCACGAGCCAGATGTCGTCCCTGTTCATCAGTCAGTGGTGCTGGAAGGTTTTGTCAATGTTAGTGGTATAAGTAGTGAGAAATGGCGCTAATTGAACAACCTACCATCTCATCCTTACCTGGTGGCATCTTCATCGACAGCTATCTCATTACCCTTCCAAACCATTCACCTCACAAGATTCCTGTAGTGTTGAGAAATGAGACCAACCATGACATTGCCTTATGGACACACTGCGTTACTGCTGAGCTCAGTGTTCCCCCAGAAATCCTTCAAACCCAGAACACTCCTGTGAGTCACGCACAAGAGGAGAATCAACAGCCAAGTGACTTGAAAGAGAGCCTCAAGTTTGATTTAGGAGGTTCCGTACTCACTGAAGAGTGGAAAACTAGGATAACTCGAACACTGAACTCCTACTCTGACATCTTCTCTCAGCACGACCTTGACGTCGGTCATGCCACAAAGGTCAAACATAGCATCAAACTCAAAGATGAAACGCCTTTCAAATATCGACCACGTCCCATCCATCCACGGGACTACGATGCTGTCAGACGTCATCTGCAAACTCTTTTGGATGCTGGAATCATTCGCGAATCGGAATCCCCATTCTCGTCACCTATAGTGGTCTTTAAAAAGAAAAATGGAGATATCAGATTATGCGTGGATTACAGGAAACTTAACATGCAAACAATCAAGGATGCGTATGCCTTACCCAACCTTGAAGAATCCTTGTCCGCACTCAGTGGATCTCAATGGCTCTCCGTGATGGACTTAAAATCCGGATACTATCAGATTGAGATGGAGGAGAGTGATAAAGAAAAAACTGCTTTCGTGTGTCCCTTAGGTTTTTGGGAGTGGAACCGTATGCCGCAGGGAATAACCAATGCGCCAAGCACGTTCCAGCGCTTAATGGAAAAGTGTATGGGTGATCTAAACCTACACCTAGTGCTGGTCTTCCTTGACGACATCATTGTCTTTTCCAAAACCTTAGGGGAACACGAAGAATGACTTACTAACGTCCTGGATCGTCTGAGAGAAAATGGTCTGAAGTTGTCCCCAGAAAAGTGCCGTTTCTTTCAAACATCAGTGCGTTATCTGGGACACATTGTATCTCGACACGGAGTAGAAACGGATCCTAAAAAGATTGAAGCACTCAAGACCTGGCCGAGACCTCAGACTTTGAAGGAGCTGAAATCTTTCCTCGGCTTCTCTGGCTACTACAGGAGATTTGTCCAAGACTACTCGAAGATCGCAAAGCCCTTAACAAAACTCACCGCAGGATACCCGCCGCCACGAAAAGGGATGAAAGGAACCAGAACGGATACAAAATACCACAATCCCAAGGAACCATTCGGAGGGAGATGGACAGCAGATTGTCAAAGGGCCTTCGAGGAGATCATCCATAAACTAACATCATCCCCAGTCCTAGGGTTCGCAAACCCTAAGTTACCATATATTATCCACACAGACGGTAGTACAACGGGACTTGGAGCGGCATTGTATCAGGAGCAGGACGGACACAGTCGGGTTATCGCTTATGCAAGCAGGGGATTATCCCAAAGTGAATCTCGATATCCAGCCCATAAACTGGAATTCCTAGCCTTAAAATGGGCTATCACAGAAAAGTTCCATGACTACCTGTATGGGAACTCCTTCACGGTAGTGACAGACAATAATCCTCTCCGGTACATACTCACCACTGCCAAGCTGGACGCCACCAGCTACCGCTGGCTAGCCAATCTGTCCACCTATTTCTTTGACATCAGGTACCGTGCCGGGAAGGAAAACCAAGACGCAGATGGTCTATCAAGGAGACCACATGGAGAATTGATCAATGACCTCAGTTCTCAAGAAGAAAGCTCAAGGATCCATGACTTTACTTTACACCACATAGCTCCTGAAGATGTTGTCAAGGCAACCTGCCAGTATCACATCAATGGGAAGAATGAGCCAGTACTCATCGAGTCACTCGCGATTCATCCAGATGCTATCCCAGCTGCTTTTGAAGAGGATGAATCCGCTAACAGTCTTTCTACTGTCCCAAAGTACAGTGACCATGAGTCAGCCAGACTACAGCATGCAGATCCTGTGATCAGAAGTGTCATCAGGTTACTTGAAATAGAGGAGCCTGTGTCTGACAGTCTACAGAATGAATGGTTAAACAAGATAAAATTATTAACTAAAGATTATGGTTAATATTTTCATATGATTTGAGGAGTGATTTAATTTTATATTATGCCAGTTGCATTATAGCTGAGCTACTTATTGATTTCAGACGTTTTTACCTTCATAAATAATGAAGGACTTTTATTTTTGAAAGCAGGAAGTACGTTTTCTAGTTCAACATGCATGCCGGTTCTAGCTGGTTGAACCAGAGTGTTGCTTGCTGGTGAAATAAACGCGAGTTTATTTCTGTCAACAGAGTTGAGCAGAACGACTGAGAAACGAATTAGAAAGTATTTTATTCAATAGTAAAGTGAAGTATAAAAACCACAGAACGCAAGGACGCTGGAAACCTCGGTTTCATCTTTTCTTTTGTGTGTGCCTTGCTGGGACTCGGTAAGCTAAAGCAAAGCTAGGCTAGCTAGCTGCTTTTCATTGCTAGATCTCCACATTAGCATGGTGGATCGTTTTAAGTTAATTTCTTGCAAATATGTCATAAGCAATTAATGTAGTATGTTTATAAGATGTTGTATGTTGGAACTGGAACCGTTTGGGAAGGTTAAAGAGTGAATTTAATAGTACTATTTGCATATTACTGCAATCGGAAATAGGCGGGAAGTAATTCACTGTGTGTTGTTGGACCTAGCTAATGTTGGTTAACGTAGCCAACTGTTGCCATACTGTTGCCATACATGGTTATGGGTCACCATTTAGCAGTATGTTGAATAGTTCCAGATAATATAGTTTATAGATTAGATATTACTATATAATTTGATAATATGTATTTGAATTGAATACTTACATGAATGTATTGTGTTCAGCAGTACATTGTTGAATTTAGAGTGAGTGATTGTGTTGTACAACAAACAAAATAGAGATGAGCTGAACCTGTTTATGTTCAGGTCAGGTCTTTTGATTCCATCAAGAACCACCACAGGGACGATCCCGATCTCAATAGATGGCGAGCTACCCAAATTGGATTTCCAGGATTGCGGATCAACCTACTAGAACAGGAGTTTGACCACCATCGGCCTTGTGGTGAGACTGTGCCAGTCAGACTGAGTGGCACAGTGACACATACGTGCACGTCATCCTGAGACATTCTCAGATTCCAAGAGCTCTTAGACAAAACTGCCTTGACTAGATCTGATCCCAACGGGTCAGATTCGGATTCAACCTTCGACTCAAGACTTTGGACGCTTTAAAATTCATACAAAGAGACATTCACAGCATTTTATTTTTGGGCCTGTTTATTATTTTCTATATATTGTACATGTATATATGTTGTTGCATAATTTACATACAAGGTTGCAAAGTTGCAAAGTAAAAGTAGTAACCTTGAAATCAGGCGTGGTCGTGGTTATTGTACTTACCTCATACCTTACTCCTTACGAACCTAGTATATTCTAGAGCACCTACGTCAACCAAGAGTGGGTTACATGAGGACAGACTCCAGCCAGCTGAAACAATCCTACCAGTCATGACAGCTGAAGCTACTAAGGTGCAAATGAGCATCATGGCCAGACTAAAGACAGTCATCCCCTGAGCTCGGCTTCCACAGCTCAGTGACAAAATACCATCACAAAGCCTGCTTGCGGATGTGAACACAGGCTTATACAATATCTCGACTGCCACCATAACGGAGACCAAAGAGCTTGTATATGCCACTGCAACCATAACCGTGAAGATGCTTGGGTACAGGATTCAGAACACCGGTCACCAACAGTACCCTTCATGGAAGAGAAGGCTGGAAGCCAAGATCATAGCAGCACAGAGAGATGTTAGCCAGTTAATGGAGGTGAAGAAAGGTGTGATGAAAGACAAGCCCTGGTTCAAGAAGTACAAGATGTCCAGCAGCGAAACTATTATATATATACGTATATATATATATATATATATATATATATATATATATATATATATATAGAGAGAGAGAGAGAGAGAGAGAGAGAGAGAGAGAGAGAGAGAGAGAGAGAGAGAGAGAGAGAGAGAGAGTTTTTTTCCGAAACCATCAATGATGTTGAGTGCTCAACTAATGAGGAGTGTATATATATATATATATATATATATATATATATATATATATATATATATATATATATATATATATATATATATATATATATATATAGGTTATGCAGCTGCATTGGGGCCTGCAACAGTTTAGGGCCCACACACATGGGCCTCTCCTTTTCTCGCCACTACCATATCAAAGATCTCGAGCACTGAGTCTACGGTATATACTATACGGCCACTAAACATTAAATGGCAAGCAATAAGTATTTATAGAACTCAATGAGCCAAGTCATCTATGTGATGGTGTCTCATACTTGATGTCATTCACTCGGGGCTCGATTCTCCGTATTTATTACAAGGCAGTGTTCCATCAAAATAATTTTGAAGCTGTTATTTTAAGATAAAAATTTTACTATTGCTTCAATTTACTCACAATAACTTAATTTACCTGCCATTGGCAAGTAAATAGGGTTCATTTTTAACCCTGGCTTCTGTATTCCTGTTGGAGCTTTGTTGAAATTTCTTAGTGGGCCCCCACCCCCAGCTGATGTGACAACTCAGCCACCTCCCCAAGTGTCTCCTACTATTGTTGTTGGTGAGTAATGTTTCAAAATACTGTGTTATTTGTGTGACAGTGCAGATATCCAGTATGTCCGTTTTAGGTAAAGGTTTTCTGGTTATTATATATTATCTCATACTGTATGTCTGCTTGAAGGTCCCTCTACTCAAAAGGACCCTGACCCAGGTCCTTCTACTCAAAGGGGCCCTGACCCAGGTCCTTCTACTCAAGGGGACCCTGACCCAGATCCCTCTACTGAAGTTTGTCCTACTACTGCTGGTAAGAGAAAAATAATGTTTCATAGTCTACACTGTGTTATTTCATGTTATGTGTAACATTGCAGGACATTTATAGTGTCTTATGTCTGCTTGAAGGTCCTTCTACTCAAGCTGTACCTGAAACAGACTTCACCCACTCACCTCCTGTCCCAGTTGCCAGCCAAGCTCCACCTTCTGACCCAGCTGACTGGCCCTCTGTCTTATCAGACACAGTAAGAACTGATCTTGTAAGCAGCGGTCCACTACAGCCTAAATCTGACTACACCTTTCCAAAAGAGAAGATGGCAGAGCATGCCACCACCACTACTTCTTTAGAACATTGGTAAATGGTGAGAAAATGAGGTGAAGCTGGTTAACTTATTTCCCCAAAAGCAATGCACTTTTTTGTTTTTGCTGCAAATTGTTTTCTCCAAAAGAGTATAATTTAGTCAAATGGGGGTCAAGTGATTGGAAGAATACACAATCTATCTTGAAAACCCATGAGAGCTCTCCTGAACACACCAAGCATATGGCAGCCTGGATGGAGTTAGAGTTGCATCTCAAAAAGGGGAAGACTATAGACAGGCAGGAAATATTACTACTAGAGGCCGAGAAGAGGTGTTGGAGGGACGTTCTTTCTCATTTAGTGGCCATTATCCAATCTCTAGCACAGAGAAACCTCACCTTAAGAGGATCAAGTGACACACTGTACCAGCCAGACAACAGTAACTTTTTGAAAGAGGTGGAACTTCTTGCTAAGTTTGATCCTGTAATACAGAAACATATTGCAAGGGTACAAAGTGCAGTTTGATATCATCCACATTACATGGGGAAAGCTGTTCAGAATGAACTAATTGCAGCAATGAGTGGCAAAGTAATGGAAGAAATTGTGACTGAAATCAAAGCAGCCAAATACTTCTCAATCATATTAGACTGCACCCCAGATTTAAGCCATCAAGAACAAATGTCTGCAATCATTCGAATAGTCGGTTTCAATGACATGCCACAGATCAAGGAACATTTCATTGGTTTTCTTTTGGCAGACGAAAGCACTGGTGAAAGTTTGGCAAACCTCATACTCAAAAAGTTAAATGAACACAATCTCCAATTTGGTGACTGCAGAGGTGAGGCTTACGGTAATGGAGCGAACATGCGTGGAAAACACAAGGGTGTACAGGCCAGACTCTTAGAAGTGAATCCCCGAGCCTTTTTTGTGTCTTGTGGGGCACATACCCTGAACTTAGTTGTTTCTGATGCAACCAAAGCCTCCACAGATGCAATTAGTTACTTTGGATACCTCCAAAACATCTATGTCCTTTTTCAGCAAGTGTTCAGAGATGGGCAGTCCTGAAAAAAACATGTTCCGATTAGTGTGAAGTCCTGGGCAGAAACTAGGTGGGAGAGCAGAATCAAAAGTGTAGAGGCTCTACGCTATCAGGCTGCTGAGGTAAGGGAGGCCCTCTTGGAGGTGAGGGATAAGGCCACTGATGGAAACATCAGAACTTAAGCTCAGTCTTTGGCAGAAGAGGTGGGCTCATACCATTTTTCTGTTTGTTCGGTTGTGTTCGGTTGTTCTAGCAAAGATCCAGCATGTCAGCAAACTTATGCAGTCATCTGAAATGCAGTTAGATGTAGCTGTTGATCTGCTCAGGGACACACAGAGAGTCCTTGCTGACTACAGAGTCACTGGTTTCGCAGCAGCTCAAGCAACAGCTAAAGAAATCTGTGATGGAATGATTTTGGATGTCACACTAAAGCGGAAGCGGCTGAGAAGCACCAAACGGCAGTTTGTCTATGAATCATGTGATGAGCCTTTCAGAAATGCATTGAAGAGGTTAGAGGTGACATTGCCTTAAAGAGGTTAGAGGTGACATTCTTTAACACTGTTGTAGATGCGGCCAAATCATCCATTGAGGAAAGGTTTGTCTGTCTGTCTGTCTGTCTGTCTGTCTGAGGTGAAAAACAAGTTCAGTGTGCTGAAAAACTTTACTAATCTGACAAAGGATGAACTGTCAACTCAGTGTGAGACACTTAGTGCTGCTCTAACAACAAATCGTGATCATGACATCAATGGTAGGGAGGAGTTAAGAAGCTTACCACAGTTGCCTTCACCCAATATCTCCCTGCTGGACTTCCTATCATTTATTCACACCCAGCATTTGAAAGAGGTTTACCCCAGTCTCTGGACAGCTCTTCGTATTGCATTAGCCCTACTAGTAACTGTGGCCAGTGCAGAGAAGCTTTTTGAAGCTAAAACTAATTACAACGTACATACAATCCATGATGTCCCAGGAGCACCTCACTGGCCTTGTGATTCTCAGTGTGAATCATAAAATAAGTGAGAGAATCACATATAATGATGTAATCAATGATTTTTCTGCTGTGAAGTCACATAGAGTCAAGATCTAAAAGACACATAGAATCAAAATCTAAAAGATACTCTACCGTGAGCTATACTGGTAACTCTACTGAGAACTACACTGTCTGTGAGCAGAGGAATGTACTGTGAGTTATGCTGAGAGATATACTGTGAGTTATACTGAGAAATATACTGCAAGTTATACTGAGAAATATACTGTGATTTGTACTGAGAAATATACCGAGTGAGCTATACTGAGAAATACACTGGGAACTACTGTGGGCTATACTGCCAAATATACGTTGTAGCACTATTTTTTTGTGACCAATTTTTTTATTTTATTTTTGACAGTTTGCAGGTGTACATTGACAAAAAAGTTCAGTATACAAGTATACATACATTTTGTACAATATAGTACATTATAGCACTATTAATAAATATTTTAAAAGTAATATCATTGTTGCCTGTCCGATTTTATTTGTATTATTATTTGTTAGTTGGGGGGGGGGGCATTTTCAGGATCTCGCCTAGGGCCCAGCAGACCCACGGGCTGGCCCTGTGCCTTAGAATGAACTGTCTTCAAGAGATAAGTTTAGGATAAAATCCTTTGTTCCTATACTAGATGCACTTGACGCCAGTTTAAGAAGAAGATCTATTGTGTACAGTGATGTTGCACAAATGTTTTCCTTTCTTGCTAATCTGACAGAATCTAAGCAAGAAGTTCAGCAAAGTGTTGAACTGTTGATGGAAGCATACCCAGAAGATGTTGACCTGAACTTTTGCACTTTCACTTGTACATGAGACAAAGCCATAGGCTAACAGAGGAGCACTCTCTGTCTCATACAGACCTTTATCAAATTATATACAAGGAAAAAATTCAGATGGCCTTCCCTAATGTGGAAGCAATATTGTGGCTATTTCTTAGCTTAATGGTCACTAACTGCTCAGGAGAGAGAGGTCTTTTTCAAGACTCAAAAGAATTAAAAATGAATTAAGGGCCACAATGTCTCAAGAGAGGCTGTCTGCACTGAGCATTCTGTGCATTGAAAGTGACAAACTTAGACAAACAAATTTTGATGACCTTTTGCTACGAGTAAGGCTAGAAAAAAACTTTTTTAGTCTTAGTGTATTTGATGATTGTAGTTTTTTTATTTCTTAATATGTATTTTAAAACCGACTGTTTAATGACAACATAAAGTAGGATATAAAAGTGTCACATTGTCACTGTCAAGTAGCCATGATCATCTTATTGAAATTTCCCAGGCAATAACATTTTAGGCTCAAGGTTTTTTTTAAAGAATATAACAGTAAACTTACAATTTAATTTTCCTAAAAATTCCTGTTTATTCCACAAAATGTTTACAAAGTTCAGTTATTGCAACAGTTTTTCAAAGTGTTAGATTTAACATTTATGCATTTTTTCAATCACTACAGTATTTAAAAAAACATCTCATGTCCTTTAGAGGAGGAATTGTGAATTGCGAAATTTTAAACAGCCATCATCATCCTTGGCTTCACTTAATTTTGTTTAAAACACTTTTCCATCTTCCTCTAGTCATGAGGGTAGGGTATTGAGAGGGGACTCACAAGTGGAATAGCCTAGGGCCTCCCTTCATCTAAATTTGGCACTACAAAAGATCTTCTACAATTTTAAACTCAAGTACAACCCACCATTAAATACTGACTGCTAGCAAATCAACAAACGTAGCAGAAGACGAAACATCACCTGGTACAACCCACCCTACAGTGACACCATGCCACAAACATCGGAAAGCACTTTTTTGAAATTTTGAATAAGTGCTTCACCACCAACTGGGGAAGATATTCAACAACAGCATCATCAAAATTAGTTACAGCTGCATGCCTAACATTCAACAAATAATATTGTCCCACAACACAAGCATCATGAACAAATCAATGACACCTTCATCACAAACGGACACCCCCAACCGCAACTGCTGTGTGAACGACTCATGCCCCCTCGAGGGAAAATGCCAGACAAAAGGAGTTATCTACCAAGCTATGGTGATGAGAAATGACAATGGCAAAATGGAGACATACGTTGGTCTAACAGAGGAACATTCAAAAAGAGGTTTAATGCACACGTGTGTAGCTTTAGAAACAACCGTTTAAAGAATGTGACATTTTTAAGCTGTTATATTGTGTCATTGGCGGACAGAAACATTAATTATTCAACCACCTGGAAAATCCTCTCAAAGAACAAAGCATATTCAACCAGTAGCAAAATGTGCAATCTAAGTCTAGCTAAAAAATATTTTATCATTTGCAAACCAGAAATGTCCACATTGAATAACAGGAATGAACTGACCAGCAGTTGCAGACATAGATATAAGCACCTATTTAGTAATTATAAATAAATCATGTCAATAGACAAATACCATTAACCTTGTATGCAACCTACCCCCCCCCCCACACACACACACTTTACTGGACCATTAGCAATCACGTGTTTTTGAATTTTTGAATGTAGGCACCTCCCCCTTCCCGATTGGACGTTGTGCACGTGATGTGCGTGACGAGGCAGTTAATATGTTCTTTCCCATGTAGCTTTATTGACAGCTTATGATTACTTACGGCATGAAACAGGCGTAAAGAATTTACTTGACTCACTGGATTATATATATATATAAAATTATTCTTGTTACCAACCTGGCATTTGTGGTTTAATGGGAGAAGTGGGGTCATCTTTCAGATCCTCCATTGATCCTTGGACTGAGCTGTGGCATGGGTAGGATGGCTGAGTCAACCTGGACAACCCAAGTATGCTTGGTTCGGAGTAGAGCTTAGACATGAGGTTTGCCAAGCCAGTATTCCTGAGGATGGGGAAGCCACACAGGCGCTCGATCTGCTGCCAGCGGTGGAGGCGCTCCCGCAGGCATGCTGTCACCTCAGACAAGGCATTCCTGTGTGGTACATATAAGAATGCTGTATGTTAGGGATAACATGTATTACACAAATACAAGCACACACAAATGCACTTGCACAGTCACACCCGTGCTTTTACAGCAAAATTTGCACTCACACACACAGATAGATGTATAAAGCAGAAATAAAATGACTCACTTGGCCTCCAGGATTTTATGGTCAACCTGATCGAGAGATGAGCTGTGGGCTATGTGGAGGGTCCCAAGCAAAGAGCTCCTCTTCTTCTTGATCTTCTCTGCCTGTGGGTACAGTGTACAGAAAGACAAACAGATGATAGATAAGAAAACTTGTGAAAACACTACCTACCTTACGCGACATCGCACTCTTACTTTACATTTTGCTAGCTCACTTATCCAGAGCTCCTTACTCAAACAGCGAACCAAGTATGCAATTGTAATTCTTATCATTGTCCCAACTGATTATTTGGAAATGTTTTACTGGTTTAATCAGAGCTCCCTACTGCATACCTCCTCCTTGACAGTGGTAAGCTGTAACTCAGCGCTCTGTTTCTTGATATTGTAATACTGGACCTCGACCTCGTGGGTTAGCTGCAGCCACAGCTGAAGGGCTTCTGAGGCAGACCAGCTGGCCTGCACGTCTTTCTCTGCTTGCTTTAGTGCTCCAAGAACCTGCATGGATAACATCAGTAAGACATCAGTCTTTTTTATTCAGAAGCTATTAGATCATCACAACCAAACATTAATTTTTATAATATACATTATGAAATAAAAATTAAAGTTTGGCTGAGATTATCTTATGGCGTTTCACTAAAATTTTATGCGAAAGAGTAAGTGCTCATTTATCTATCCCATCTCTACCCCCTCACATTTTAGAAAAAGGATAAAAAGGGGTGTGGCTGTAGAGGAGAGTGATGGTGGTGTCCATGTATAAAGGATATAGAGGGGTGTAGATGTAGAGGAAGTGACGGTGGTGTCCATGTATAAAGAATATAAAGGGGTATAGATGTAGAGGAAACTAATGAAGGTGTCCATGTATAGATGATATAAAGGGGTGTAGATGTAGAAGACAGTGATGGTGGTGTCCATGTATAAAGGATATAAAGGAGTGTAGATGTAGAGGAAGTGACGGGGGTGTCCATGTATAAAGGATATAAAGGGGTGTAGATGTAGAAGACAGTGATGATGGTGTCCATGTATAAAGGATATAAAGGAGTGTAGATGTAGAGGAAGTGACGGGGGTGTCCATGTATAAAGGATATAAAGGGGTGTAGATGTAGAAGACAGTGATGATGGTGTCCATGTATAAAGGATATAAAGGAGTGTAGATGTAGAGGAAGTGACAGGGGTGTCCATGTATATAGGATATAAAGGGGTGTAGATGTAGAGGAAGTGACGGTGGTGTCCATGAATAAAGAATATAAAGGGGTGTAGATGCAGAAGACAGTGATGGTGGTGTCCATGTATGAAGGATATAAACGGGTATAGATGTAGAGGAAGTGACGGTGGTGTCCATGTTTAAAGGATATAAAGGGGTGTAGATGTAGAGGAGAGTGAGGTGGTGTCCATGGATTAAGAATATAAAGGGGTATAGATGTAGAGGAAGTGACGGTGGTATCCATGTATAAAGGATATAAAGGGGTGTAGATGTAGAGGACAGTGATGATGGTGTGGTTTAGACTGAAGGTGGTAGTGTTGTATTAAAAACATTTCGTCCCAGCTTCTCACAAGTCTACCCAGAGAGTTTAGCTGGCCAATGCCAGGGTTTCACTTTTCTGTTCGCCTCTGGACCTCACGTATCGCCTACGTCACATGGCTTTCGCTGCCTTCAGTACTCCCAAATTAAGTCGAGGGGGTTGATCATATGCGTTTCCCCCCCATATGTAAGAAAAAGCATACATTTTCTCCCTCAAATGGTCCACAAATGTGGACCTTGTCATTTACGTATCAGTCCAGCCATCCTAGGCCTGTATAAACATGTCTTCAGCTCAAAAAAAATGTAAGAGTGTAAAAAAAAAGATTTACTATCCTTTTAATATATATTAATGTATATCTAAATATATCAATGATGATGGATGAGATTAAACAACTTTTACACATGGACTGAAAATAATCTTTTCAAAAGGGGTTGAAATATAAATAACATTTAAATGGGGCGGCATGGCTCAGGAGGTAGAGTGGGTTGTCTAGTAATCAGAAGGTTGCTGGTTCGATCCCCTGCTCCTGCAGAGAGTGTGTCAAAGTGCCCTTGAGCAAGAAAGTGAACCCCTAACTGCTCCTGATGAGCAGGTTGGTGCCTTGCATGGCAGTCCAATTACCACTTACTATTTAAATGTAGATACACATTTAAATAAGATTGTTCCACCGAGGGAGAGCCTGTTTGCTTTTGTCGGGTTTCTACCTGCTCCAGCTCTTCCTCTGCATAGCGGAGTCGGCTGAGTTCACTAACAGCCCCCTGACGCAGCTCGTGGAGGCGGTTGGCCTCCTCCTGTGCTCCCATGATCTCATCTCTCATCTTCTCTTCCAGGTTTTGTTTCTCCTCAGCAACGTTTCGCTTCTCCTCCTGGGCTCGCTCCAGTCTGACAGTGAAAAGTGTGCATGTACAAACTTAAAGTGGGTGCCAAGTGAACAGAAGCATGCACAGGCACACACACACACACATATATAGAGAGTTTTAAAATACACTTACTGTTCCTGTAGTTCTCTAAGGCTCTGTTCAGCCTTCTGCAGACTTTCCAGGTCTTTCATCATTTTGGAAATGTGGATCTTGCTGGCTTTGTTCTGAAACTGGGCGAACCAGCAGCCGCCAAGCCCCATCACCACTGATACAATCAGCAGCAGGTCCTTCATATAGTTATGGGGAGGACCTAGATTGGGGAATTCGGATTCGTGTAAATGGTCCCATAGAGGGACTACAGACGACAAATGATGAAATTCACCAACCATGTAAAAAGACGGGGCCAAAATCCCAGAAGAAAGTGAGTTACGTAATATTTTCATTGTCAAATTGTCTGTTTTTGAAAGATTTGGATATATGAGTTAGGGCAGGGGGAAGTGGGCGTAAACAGACACAGTGATGGGATTAAAGAAGTGGAGTGGTGGAAAGGAGGGAGGTGGTATCCTCACGTGTAGGTGGTCCAAACAGCACCACGTCCAATGCTTTGATGTTGAGCTTCTGCTTATCTCTCTGGTCCTGGACCCTCAGCTGGCCACTGAGGAATGAAGGCTCGTTGGCTGCAATCCTGAGAACACAGAGGTGTCATTTATACTGATTTAACGTGGGTAAGGAGTACCATTTGTTTAGAGTCAATGCAGGTGGCTGGCGTGACAGAGGAAGATGCAGAGGACAGGAAGAAATGGAGACGGATGATCCGCTGTGGCGACCCCTAACGGGAGCAGCCCAAAGTAGTAGTAGAGTCAACGTTTATAATCAGTGCATTTGGTCATTTACCTCATACAAGTAGACTTGGAAGGATCTGCCTTACACTGATTTCATATATTCGATATACGGGGAACACCGAAGTTGTTTACATATACTGATTTTTAAATGTTGTTTTTTTTATTTTGCATTAAGTCTAAATGTCAATAACATGAATCGAGTCAAAATTCTGGTGTGTGGAGGTGCAAGAGTGTGTCAGCAAAACTAAAATGCCAATAGAGAGAAGAAGAAGAAGAAGAAAGAAAGAAAGCCACTTTATTTTTTGTCATTGTACAGTTGTTTGGTTACAATGAATGTGTTCTCTGAATTTAACCCATCATATTGTATAGGGGCAGTGCTCAGCAGCAGCACCCGGGGACCAGCTCCAGCTCTTCTTTCCATTGCCTTGCTCAAGGGCACCGGCAGGAGTATTAACCCTAACGTGCATGTCTTTCCATTGCCAACCAACACGGGGATCGCTGGTTCGAATCTCCATGTTACCTCCTGCTTGTTTGGGCGTCCCTACAGACACAATTTGCCGTGTCTGCAGGTGGGAAGCCGGATGTGGGTATGTGTCCTGGTTGCTGCACTAGCGCCTCCTCTGGTCAGTCGAGGCGCCTGTTCAAGAGAGAGGGGGAACTGGGGGGAATACGCCTCACTGTCAGGTGAAAAGAAGCGGCTGGTGACTCCACATGTATCGGAGGAAGCATGTGGTAGTCTGCAGCCCTCCCCGGATCGGCAGAGGGGGTGGAGCAGTGGCTGAGATGGCTCGGGAAGAGTGGAGTAATTGGCCAAGTACAATTTGAAGAAAAACGGGGGGGGAAATCCAACAAAAAAAACCCAAAACAAAACATGTATGTCTTTTTGACGGTGGGAGGAAACCAGAGCACCCGCAGGAAACCCACGCAGACACATCGAGAACATGCAAACTCCACACTGAAAGGATCTGTGGGGTCTCATTTATAACCGTTGTGTACGCACAATACGGAGCCTGAAAGATGCGTACACCACTTCCCATGAAAAATGTGTGATCTATAAAAACAAACGACAGGGAAATGTGCGCGCCTGTATGGTGCACGCCATATTCGGCTTTTGTGCGCACGTACACTTTTAGTAAGGCTCCTATGCACTGTTTTATAAATGAGACCCCTGCTGGGACGGCCTGGGGTTCGAACCCAGGACCTTCTTGTTGTGAGGCGACAGTGCCAACCACCGGGCCACCGTGCCGCCCCGTAGATAGAAACATGTTCCACCATTTCAAATAGTGCCCAGGTGGTGGGACACCTCTACAGGTGTGGGTGGATTAAGGGAAAATAACGTGAGCCTCAACACTCATTACATTCCCCCGGAGAAACCTGCAGCTGGCAGGTTGAAAGACGTGATCTGCTCGCTCCCACCATGTGTATCGGGGGACACACACGGAAGTCTTCCTTCCCCAACCACTGCAGAAGTTGTATGATGGCAAAGTGTTCTCGGTGTGTACAGGAACTGCAGTGACAGACGTGACCCCACACCGAAAGGTGTTTGATATTTCCACTCGGAAACCCTACGGAGAGGGTTTCTCACTGGCTGTTCTCACCTGGGCAGGGTGTTTCCATTGACCTTGAAGTCTTTAAAATTCCTTTCATACTGGGGTAGTTCAACAAAGTCCTTGAGCCAACGAAGCACCTCATCTTGAGTCCAGTTATGTACTGTGACAGGAAGAGAACAAGCCAAAGACAGATGTAGGAATTAAATGTGAGAGGAAAAGCTGCTATTTGGTTTAAAGAGAGGCAACACACCTGGAATTAAAAGAGAGAAAGAGGCGCTGTAAGTTTTACAGGCAAATTAACACTCGCTCATTCACTCACTCACTCACTTCACTTCACTTCACTCACTCGCTCACTTCACTCACCCACTTCACTCACTTCACTCACCCACTCACTCACTTCACTCACTCACTCACTCACTTCACTCACTCACTCACTCACTCACTCACTTCACTCACCCACTTCACTCACTTCACTCACTCACTCACTCACTCACTTCACTCACCCACTTCACTCACTTCACTCACTTCACTCACTCACTCACTCGCTCACTTCACTCACCCACTTCACTCACTTCACTAACCCACTCACTCACTTCACTCACTCACTCACTCACTTCACTCACTCACTCACTTCACTCACCCACTTCACTCACTCACTTCACGTCACTCGCTCACTTCACTCACTCACTCGCTCACTTCACTCACTCTCACTCACTCACTCATTCACTCACTCACTCGCTTCACTCACCCACTCACTCGCTCACTTCACACACACACACACACTCACTCACGCATGCATGCATACACGCATGCACGCACGTGCGCACGCACACACACACTCACACACACATGCACACACACACACCACACCACACACATGCACACACACCTTCGGAAGACTTCCACCCCCTCCAGAGCTCCTCCACAGTGATGTGTTGGTCCTCTCTGTGCAGGTTGTTGTGTTTGTTAGTCTGCTGCTGCTTCATGTCCTCGATGATGAACTATTATCCATGAGACCATGAGAAAGAGAGAGAGAGAAGAGATTAAAGAGAACAGGGACTCTAAGATTAGTAGAAAGACACAACATAAGCGGAGCTCAACCTCGGCCTCGATTTCCAAAATAAATTTGTTGAGGTGTTGCAATGCGTTATGTGCTTATGTTTCAATTTGGGGACAGGGAGTGGCGGTCTGAGAGAATCTGAGTATGTATTTATTTAGAATGGATGTAGACGCATGAGTGTGTATTGCAAACTCCATTTTGTGCACATGTTTTTGTGTGTGCTTATACACACACACACACTGCTGCTGTCTTGGAATGTGTCCTTGGCTGTAAATGGAGTCTTCATGTGATGGCTACAGGAATACCAGGGCTGTCTCCCAAAGAGCCTTGTCCATTCCCCTTTCTGTCTCTATGGTTACTGCAACTTGAGCCTGGGGATCCTGTATCCCCTGGACTACATTTTGGACTGCCATAACTTTGTGAAATTTTGGATTTACTATACATCATATATGTGTGTGTGTGTGTGTGTGTGTATATATAAATATATATATAGACAAAATGCTTATTTACTCTGACCTACAAACGACTGACTAAATGCACAGCAGTATACACATACACCCACCCACACACACACATGCATGCATGCACACACGCATACACACACACACACACACATGCATGCATGCACACACGCATACGCACACACACACCACAAATATGCAAACGCACACATGCAAAGTTCTGCATATATGTGGTTTGGCACAGAAGCACTGTGTCATATGCCTTCAGGGTCGCACCTTCATACTGATAGCTTGTTTGTTTGTCTAAGCGACGTCTTGGCAACAGTGTAATTCTGCTGGATTATTTCCAGGAATAGTTCTCAGTGGCATAGAGAAAACGCCGGCGACTTTCGCACGAATTT
Source organism: Lampris incognitus (assembly GCF_029633865.1). Taxonomy (NCBI): domain Eukaryota; kingdom Metazoa; phylum Chordata; class Actinopteri; order Lampriformes; family Lampridae; genus Lampris; species Lampris incognitus. The sequence continues at coordinate 51,708,834 of NC_079215.1, read as the reverse complement.
TTCGCTATCATTTTAACTTCCCCTTAATATAATTTAACTTCCCCCTCATTTGTGCCGTTTCCGCTTTGCTCTTTCACTCTGTTTCTCATGTGAAAAAAGGTAAGGGAGGAAACAAAGGATAATGTCAGATCAGAGAGGTGATCTCTGCAAAGGAAAAGTGGATCATCACAGTGGCAGTAAAGCACGAACTAATATTGCTGGTGTGCTAAAGGCAAAATTATACTGTTGGTATCCTTCGGGATGTACATGACTCCTAGCAAGCACGTCTGTTGTAGCCCTGCTGTATTCCATCTCGCTCATACATGCAATCACACATATCGGTGCATGAATACACGTACTTACATGAAAGTGTACACACACACACACACACACACACACACACACACAAACACAGTGTCTGACAAAACACAGTAAAATGTAAAAGCAGAGCTTTCCTACCTCCACACTCTCCTCCACCTCAATCCCTCCATCCTGATCATCGTCCATCATATGGTGGATATTCCTCAGGGCCTCCAGGCTGTAGCGGTCCGCCTCGCTCATACAAGGGGGAGACACCACCATGCAGGGATCTACATGGACCATTTGCAAGGCAGTGTCATTTCATCAAGCAGCATTCACCTGAACTGACTTCACGGAATGATATTTTCTTTGGTTCATTTCTGCAATAAGGGGTTTGGGCACAAGAACCTATGGTAAGAAGGACCAGGATCGTGTGACATTGCTTCAACTAATGTGATCGACTGTAGAGAGCGAACACAATCTTTTTTTGTACAGCTCTCATGCAGTGGTCTTCGCAGGCTAGGTACAAGGAAACGGTCATCTGTCAGTCATCATTTGGCTCGATATACAATGAGCATAATTTTTTTCGTTGTACGTGTGCAAGACAATGTAATGTACAATTATATTAGAAAGGGGACAAGGCCGGGTGGCGTGGTGGTCTATTCCGTTGCCTACCAACATGGGAATCACCGGTTTGAATCCCCGTGTTACCTTCCGGCGTGGTCAGGCGTCTCTACAGACGCAATTGGCCGTGTCTGTGGGTGGGAAGCCAGATGAGGTTATGTGTCCTGGTCGCTGCACTAGCGCCTCCTCTGGTCGGTCGGGTGTCTGTTCGGGGGGGGGACTTGGGGGAATAGCGTGATCCTCCCATGTGCTACAACCCCCTGGTGAAACTCCTCACTGTCAGGTGAAAAGCAGCGGCTGGTGACTCCACATGTATCAGAGGAGGCATGTGGTAGTCTGCAGCCCTCCCCGGATCGGCAGAGGGGGTGGAGCAGCGACCGGGACAGCTCAGAAAATAGGGTAATTGGCCAAGTAGAATTGGGGAGAAAAAGGGGGGAACCCCCCCCCCCCAAAAAGATAGGGGAAAAGGATATGTAGGGCCATTCAAATTCTTTTAAAATACTTTTTGATTATTATACAATGGGACAGCATTTCCTTCATATGTGCTTTAACTACCACAGCTTTGAAGTAAGAAAGCCACTTTATTCGACATTGTATTCTTAGAATAAATTTGTTCTCCGCATTTAATCCCTCTTATTGTATAGGAGCAGTGGGCAGCTGCAGCCCGGGGACCAACTCCAGTTCTTTCCATTGCCTATTAACCCTAACATGCATGTCTTTTTGATGGTGGGAGGAAACCGGAGCACCCGGAGGAAATCCACGCAGACACAGGGAGAACGTGCAAACTCCACACAGAAAGGACCTGGGACAGCCTGGGGTTCGAACCCGGGACCTTCTTGCTGTGAGGCAACAGTGCCAACCACTGGGAGCTAAAGTAAACATGAAATCTATGACACAATTTAGCTTTGTTTTCCCTTTAAATGTTGACTGGAATTGTGTTTCTGGTTATCCTTACCATACTCAGCAAAATTAGGTATCTAAATAAAAACTGTTTCATTTAAAGTACCTTTTCTCAAAAGCCAAACTGCAACGGGGTCGACAACAAGTCTAAAATTCATCACAAAACCTGTTGTTGTAGAATGCAATTAATCTATCATTTGATTGTTTTCCATCACAGTGTCTATTGATTGGTCACAAGATGCGTGTTTCATCAACTCAAAAATGGTCGGAGCAATAACACGATGAATTGCTTCAATCTTGGAAATATTCCTATGTACAATGTCCCACTCATGCATGCACAACAGCTCAAAAAGACTCTCTGAATTGAAAAAAGTGTTTTTAGCCAAAATCTTCCATGCTCTGATGCAGCTTTATCCATCAATATGTTTGTTTGTTTGTTTACAATGTTGTGCTTTGGGCTAAGATCATTTGGCAGTTCTTCTCCTTCCTGGGAAATGGATTTTTTTTTGCATGTTGTTTGGGTCACTGTGTAGTTTACAGTATGTGACTGTGCACTTTAAAGTGAGAACCAGTAATAATCACAGCTGTTTGTGCAGGCTGACAAGTGTTATTAGGTAGTAATGTGGCAAGAGTAACTGGTCCATTATTGGTCCATATTGTTCTCCCCTGAAAACGCCATTCCTTTTCCACAACAATTTGCAAAGGGGTTTTTGAAGGTTAGCAATATAATACTCCTTGAAGTAGGGTCTGGCCAGCGAGACTATATCCCATTAAAAAAACACTTGCACAAAGCCATTTTTGCCAGTCTTAAAGTACTTTGGGCAACAATATCTAGATGTTATCTTGCCGCTGGTAGTATAAATCATGAGAGGTCAACATTGCCGGAATCAAATAGTTTCAAATGTTTTGTCTGGCAGTTAAGCTTATAGCAGTGGTATCCAATCATGTACCATGGAGGGCTATGTGCATGTAGGATTTCTGATCTTGTCCCTTCCTCCCTCTGACACACAAGTAGAGACACGCATTGCTGCGTGCTTGACTGACATCTCGGAGTGGATGGCAACACACCACCTGAAGCTCAATCTGGACAAGACAGAGCTGATGTTCCTCCCGGAGAAAGGTTGCCTGCACCAAGACCTGGCCATCACCATTGACAACACCGTGGTGACGCCAACTCGGACTGCGAGGAATCTGGGTGTGATCCTGGACGACCAACTGTCATTTGCTGCAAACGTTGCATCGGTTGCTCGCTCCTGCAGATTTCTCCTCTATAACATCAGGAGGATTCGCCCATTCTTCACCGACGGGATGGCACAGGTGCTCATCCAGGCTCTGGTCATCTCCCAGCTGGACTACGGCAACTCCCTCCTTGCTGGCGCCCCGGTGTCGGCCATCAGACCTCTGGAGCTTGTTCAGAAAGCTGCAGCTCGTCTGGTGTTCAACCGCCCTAAGTTCTCCCACACAACTGCCCTTCTCATGTCCCTACACTGACTCCCAGTAGCTGCTCGCATCCAGTTTAAGACTCTGGTGCAGTGAAAGGAACAGCACCTTCCTATCTCCAGGCCATGGTCAAGCCCTACACCCCCGCCTGACCACTTCGCTCTGCTGCCTCGGGACGCCTGGTTGCCCCGTCGCTCAGAGGCCCTTGCTGCCGATCAACCCGGTCACGGCTCTTTTCTGTCCTGGCTCCGCAGTGGTGGAATGAACTCCCCACTGATGTCAGGACAGCGGAGTCGCTGCCCATCTTTCGGCGCAGGTTGAAAACTCACCTCTTTAAGAACTACTACTATGTTACTTGTTCTTAGCACTTATTGTATTCACTCATTTAAAAAAAAATCTCTTTCTTGCACTTTTACTTTAGCACTGGTTTTGCTCTTAGATGCTTGTTTAGATGCACTTACGACCTCTGATGACTAGTAGTTCTCCTGATTTCCTACGTTAAATGCACTTATTGTAAGTCGCTTTGGATAAAAGCGTCGGCTAAATGACTGTAATGTAATGTAATTTCAATCCACCCCAACACTAAAACAACTGATTTCACTGACTAACACATCTTCCACCAGATTGAGCAGAACTAATCAGTGAAATCAGCTGGTGTAGTGTTGGTTGGAATGAAACCCTGTATATACATGTACACCCATGTCACATAGTTGAATATCACTGGCACATGGGCTGAGTAGCCTGACTCACTGCTAAGTGGGAAAGATTAAACGTGCCTTCAGTCAGTCATAGATCTTAAATGAGTCACTTTCCATTTCCTTCTCATGAGTCAAGAAAAATGTAACTCCTAGAGGCCATGAAGGGGGCTGGGCTCCCTGCTAAAAAAAAATAAATGTTAGAAACCATGAAAAGAATCCTGGCGGATTCTAGTAGAAGAAACAATCAAAACCATAAACTTTTAGCATGGTTTTGCACACTGATCTGATGGTTTTGTGCTTTGGATCAGAACCCATTAACCTGATCCTGATCACAATATGCTCTGCTGTTTCCCATTAGACAAACCAACACAGACCATTACGTACCATGAAAACCATTGCAATTCCCAAGGGAACCATTAGAACCATCGGAAAATGCTGTAATGGTTTTTGGTGCTTTTTTCAGCAAGCTCAAATGTGTTTTGGTCAGCATCACTATCAAAGCCACTTCCAACGGTGGCTTCAACTAACTTACAACTGAGAAGGGGGATTGAAGCCTCTTAGCTAGTCACTTTTAAAACAAATGAAAAGAAGACCAATACAATCACCGTTAATCCCAGGTTATATACAACAGTTATACTATGTGTCCAAGCAATCTGATTGGCTGAGCGCTACTTCACTTCTAACAACTGATTTTGACAAATGTCATCTGTGGCAGGCTGCTTTGTCTTTTATATATTGTAAGGCAGTCGTTACCAAAAATTAGACACTAGTGCTTATATCTTTTAAAGACTAGTCACTATTCTGACTGTCACCAGATGCTAAAAATCAGATACTAGTTATATTAGAATAAGCACTAGTTATTAATTTGATTATGACTAGTCACTTTTCTCCTGCACTAGTAACAAGAGCGAACGAATGAAAGACATTAAATAAAGCCCGTGTTAATCGCCTAAAATCATGTTCGCCTTCATCTTGAATCCTCCCTTTGTCACAATCACATAAATAAACAGTAAACACGTACAGAAACGCAACAGGCATTTTAAAAAATGAGAAACAACAGAGAACAAATTGCTCACTGGAGCCTCATTTTAATGCGACATCTGTAAGTTATTACTGTCAATTATTCTACCAAATGATGTTGTCAAACAAAATTTGAAGTGTTCTTAAAGAAATAAAATAAATCATTCCATATCCCAACTGCACTTCTTTTCTTTTATTTCCATTCTACTTTGTTGTGAAGCACAACAGGTTTTTAAAAAGTGCTGTATAAATAAATGTTATTATTCAAATGATGATGATGTACATCTGTATGAAAGCCTTCAGAGCCCTAACCTGATATATTGCATTTAAGAAATGGTCTATTGTGGGTAAATAGGTTTACATTATTACAATGACATGGATGCAACAAATGCATATCACACCAGATGGAGACAAATAATCTGATGAGCAATGTTAATTTGAATGAATTAGGAGCATCAGGCTCCGATTGTTTGCCTTCTTTCATTATGTGCTCGAAATACACAGGAAACATTGAAACTCATTGATAAAACTCGTTAAGTGGGAAATGTAAATGTCTGAACACTAGAGTTTGTAATTCTCAATCCGAACCCTGTCAGGCTTGACCCGACCACATCTGTTTAGACTCAACTTATTTAATTATTCTAATTATTCTAATTATCCCAGCGGGCTTGAGAGGGTCAGGCTCTGCGCTGGATAAATTAATTTGAACCTAAATTTGAAGTTGAATTTGAATGTGCAAGCGGGCAGGGGCTCTTCCACACATCAGACCCCTTCTTTTGTGGGTCTGTTGTGTGTCAGAAATTACAGACAAGGTAAAAAAAAAAATACATATATACATATATATACATATATATAGCGGTTTTTTGGGGGGGTTTTCTCGGAAACCATCAACAGTGTTGATAAAAGTGCTCAACTAATGAGGAGCGGAATATCAATTGATATATAGTATATATATTGCGTCGCTCATCTTCAGCCGCTTTTCCGGGATTGGGTCGCAGTGGTAGGACACTCCAGGCGTCCCTCTCCCCAGCAATGCCCTCCAGCTCCTCTTGGGGGATCTCAAGGCGTTCCCAGGCCAGCTTGGACATGTAGTCCCTCCAGCAAGTTCTGGATCTACCCCGGGGTCTCCTCCCAGTTGGCCATGCCTGGAAACCTTCAAAGGAAGGCAACCAGGTGGCATCCTAATCAGATGCCTGAACCATCTCAACTGGCTCCTTTCGATGCGAAGGAGCAGCGGCTGTACTCCAAGCTCCCTCCGGATGTCAGAGCTCCTCACCCTATCTTTTAGGCTGAGCCCAGACACCCTATGAAAGAAATTCATTTCAGTCGCTTGTATCCGTGATCTCACCTTTTTGGTCACTGGACTGCTCCGTTGGCATGTGGACACTGCTTGGCATCCTGTGCCTCATGTTCTTCATACATTTTATGTCCATTATAATTCTGTTATCCTCTTTCAATGTTGTATTATGTAAATTGCGTGAACACAACATCCATTGCACGCTGTCCGTCTTGGGAGAGAGATCCCTCCTCTGTTGCTCTCCCTGAGGTTTCTTCCTATTTTTTCTCCCTGTTAAAGGGGTTTTTTAGGGAGTTGTTCCTTATCCGATGAGAGGGTCTAAGGACAGGATGTTGTGTTGCTGTTAAGCCCACTGAGGCAAATTTGTAATTTGTGATATTGGGCTATACAAATAAAATTGATTTGATTTGATTTACCCAAAGCTCGTGACCATAGGTGAGGATTGGAATGAAGATTGACTGGTAAATTGAGAGTTTTGCCTTCCGGCTAAGCTCCTTCTTCGCCACAACAGTCCAGTACAACGTCCGCATTACTGCTGATACTGCACCAATCCGCCTGTCAATTTCCTGCTCCATCCTACCCTCACTCATGAACAAGACACCGAGATACTTGAACTCATTCACTTGAGGCAACAACTCATCCCCAACCCGGAGGGAGCAATCCACCATTTTCTGGTAGAGAACTATGGCCTCAGACTGGGAGGTGCTGACTCCCATCCCAGCCATTTCACACTCAGCTGCAAACCACTCCAGTGCACGCCGGAGGTCGCGTTCTGATGAAGCCAACAAAACCACATCATCTGCGAAGAGCAGAGATGCAATGCTGAGGTTCCCAAAACGGACACACTCCTCACTTTGGCTGCACCTTGAGATCCTGTCCATGAATATCACAAACAGAATCAGAGTCAATGGACAGCCTTGGCAGAGTCCGACACCCACCGAAAACGTGTTTGACTTTGTGCCAAGAATGTGGACACAGCTCTCACTTTGGCTATACAAGGACCAGATGGCTTGTAGCAACTGCCCTGATAGCCCATACTCCTGCAGAACTCCCCGCAGAGTACTCCGGGGTACACGGTCGTAAGCCTTCTCCAAGTCCACAAAACACATGTAGACTGGCTGGTCAAACTCCCATGCCCCCCTCAGCACTTCCGCAAGGGTAAAGAGTTGGTCCGTTGCTCCACAACCAGGACAGAATCTGCATTGTTCCTCCTGGATCTGAGGTTCGACAATCGGTCGGAGCCTCCTTTCGAGCACCCTAGAGTAGACTTTCCCAAGGAGGCTGAGCAATGTGATGCCCCGATAATTGGAGCACACCCTCCAGTCCCCCTTTTTGAATATGGGAACCACCACCCCAGTCTGCCACTCCACAGGTCCTGTCCCTGACCTCCACGCGACGCTGAAGAGGCATGTCAACCAAGACAGCCTAACAATGTCCAGAGCCTTAGGCATCTCAGGGAGAATCTCATCCACACCCGGTGCCTTGCCACCGAGGAGCTTTTTAACTACCTCAGAGACCTCTGTCAGGGATTTGGGTGGAGCTTCCCCTGAGTCTTCAGACTCTACCTCCTCCACTGAGGACGTATTAGTCGGGTTCAGGGGGTCCTCAAAGTGTTCTTTCCACCACTCGACAACATCCCCAGTCCGGGTCAGCAGTTCCCCTCCCCGGCTGAACACAGCCTGAGTCAAGCCCTGCTTCCCCTTCCTGAGTCGCCGGATGGTTTGTCAGAACTTCCTTGAGGCCAACCGAAAGTCCTCCTCCATAGCCTCGCTGAACTCCTCCCACACCCGAGTTTTTGTTTCACAACCGCTAAAGCAGCAGCCCTTGTGGCCTCCTGGTACCTGTCTGCTCCTTCTTCAGCCTGATGGCTTCCCTTACCACCGGTGTCCACCTGCGGGTTCTTGGGTTGCCGCCTTGACAGGCACAGGCACCACAACTCCTGCCTGTCGCATCTACAGTACAGGCTTTGAACATGGCTGACTCAGACTCCATGTCCCCAGCCTCCCTCGGGATACACGAGAACTTCTTCCAGAGGTGGGAGTTGAAGACCTCATGGACAGGGGCCTCCGCCAGAGGTTCCCAGTTCACCCTCACTACACGTTTGGGTTTGCCAGGTCTGTCCGGCAGCTTTGCCCGCCATCTGATCCAACTCACCACCAGGTGGTGATCAGTTGACAGCTCTGCTCCTCTCTTCACCTTGAAGACCTCACGGACAGGGGCCTCCGCCAGACGTTCCCAGTTCACCCTCACTACACGTTTGGGTTTGCCAGGTCTGTCTGGCAACCTTCCCTGCCATCTGATCCAACTCACCACCAGGTGGTGATCAGTTGACAGCTCTGCTCCTCTCTTCACCTGAGTGTCCAAAACATACGGCCGCAGATCTGATGATACGACCACAAAGTCTATCATTGATCTTCGGCCTAAGGTGTTCTGGTACCAAGTACACTTCTGAACTACCTTATGTTCAAACATGGTGTTTGTTATTGTCAGTCCATGACTCGCACAGAAGTCCAATAACAAGGCACTGCTCGGGTTCAGATCGGGGAGGCCATTCCTCCCAATCACACCCCTCCAGCTTTCTCCATCATTGCCCACGTGAGCATTGAAGTCCCCCAGCAGAACAATAGAGTCCTGAGGCAGAGCCCTATCCACAACACCACCCAGAGACTCCAAGAAGGCCGGATACTCTGAACTGCTATTCGGTGCATAAGCACACACAAGAGTCGGGGCCTTTCCCCCAGTGACTCGCAGTCGTATAGAGGCAACCCTCCCATTCTCCGGGGAAAACTCCAACACAGCGGCACTCAAACGGTGACTTGTGAGTATCCCCACACCTGCCCGGTGCCTGTCATCTTGGCCAACTCCAGAAAAGTAATGAGTCCAACCCCTCTCCAGGTGTTTGGTACCAGAGCCCATGCTATGTGTGGAGGTGAGCCCAACTCACCTCCACACATATTATATATATACACATATATATATATATCAACACAGATACAGGAAAAAAAGTTTTAATGCATTGCAGTACAGGCCTGTTTCGTGCGTCGTGCAGCTGATGAGTGCACAACACACGAAACATGCCTGTACTGCAATGCATTAAAACTTTTTTTCCTGTATCTGTGTGGGGCCGTGCCTATAGTCCCTGGGTCCTATAGGACCCTTTTGAAAAAAAAGGGTCCCATATTCCCCGTTTTCCCCTAAAAAGGTCCTATAATCCCGGTTGCAATAGACACCGGGGAACATAGAACCCTCTTTTGGAAAAAGGGTCCTATATTCCCCGCTGTTTCCAGGGGAACATAGGACCTTTTTCCAAATAAAGGGTCCTATATTCCCCGCTATTGCCAATCGAGGAACAAACCGGGGAACTTAGAACCCTTTTTGCAAATTATTTCCTTAACGGGTCCAAAATAATAAAAACTGGGGTCATGGCTGAGTTGTAGGCTACGACAATCTATTCCTCCGCTGATTAAATTAGGCCGTATTACCATTGTTGGCTGTTGTATATCGCAGGCCACCTTGAGTGCGTATCCAAATTCGGCCTAGAGGAGGCTGTAATTTGCTTTATTGTTATTTCTTACCAATATTTACTGCAGTAGGCCTAGTTAGTTGGCTCTCCGGCTCAGCATGGACAGCCTCGCAGCTTCCTGATGTTTCCCTCTGTGGCAAACACAGCGATAGCCCACTCGTTGTCTTGGTGCAGGAGGAACTGTTCCCTGTCCCATGTTTCAGCCCATGCACCTTCGATGACGACATCCTCAAGTGTAGCTGGAATCGGGGGCATGACTGCTGCGCGTGCTCTGGCCATAACAGTCCTTACAGACTGGAATCCTTGTGGTGGTGGTCTGTCGCCGCCACCCTGGATTTGACGTTGCCGACGCTGCAGGACCCTTTGCGCATTATAGATCCTTCTGATTGGGACTGTTGGATCCCTCACAACTTCTGCAATCACCCCCTGTCGGAATTCTGCACGGTGCACCATTTCTCCGTCAGGGGGATGCACGTGTTCCCCACCATCGTGCACAATAATGTTAGCATCCACGTCCTCCACTTCAAATCTATTTGTGATCAGTAGCACTCTACAGTTCCACCTCCAGCACCTCCATCTAATGGTGTCTTGATTGGTGCAGTGCCTCTGATATCTGAAGTTCTCATGTACCAACACTTTGCCCCCTCGATCACCATCCATAACTATCGCCATTGTTTGTCTTCTTGTAGGCTAGTAAGCACATGACAGTGAGTCCACGAGTTATCACCGATAACAACCGATTGTTGCAAATTGTTGCAAGTTGGCGGGCGGTTTAGACATTGGTGAATTTTGATCATGTGGTTTAGAACGCCAGGAAACTTGCGTGCAGATGACCACACATCCACGACAAGTTTTAAATATTTCCAAACTCGAAATCATGTGTGCATTTGGCTTTTTATAAATTATTTTTCGAGCAATATGTGTTTTGTGATTCAGCTTTAGCGTTGTTGATTAGCCTTTCATTCATATTTTGTCAAAAAGGCGTATTCATTAGCCTAGGCCTATGTCCCGTTATTTCTGTAGCATACAGCATCTTAGAATCTTAAGAGACCAGGCAGATATTGTTATTATTTTATTGTTATTACCGTGCTATATTAGCCTACTTTATAATTATAAATATTCCAATTATCCAATTTTTAGCATTTCTAATATAAGGCTATATTGTTATTATTATTATTATTATTATTATTACCATCATCATCATCATCATCATCATCATCATCATTATTATTATTACTATTATTATTAGGCTATTATTATTATTAGGCTATTATTATCATTATTATTATTATTATTGTCATTATTATTATGTTGTTATTATTATTATCATTACAATTATGATGCTTAAAGGGCCTTACTGAGCAGATGATTTCTATCTGATATCTGTCAGATGCTTTTCCCAATAAGCTGGTGTGGTTATGATGGGAACGACGGCTTTCTAGGGTACATAGAAGAAGTGGGTCGGAACTGGCCTATTGTCGATATCAGCCAGCTTACGCAGGAGTCTATGCCTGGTACAATGCGCCAGACCTCTGGGAGATGGACTGCTGAGGACGGAACACAACACCTATCCTCAGCTCCCAGCACTTCTCGCACAATGTGCTACTCATACGCTGAGTTGGCGGCACCCGGGATCGAACTCACGACCTTGCGATCCATAGGCGAGAGCTCTACCGACCGAGCTATGCCCGGGTACAGTTGCCCAAGGAACATAGGCTTACTATATTACATTCAGACACAGACGAGCCAGCTCACCTACTCGGCGAGGCGCATTTTCCTCGATAAGTGACACATTTCACGCATAAATATCAGAGAACTACCGGGGTGGGTTATGCGCCCAAATATAGGCTATAGCCTAATAAGTTGAAATTGGTTTAGTGTCGAAAGTTTCCACATACTTTAGCCAACCTGGACTTTGTGAATTCGTTTTTGTGATATAAAAATAGAAATCGTATGATTCATTGTCTTCTTAATAATCTGCCCTAAATAATGCATTATTGAAAATGCACTTTTTGCGCCAAACAGCGTCAAACCTGCTGACCGGGGAACATAGGACCTTTCTTTATAAAAAGGGTCCTATGTTCCCCGGGTGCCCTAGGGGAACATAGGACCCTTTTTATAAAGAAAGGTCCTATGTTCCCCTGCACATACAAAACGGGGAACATAGGACCCTTTTGGGGAAAAGTGGGGAATATAGGGCCCTCTGTATACAAAAAGGTCCGATATTCCCCGGTCTCATACAAAGCTCATACATAGGACCCGGGGACTATAGGGAGGACCCCACCTGTGTTGATATTCTGCTCCTCATTGGTTGAGCACCATTGACGCTCTCTCGCTCTCTCTCTCTCTCTCTCTCTCTCTCTCTCTCTCTCTCTCTCTCTCTCTTTCTATATATATATGCAAATATATATAATATATATATTATAATATATATATAACTTTTTTCAGAAACTGTCAATGGTGCTCAACTAATGAGGAGTACAGGCCTGCAGCTGATGAGTGCGAGACACACAAAACAGGCCTGTACTGCAATGCATTAAAACTTTTTTCCTGTATCCGTGTTTATATATATATAATCTGTTAATAGAGATCAGACATCAGTTGAATAGGCGGTCTTTCAGTGTGGCCTGGGACACATGTGCGTTTACACCCAAATGCGATGTAGACAAATGCGTCCCAGGCAACCTCCGAATGTGGCCTGAGCGATCGGATGTCAAGACGCATTGCGGACGCATTGAGTGCATTCACACCTGTACTTAGAGCTGGCCACTTGTAATCGGATCACCCAAGACGCATATTAGTGCCTGGTGTAAACAGCCTCAGAGACATTCTTGCTGGGTCCACACCTTTGAATCCGCCCACTCCACCGCTTTGATTGATTCTTCGGGTACGGCATCGTGACACGAAACAGCGGTTTCTCGGCTGAAAAGGCGATTAGCCAATGAGCGCCACGGGGGAAATTAACGATTAGCCAATGAGCGCCACGGGCGGGACTAACGCCGTCGTCAAGCCGCATGTCTTCTCAATATCGCCCGACATCGTAGTTTGTTTTCACTTCACGCCACTCTTAAAATCCCGGCGAAACCGTTATGTTGGCATGGCTACGTATCAGCGTCGACTTAAAAAGCCCTTAGATTCAGGCGGATACGTTGGTCTCTAGTGATTGGTTAGGGAAAATCGAATCCCCCTCCCCCACGGAAATCGGTTAGAATGGAGGCAATGTCAGACTGAAGATGGCTATGGGCTGCAACGAGTAGACAATTTTGACTGATATCAGGCAAGAGACACCACTGCTCCAAGTATTGGGGGGGGGGTTATTGTATTGTAGCGAATTCGGGGGACAACGCAACCACAGGAACTGCCGCGGCCGGGAAGCGAACCCGTAGCGCCCGCACCGCAGGAGACATCGCTAACCGCTCGACTAAAGGGTCAGACCCGCCAGCCAGCGGCCAGCGTGTCTTCTTATCCATGCACGTTACAGTATGTTAAGTGACCTACTAAAAGTTTAACAGTCTATGTCTAAGCAAAAGTCCAGTAAAAGGGATTTCACTGGGAGGGGGGGGTAGAGTGGGAACCCCGGCATACCTGTTGGGTCGAACCCGGCGCCTCCACCAGGGAAGGTGAACCCGCGGTGGTCGTCGCCGGGTCCGCTGCTGTCGATGCTTTGCGCGGCGAGCAGCGCGACTCTGAGGACGAGGAGCAGCAGCGCAGGGCAGAATAGGAGCATAATTCCGGAGGTTGGACCAGCCGTCAGCCTGCGGGGGAGAAATCCCATTAAAAAAAACAACAATTTAAAAAAAAATATATATATGTAGGAACCGACGGCCCGTTTGCCGGGGGTAGCAGCGTCCGTGCGTCAAAGTGTTAGGTGATCCGTGTTGCTATTAACGGCACCTTCAAACGCGAGATATGTCAGCAGAGATCCGGCGGAGGAATCTGGCGGACGGAGCAGTGCGGGACTTTTAACGCCATTAGACGACTAAAAAGCGTCACATGGGAAAACTCCATAGATAACGAATTTGCAGTCATCCAGGTCTGTCCTACTGTGCAGCCTTAAATAATAATAATTTTAAAAAAATGTTTTTTTTAAAAAACACTCCAAAATGGGTAATCCTATTCTGGGATTTATTCCATTAAAATCCATACCAAAAAAAATCAATAAGATAAAAGATGCTGAAGTAAGTTAATATTACGCTCCCATCCTGTCGCGTTGTATGAGGGGTCGCTCCTGGGAGTCGTAGTTCTGGGGGAAAAACAGCATTGAAACGCACCCCTCAGGGCGTCACTTCGCACGCCGTAAATGCATCCATTCATCTAGGAGAGTGAACCCGCTTTGTTTCGGAGTCCAGTTCGAACCTGTGGAGGTCTTTTTATTCGGCTCCATGAACCCTCGGTTCGCCTCGCTGGTCCGCCCACCCCCCCTCTCCCCCCGCTGCCCCGAAACACGCGCGCGCGCGTGCGCACCTGCATTTAAACGTTCATAGCACGAAACTGAATGGAAATATAAGTACAGGGCCGGCACGTGCGTGAGATTACGCGATGTTGCATCTTCGTGTTTAATGACATCCAGTTGTCGCACGGACACGTCGGGTTTTTTTTTACTAATCATAAGAAATAAATCGGCCTCTAGTAAAACAAAATAAGCTCTAGTAAAGTAAGCAAAAGCAGGGAAGTGACTTGCAAAAAGCCAAATTACTGACTAGCGCTCGTTCGAAAAGAGCCATTTGTTGCGTCTACTTATTCGTGTAGGTTACAGTATTTTGGTGAACTCACAAGTCACTGGAAGAATGCGGCGTCCCAAATGACATAAACACTCACACCCAAATGTTGTGTGACTTGTGCATTTTAGGGATCGGTTGTTAAAGGAGCCACCCCCCGGCTGCAAGTTTGCAGATTTCCGGGCAATGTGGATGGAGACGTCACAAATGTTTGTTCACCTGTTGGGTCAAGTATACACAATGACCTCCATATCTGGCTTGCTATACTGGAGGGAGCAATCTCTCTCGTTTAACTGGGTGAACTTTCATGAGCCTCAAAAGGAGGACTATGGGGTGCACATAGCAGACCACCACCACCCCCACCCCCGGACAGGTTCACCGACAGTAACAAAGTGTCAGCTTTCATCCCAATGATCCTTCTCCTACTCTATAAATAAAGCGGTGCCACCCTGACCCCCAGTCTGTGGAGCATGCGCAGGTGGCAAATCTCCATCAAGGTCTCCGCAGAAGCTCTGCGAGAGTCTGCATGCACGGTTTATAACCTCCCTTTTCTCAACAACAGACACACCCACCAAAGCAGATGAGCAATATACTTGACTTGAGCTTTTCTTTTTTTTTTTCCTTTTAATACATGGCCACTGAAGTACACTGACAGACCGGCTTTTACAGGGACTTAATGAACAGAACATGAAATTGCTATGATGGAGGGATGATAAATGGACAGAGGAGGATGTGTTGAGAAAAAAAAAGACAGGATGACGTAGTTAAGAGCACATTTTCACAGAAGGGATGAGACTAAAACTACCTGGACGACACGGAGGCATTACTTTTACACTAGAGGCTGCAGCTGTTTAGATTCTGATTGACTTTATCTCTGGCCGTGTGGTACTGATGGATCATCAGACATGTTTACTGTTGGTCAGGTTCATCTGACATGCAAGCACAAAGGAGAAAACAAGGTGATTAGATTTGGTATCCGATTTTCTTAAGAGCGCTGACCAACATTTTGGATAGAAAAAAAAAGAAGGATAATCCGGATCGACCACTTAATCAACATCTCAAATGTCTGGATTTCAGCAATTCCAGAAAACCAGAATATACACATCCCTCTATATCTACACCACCAGAACCAGAGTCGGGCACCAGGCATGTCTTGTTTGAATCCTGAAAAGTACACCCTTTTTCAGTCTACTGTAAAATATGTATGCGTTAAAACACTTAACACCAACGCAGCGTGGACCATGAAGACAAAACTTAACAAAAGGTACCAGGAAAAGATAAGTCGCAACCGTTTCAGAGATAAAACCTCAACATGTAAACTTAAGCAAGAACAGTATTAGTGGTTAATGAAACAAAGGGTAACAGCCTTACAACCAACGGCACCAAGAGAGAACAGACATTCTTCCATTGACATCTGATCGAACGCCAGTCTTTAGCACTGCAGCTTATAATGGTTAGTTAAATACAAACATATGAATTGATCACAGAAAAAAAAGTCCAGTTTCCTTTACTGTTATGATGTAGAAACTCATTTCCATAACAACAGATACCATCCCTTTTTATATATACATATATATATATATATATATATATATATATATATATATATTACAGCACCAAAGATACAGAGGAGAGGAAGTTATCATAAGTCGTCCATCCTGGACTGGAGGCCATGACAGAAACACAAAGCTCGGCAACAAGCGGAGCTGCTTTATAGCATCTTAGGCTGAATGAGTGGTAACAATACACACGATCCCCTCATCCAAAATAGAAAATATATATATATGTATCAACAGGTGATAAGTGGGCCAACCTGTCAGGTTTTTATAATGTCAGGTTACTTTCCTGTGAAGCTCAAACTACATGGGGGGGGGGCACAATATGGTACTTTGTGGGACATAATGAACACCAAGAGCTCGCTCACATAGGTAGTTTTTAAGGCAAAGTAAATTGACAGTCTCTGTAGCGTTCTCACCAATCAGTATAACTTCCATCCAAATTTGTCCATTCACATTTTCAAAATAATAATAAAAAAAAACACATGTAGGATCCTCTCAGGGTAAGACTTGGAGCACAAGGTTACCTGATAACTCAGGTGATGGTGGTGCACTGGATTCCAGTAGCGCTGCCGTTTTGACACTACGCCAGACGCAAACTCACAACCAAGGATCGACGGCAACAGCATTTTGATGGGCAGTCCTTGAATTTCGGATGGGAGAGCTCGCGGCCATCAAGGCAGAGATGAGGTTAAACCTCCTCTTTCAACGTTTTGGCCAAAACCCAGACAAAAAGTGTGAAGCCCCAAATTGTTAATTGGGGCTGTTAATGCGTCCTTCTTTACTAGTCTCCTCCCTCAGAAAATAAACAAGAGGGAAACATTTAGGCCTTTTGAATTGAATGGGTTTTGCTGAAAGGCTTTACTGGTGCCAAAGGAAGGAAGTGACATCATTACCACAGTTTAGCCTTTTGCTTCTTACAGGTATGTATAGAGCAAAGAGGACTCAAAGGCTTAACTTGAGTTTCAGTGTTCTGGTATCAACAAAAGAAAGATTATGAATCATAGACCTTAGTCTACTAGAATACACTGATAGTGTATTGAAGTGAAACATCATACATATACATTACGGACATCTCTCAAATATGTCAACTGGTAAGGGACCGATGAGTTAAGGCTAATGACCTCGATCGTCCAAGGCAGCTCGACAGACATCTGAAAGCACGTACAGGTGTTTCTCAATGACCTTTTTAAGACTCCCTTCTATCCCGCCTCGACCCCTTTTCATGCAAAATGTTCTGCAATACGACGGTTCATGAAAACGTTGTTATAGTGATTCTGACGAGTCTGCCTTTGCCTACGCAGTTTGAATACACATCAGAGCAAGTGAGTGAAAGAGCACAGGAGGCCCAGAGTATTGCGATAGGTGCATCAGCTCCACTTTGCCAATACCGTGGAGAAAACATTCACATGGAAGCTAACAAATGACCAATCTTTCCATTTGGTAACAAAAGTGAACCTATGTGGTATAAAAACAAACAAACAAAAAAAAAAGTGAAAAATGTACCTCAGCTAAAAGCATATAAAATATACCAATAAAATAATATAATAATATTCCTTGGTCCATAGAAACTATGTTACTATAATCACGTATTCTTCCCCAAAAAGATTTCCCTTGAACACAACTAATAAATCATCAAGCCCTTTCCATGAAAACATGACCTTGGTAGCAAGTTATCAGGGTAAAAAAAAAAAAAAGAAGTTCTTCCAGACCTAGAGATATACAAAAAAAAAAAAAAGTTCTACAAAAGAGACTTTTGAATAAAACGGGCACCAGAAAAATCGGGTGCCTCTCTATTGAGGTGTAGATCTCAGATATCGATTTCTCATAGTGGGGGCTGTTGTCTTATCCACTGCCTCCCACATGAGGGCGCTAAAGAGCAAACTGAGTTATCCCAAGTCTTTTATCTTTGACCTTCAACTCATTGTATCACCCCTGATGAAAATGATCGCTCTCCGGTGAAGAGTTTATGAGTTGATGTGCGGTTCCTCACAGGTCCATGAGCCTCTTTGGGAAATATATGATTATATTTCCTCAACCATTCACTTATAGACACAAACACACACTCACACACACAGGCACATGCACAGTCACATTAACAGGCATCACTATGACAGCACCGGCATAGCTGATGCCCCTGAGGACATACTACTGGCAGAGTCGCTGGCAGAGTACGCCACCTGGCTATCCCCGAGCCCGCCCAGCGAGGATGAGGACGACGGTGAAGATGAGGAAGCTGGTGATGATGAAGATGTGCTGTGTGATCGAAGGATAGCCCCGGCGGCACTGCAGTGGGGCCTGGGCCCCGGTTCAGGGGTGTAAGTGAAGGTGAGGGCAGTGGCGTAGATGATTCCGTCATTACGGACCAGGGTGACAGGAACTTGGACTGGCAGTCTTACCCACCTCCAGCCCTCCCTGAAGGCTGAGATGTCCGGGACTACACACAGCACACTCTCTCCACATCTGGAGCACAGATGAATAGCATAAGGTTAAAATCCCCATAAAAGCACGGGCACACACACACACACACACACACACACACACACACACACACACAGGTAAACTCACACACACGCCCCTACCTGTACATTGTCTCAGCCTCCACATCACCAAACCAGACTCTGAGGTCAGGGGTGAAATTTTGTCCGGTGAGCTCCAACATTGCCACGTCTCCACCGCCATTCAACTAGAGAGTGGAGAGGGATTCAGGAAGGGGGTTTGTGTTAGTGTGGGAAGGAAAGGTGGTTTGAGACCATGCTACTGTTTGTGTATGTGCAAAAGAAGCAAAATGTGAATCAGAGTATTTACTTGTAGGCTCTCCACCACAGGGACAGGTGTAACAGGTGTCGGGACTGGGCCCATGCCCTCGTAAAAAGTATATTCTGCCTTGTCAGTGCTGATGATGGTCCAGGAAGCCCCGTCGTTGATCATCTCCTTGTTTGTTTCTTCAGGGCAGGGTGTGGCCTGGAAAAGGTGCCAACAGTCAACTCTGTTTACCAATTTTTTATCTAACAAGGGCAGGTAAAAGCTGGAGGAAGCCACAGTGCTTGGTGCAAGGAGCTCTGATTTTATTTTTAGACTGGGGACCAGATTAGAATGTAGTGTTGTCTCCTGGAACCCAAATGGCCTCTTTACAACATATAACAAAGTACTCAACTGGTAAAGAGCATGTTACCCTGGTGGGCGTATCTCTTCAGAACTCACAGAAAGTTGAATCAGATCATCTGGACACAACGTTTATTGAGAGAAATGTTTCATCACTCATCTAAGTGACCTCTGTGGCATAACGACCAAAAGCAATGATCAGTCGTTATGCCACTGTATTGTTAATTGGATTATTGAGCATGCATAAAGACATCTCCCAGAACTGCTTTAATTTTCTGGCACGTACAGGAGGGAGGTGTTCTGAGATTTTAGTATAACAAACAAATGTAGGTCTTCCTGAAAAACTCACCGAACTCGGGTGACGGTAGACAACTTCGATGGACTTTTTTTTTTCCCAGTTACTAATGCCCCCTTTCCACTACATGGTAGCAGCTCAACTCAACTCGCTCTTTTTTCATTTTCCATTACTGGAAAGTACCGGCATTTTGGTAACTGTTACCACTTTTCTGGTACCACCTTTGTCGAGGTTTAAAAAAAAAACTGGAGCGGGTACCAAAATCAATGCAGACCTCTGATTGGTCAGAGAAATGCGTCACTGCGTCATCAATGTGCGCACGGGATATCACCCGGCATTTTTAAATACCGAAGTGGACGAAGCGGAATTATCATGTGTCCTGGTCGTTGCACTAGCGTCTCCTCTGGTCGGTCGGGGCGACCCCCGGATTGGCAGAGGGGGTGGAGCGGTGACCGGGACGGCTCAAGAAGAGCGGTGTAATTGGCTATATACAATTGGAGAGAAAAAGGGGGAAAATTCGAAAAAAAATAAATTTGAAATTGAAAACCAGGCGTCGCTATGACGACCAGCTACACTGAGGGGGTACTGTTACGATAATGGAAAACGACGCAGAAGCGAGTCAAGTCGAGTCGAGCCGATACCATTTAGTGGAAAACGGGCATAAGACCTAAGTACCGTTTCTTCTCGGTTATTTTTCTTAGATTTTTATGTATTGCTATTGTTTCCATACTGGCTGTATTTATCAACACAAAGGTGGGGAAGTGCTATCTACACTGAGGGGTAATCAGTCAAACCAGTTTAAAATTCAAAAGAAGGCGGTGGCTCCTGTAAAGGAACCAAAACGGCGTTACGGTGACAGGGGCTTTATTTTCATGAAAACTCTGTCAGGAAAGATAACGAGTGGATTTACAACATGGATGCATCTGTGGATGCCTGTGACCGGTTTGATGTCTTCAACCCATAAATTAAAAAGATAGCTTCTATAAGATTTTCACCTTAGCCTAGTTTACAATCCCCTTGAACAGTCTAAAAATATGGTGGAAGGATGAACCACTATTCTATTCATTCTCTGCTAAGGTTGCCATCGTTCCCCCGAGTTCAGGTCAATATAAATTTTTCTGGTAGGCAAAATAGCTCCTCTCCTTATAGCTTTAGCCTATCCACTCATTTTCCATGCTCAGGCCCACCACCTCCCACGAATGTCGAACAACGTTTTGTAACTTATTGCAACATGACTTGAGACTAGGACTGCACAATATTCGGAAAAACTCACACTGCTATATTTTTTTCTGTGATATATATAGCGATATGAAATACAGGAATTTTCACCAGACGACTTACACGGCTCTATTTGGAAAGATCATTCCATAAACAAAGACGGTTGAGTCAGTTCATCTGCATACAACGTGTATTTACAGATACGTTTTATCGCTCATGTAAGTGATCTCTTCAGTCTAAACTGACTGCAGGTATCCCCACCCATATAAACAATACAGCTGCATAACGACCGAAACCAACAATCAGTTTCATATGCAAATATGGGTGTGACCATTAACTAGCGTTTCAATGGCCATGTGTACTATTCACAGAGGATTTGGGTCCAGGGATGGTCGTTCCTTCTTCACGTAGACGGCCTCTTTGACTCCTCGTTCAAACCAGCATTCCTCCCTATCAAGGATGTGCACATACTCATCCTTGAAATTCATCTACAGGGTTTCTCAATGAATTCTCTAAGGTTTTATCCTCTCTTGTTGTTAAAATTGATAGGACCATTATAGTTGGTGATTTTAACATTCGCATTGATAATCCTTTTAACTCATTTGTCGTAGATTTTTGTTAAACATTTCTAAATCTTTTAACCTTATGCAACATGTCACTAGCCCAACACATAACCATGGGCACACCCTTGATTTAGTTTTCACCCTGAACATGTCTCTTAATTCTCTGAATAAGACTGATTTGGTCTCTGACCATAAATGTATTACCTTTGATGCTTCTTTACCATCTACTACAATACCTCAGAAATGTGTAATTAACTCTCGCATCTTTAATAAGCAGTCAGCAGCCATGTTTTCTAGTTACTTTTCCAGTCTGGCCAGCTGCCCTCCTCACTTTGCCAAAATTAATGACCAAGTTAGTTGGTTTAATGATTTGGGTACACCCGCCCTTGATTTTTCGGCTCCATATATTTCCAGGGCTGTCCCAATTAACATAGACCCTTGGATCAATGAAAACATCCATCTGAAAAGAAGGGGATATAGCAAAGGCCAAACGCAGATGGAAAAAAAATCTACTCTTGAAGTTCATCAACTCCATACGAAGGAGTTATCTGAATTGAATCAAACTATTTAAGACTCGAGAGCTGCTTACTTCTCTGACTTGATTGAGAGTGATAAACATAACCCTAGGTTTCTGTTTAGTACTATCAATCAGCTTGTGGATCCCTCTCTTCCTACCAATCTGCCTGTTTTGCTAATGACTGAAAATTTCTTGTCTTTCTTTGTTGACAAGATTGATGGTCTATGGTCCAATTTTACCCCCAGTGCCCCCCCTCTTCAGTCGTCCAATTTGAATGTCAGAATTTGCTCCCGTTTCTCTACAGTTCCTTGTAAATACTGTAGACCTCAAGCATCCCTCCTCCAGTCCCTGTGATATAGTTCCAACAAAATTTTTAAAATCCATCCTCCATGGCTTAGGTCCCAGCCTGCTGCTCTCTATCAACTGCTCACTCACATCCGGGTCCATACCTGACTATTTTAAAATTGCCTTTGTTCAGCCCCTCCTCAAAAAACTCTCTTGATCAAGCAAGGGTAGATAATTATAGACCAATTTTCAAACTTTATTTTTTTTATCCAAAATCCTTGAAAAAACTGTTGCGGAGCAAATCCTGCAACTGAGGGTCATAACATTTTTGATAAATTTAAATCTGGCTTTTGTCACAAGCATAACACTGAGACTGCATTACTAAGAGTGTCCACTGACATTGTTATGCATGCTGATAAAGGTGAATAACCACTGCCTTTGAGACCATCGATCATGGCATCTTACATGACAGGTTCGAGAACTGGGTTGGCATGTCTGGTACAGCGTTAAATGGGTTTCACTCTTACCTGACTAAAAGATATTTTAATGTTTGTATTAAAAATCTTGTATCCTCGTCAGCTCCCCCACTCTGTGGAGTCCCTCAGGGGTCTGTCCTTGGGCCAATCCTCTTATCTTTATACATGTTTCCGCTGAGTCATTTGATTAGTCACTTTCAAGACATGCTATACCACTGTTATGCCAATGATACTCAGATCTATTTCTCTGCCAAACCCAATAACCTGAATCAACTGTCCTCCCTCCATGATTACTTAGCTGCCACCAAAGACTGTCTCTTAATTTCCTCCATCTAAACCCCGACAAAACTGAAGTTCTCTTAATTGGTCTTGAGAACTTTGCCACTGCAGTTGATCAGTTTATTGGTCCACTTCATTAAAATATAAAAACTACCGCTAAAAATCTTGGCATCATCTTTGACCAGAATACCTTTTGATCACATTACTAAGCTTGTCTAAACCTGTTTTCTTCAGCCAAGAAATGTTGCAAAAAATCAGAAATATTTTCTTTTAAGGATATCGAAATATTAATTCACACTTTCATTTTCTCCCATCTAGATTACTGTAACTCTCTCTACTCTTTCCTCAGCCAAGATACTTTAAATCGTCTACAGTTGGTTCAGAATGCAGCTGCTAGACTACTAACTAGAACTAGCCATAGGTCCCATATTATCCCTATTCGTGCATCCCTCCATTGGCTTCAGAATAATCTATAAACTCTTATTGATTACACTTAAAGCCATGCATGATCTTTCCCCCAGTTACATTTCTGATCTTCTCCTTCCTCATTCCACTTCCCGACCACTCTGATCCTCAAACCTTGGTCTTTTATCCATCCCTCACTCCAACTGCAAAACAAAAGGTGATCGCACCTTTGCAGTTTTAGCCCCAAGCCTCTGGAATAATCCATCCCAATCCATTAGATTTGCTGAATCTTTGGACTGTTTTAAGTGGCTTCTAAAAAACCATCTTTTCAGGCAAGCCTTCTTATAGATCCCATCCCTGCCTTATGTTTTGGTTAATTTTAGCTTGGTCTGTTACTCCCTATGCAATGTTTTATATTCAATTTATTTTATGTATTTATTCATATTTTCTGTATTGAGTGAAAAGCACTTCATAACTGTCTGCTTCTAAAAGTGCTATATAAATAAAATTGTACTTACTTCCGCGTAATGATGAGTCACGCATACGCAACTCAGATCACGCAGTGACGGAAAGCAGTGTTGGTCGAGCAAGCTATAGTGTGAATAGAGAGGGAGTGGCAATAGCGAGAATAAAAGTTTTTCAAAAGGTTTTTAATCACCGCAACTATGAGAGGTTCTTCATCATGTACTCATAACTGTGCACAAATTTTTTTATGCCAATAGGTCCAGCCGTTTGCGAGATAAGCCACAGAAACACACACGCACGTGCGCACATACACACACACACACACACGCATGAACGCACGCACGCACACACACACACACATATGCACACACACACGCACACACCCACACACAAGCGCGCGCACACACACACCTGGCGGAGACAATGAAAGAAAATGCGCAAAATTATAAATTCCAACATAAAACGCACAATCCTGAGAGCATAGTTAAAATATCATGTCGAACTGTTCTGCTATTGCATGGTCAAGTATTGTTTGGATACAATTGTTCAAGTATCAAAATATAAGGATGGCATTTAGTCAGGAGCAGGAAAGTAAATAAATGATACTTTTAGAATAGAATAAATAACACTGTTAAACACTGAGTACAAGATTCAGATGTCACCACCCTGGCAAAAGGTGCAGTTGTTAAAAGAAACTGATGGTTGTTGGCACAAAGGACTTCCTAAAAGCCGTTGCTGTGTTTTAGGAAGTCATAAACATTAAAATGCATTTACAGCTCCAAAAATAACCTGGCAGTTGACCTTCTCTATATTCTGTCAAGATAAACACCCAATTGAGATATTAACGCATTGCATATGTTAGTATGTCTGTTAGGAAACGACTGACACCAAAATTAACATTCTAACAACAATAATACTATTTCTAAACAATTTAAACTTCAGAGAGACATGGTTGAACTTGAATAGCAAAATCGGGAAAAGTGAAAATATAACCTGAAAAACAAAACGGAAAACACATATTGCTAATCTAACAAACGCAACAAGGCCTATAAAATATGA
The DNA here is from genome assembly GCF_029633865.1 of Lampris incognitus. NCBI lineage: Eukaryota > Metazoa > Chordata > Actinopteri > Lampriformes > Lampridae > Lampris > Lampris incognitus. The sequence continues at coordinate 51,684,112 of NC_079215.1, read as the reverse complement.
AATGTAAAAAAAGAACTAAAAATAAATATTGAAACAGTCCCAAACAACCGGAACTTAGAAACAACTAGAACGACCCACCCACAGTTTTTAAACTCTATATTCTGTCAAGATAAATACCTAATTGAGATATTAATGCATTGCATATGTTAGTATGTCTGTTAAAAAAACGACTGACACCAAAATTAACATTTCAACAGGTTCAATAATATTTTTCCAAACAATTTAAAATCGCCGCTGTCCAACCCTGCAAATACTGCAACACCTTGGTGGTAGTCATGGTGCGTCTGAAATGGCGGCTGTACCCAGACATGTTGGCAATAATCAAAAATAAAGTTTAGACTATTACTCTGCACTGGAGAACGCTAGTGTGTTTCTAAGACAGAGCGGCGTCGACATGTGCGTGTGTGTATTTGTATACCTGGAATTGGATGATCTTCTCTTGTGACAGGCAGAGATACATTCTGTCTGTATCTTTAAGGTAGAAGGCACACTTGTGGAGCTGGGAGACGGGGTCATCAGCATCCATTAATGTTGTCTGCTTGTCCACTTTACGAATGACCTGGGGATAGAGGAAAATGCACACATATGCAAATATACAAATGCAATACTACATACTGCAAATATGTACCTATTGACAAATAGCACCTCAAACTTACTGGGGCACACTGTGTACACACACACACCTATAAACACCCACAGACATATCAATGCTTGGGTACACAGGAGGACACCAACCCAACACCAGTGTCAATTGTTGTTTTTTTGTTTTTTTTTACTTTTCAAAAGCTGGCATGGGAGATAAACACACATACCAGTCTGGGCAGAGCCATGCCAGTGACAGAGCAAACCAACTTCACTGTCTGGCCATAGTGAATGTAGCCATCTCTAACAGCAAACTCCTCTCCTTCAGACTCATCATCATCCACTAAACAGAGATAGCACATACAAAACGGTATGAGATAGGTGTCCTTAAAAGTACATTCATGTCGATTGTGGGAGTGGGCTATAACTATCCAAGTAGCATAATGAAAAAATATATATATTTGGTATTACATTAACATCAAAAGGAAAAAAAAAGGTAATTTTTTTTACAACACTGAAGGGCAAAAAAGGAAAGTTATAAAGATGATGGTGACAACAAGGTCAAAATAACGTTTATAAAAAAATTGGAAAAAAAACAGGGAAAAACAAATCAAAAAGTAGCATGTGGGACTTACATAGGTGGATGTAGAAGGCCCCCCACTGTTGGGAACTTGCATGAAAATTGCCCCCCTCCACATGGAGGTACCTGGTACTGACTGTCTGGGAGCGCAGACGGTTAAACAGTGCAACTTTAGTCCCTGATGCTATACACACTGTAGAGAGACAGCGATGGAGAGAGGACAGGCTATTAGAATATGTCCAAGGGATGAGAAACCAAAACTTGGGACAATTCAGAAAAATTGCTGAAAAAAACAAAAAGAACTTCAGCATGCACTGAAACCAGAAGAGCTTAAGTGTACCTCTGTGTATATGTGGTAACTCCTGAGGAACACCTAATGGGGGTCTCGTGTGTGTGTATGTGTGTGTGTGTATATGTGGCAACTCCTGAGGAACACCTAATGGGGGTCTCGTGTGACTGTATGTGCGTTGGTGTGTGTGTGTGACATTCTCACTCACAGTCTGCATTCTTGAGAGACTGCTTCTTCTTGGAGGGCTTGGAGATGACCTTGATCCTCTTGCTGAGGAAGACTCCAATGTCAGAGCTGTTCCCGTAGAACATCTTCACCGACAGCATGAAATGTTTCCTTTTGTCTGAGTCACTGATGTACAGTGTCTTAGCTGTGCAGAAGTGCTGTCAGGGGGAAATAGGAGTTAGGATGTCTTCTGTGTATGTCAGTTTACCAGTCAGTCATTAACCTTCCTATGATTTCCATTTTAAGGTGTACGTATTAGCTGGGGGGCGGAAATGCAAGAATATCAGCTCTAAGTGTGAACATAGTTCAGAGGTTTTTGCTGCAAAGGATATGTCTAAACTGAAAAGGGAAGCAGCCCAACAAGCGCATATCACATGTCATGACAACTTTGTGTGTAATAACAACAGAGCTACAGGCAGCTTTCACAGGTATAAATAAACAATCCACATGAGCTTTGGCGTGTGAAAAACTACTCTAAAAAGCTTGCTATCCACCGGGGGTATTGATCCACCTCCCTCCAGTACTGTGAAGCAGACCATTTTGGGTATGCCAATAAAATCCTAACCTAATTCAAGAAATTACTTGATACATTTCACCGTGTATTCTCCATGGGACGTTTTGACTGCTTGAGAGACCCAAACTAAGTTTCACAACACAAAAGTAAGATTGAGCAGTTCTGGCAATTCATGGCCAATTAAGTTGTTGGAGCCAACTCATGATGATAAATCATGTACCTCTTTCTTTCAGCCAAACCCTTTTTTCCCCCTGTAGTTAATAAGCAAAATAAACCAAAACATCCTGTGATAAACCTACAATGTAACAAGTCTGTGTCATAATTTCCTCATTTTGATTTAGATTTAACTGAAGGGTGTGCCTAGTATGGGCATTGTGAAATGAATCAGACCAAATACAATGTGAATAGACTGAGGGCTCTGAATTGAATTGTCTATCACTATTATTCACTGATGACTCGCAAAAGAGTTTCATATTTGTGAATGAACACCATGAGAGCCTGCAGTGTTTGTGTGTATGTGTGTGTGGGGGCGGGGGCGGGGGCAGGGGGTAATCTTATGTGGTTATCTTGGGGGAAGTGTGTGTTAGACTCTTGTATATGCCAAACTCCCCAAGCAAGACACACAAAAAGATAACAGTGTGTTACTGTGAACGCGTGCCCACCTTCCCCTCCAGATTGAGTTGCTGCATCTCCTGCTCGCTGTTGCCGATGCCAATGAAGGCACACGGTTGGGCTTCCTGTTCCGAGCAGCCCTCCCGCTCCATTTTCTCTAATTTCTTCTGCCAGCCACTGCCCAATAGATACACACATGGTGGAGGGCAGAAAAACCTGGTTGAGTGACACAGTGACACAGGGATGGGGTCAAAATTCACAACCAAATTTGGACCTATAGAAACTCCAAAGATCCCTGCGTTTTCCATTAAGACTTTCAATCTCTCTCTCTCAACTGACCTTTTTTCGTTTCCGTATGACTTCTGTGCGACTTTAGCGTGTAGTATTAGGACTGTTTGGTCGTCTTTTTCCTTCAGATAATTCCTCATAGCCTCCCTGAGAAAAACATAAGCACGGCAAAGACAGTAAGAAACTCTCGTCTACTTGGGACGAAGTGGGCTCGTTTTGATATTCACATGTTCCCTCGTTTGGACGTTTTGTCTAGATTACAGGTCTAACTGGAGGTGACTTTAGATGTTGTGAGTTTTACCTTGTCAAACGCTGAGGCTGAGGTCGGTCACCAAACTTCCTGCAAAACCAAAACATCAGCTTGCACATTGGGTACACATGGTTTCAGTGCGGCACAGACGTAACCGTGCTCATTTTAGACAACCCCCCCCCCCACACACACACACACACACACAAAAACTGGTCAAGGTATGGCTTAAGTCGGGACATTTAAAATAAGTCACTTGAAAGTTTTCCCCAACTGAGAAGTATGCAGTAAACTTTCACAACTATGTGCTCATAAAATACAAAGAACACAACGAAGAGGGTCAAACTTGGGAGAGTTAAGAAAAAAAAATAACTGGTTTTCACACAACTTGAAAAAGCTAAAAACGCCACATAATCGGGCAAATTTGAGTACAAGCGATCCTGCGAATGGCTGGCGAGTTTTGTTGAACTGGCCCAACAGTGAGCCCCCCCCCCCACACACACACAACACACACACACACACACACACACACACACACACACACACACACACACACACACACACACACACACACACACACACACACACACACACACACAAAGTAGCATGTAGTGAAGGGCCAGTTTGGAGGCTGCGGGTAACGCCATCCAACACCCAACGAACATTTTGGCAAATAACTCCACGAAGCATCGAGGGCTTCCCAGAACCGCGACACTCAACTTTTACCACAAGTTCTCCCCACATTTCGCTCTGAACTTCAACACTTACCCCGTCACTACGGGCGCCATCTTCCAATAACTCTCCAGAAAAAAAGTCCAAAAATCGCGAGATCCCTCCCACTCCCCCAGCCGCCCGCCCCCGCACCAAAGCCAACAAGCACAACGGAATAACCAGACTGGAAGGAAGGAGAAGGGGGAGGAGGAGGAGGGGGGGTGACGGGGGGGGAGGAGGAGGAGGAGGAGAAGAGGGGGGCGACGGGCAGACGCCACAACAACAGGCGTGGGAAAGTTCGGCTTTCACGCGAGACGTAAAAACTCTCACAATAGACAAGAATGAGGACAGAGCCGTGCTATCGCGAGATTACGGCAGGCCGAGGGTTCTTTTCCCACATGGTTCCGCGCTGTAACTCGATTCCCACGCCTTGTTGAGCAATAAACCAATTGCGCGACACCGCAGGGTTACACACACAACTTGAGGATGCTGATAAGCATGAACCCAGGCTGTTAAACGAGGGAAAATTGTTTGTGTTTTGGCAACCGGAGGGCAACGCTGGCTCCGTGCTCAAATACGCCCCGCAGCGAAGCGTTGTGTACCGATTGGCCGACTCGAAATGCGACGTGCCGAGACGTCGCAAAGCTGTCACGCCGAGGGAAAAGCAACATGGTGTCGGTGAAATAAATGCCTATTTTTAAAAGGCGAATACCACAGTTCAAAGGTACGACAGCTTGGTGGAGTGAAATTCATGAGCGCATGAATGCCGACAAGGGCACAAGTAAAAAAACAAAAAAAAATTGGGTTGAATATTAGGTCACATGACAAGCACCCCGTGATAACCTCTTTTATCTCAGATAAGCGCTCCCAACAATTCTTACAAGATACCTCACAATTAAAGGATCTATCGTTATTCCACCATTGGGATACGGTATTAAAAGGCTGCAAAGACAGCTCGAGCGTCATGGCTTCGATTCTCTGTGACGTCATACTGGTCTCTTATTCCATCATATCCTAATAGCCATTTGTGTTCATTTACCATAGAGGTTTTTTCACCCCCCCCCCCCCCCATTACACAATCATCAGTTAGCTAGAATTAACTAAAATTAAATGAACAATTTCAGTGATGACCCCTAAAAATCAATGGACCCTCTTTGGCCACCCCTTTCAACATTTTTCTGCCGAATACTGAATAGAACGCTAACAATTCTTTTTATATATATTTTAATATGGAAATTCATTCATAAACCATTAAAACCATTTAACAGAGATGTTGAAGTTTTGGCAGCTGAACATTATGACATGAAAAAAAACAAACCTCAGTATTTACATTGTGTGCGATAGTATCTAAATTTTCTGTACCTTCGTGACACATTATCCATATGATGTGTGGTGAAGCAGCTACCAAATTAATTATTTTCAAAGGAAAAAAAAGGAATATTTTATTGGCAAAACAAACGGAAAAAATAGCCCCATGATAAACATTTACACGAAATCATTTTAAAAAAAAACATCCCTCTGCATCACCAAAAATCAAATCTGGTAGTCTTTTCAGCCAAGCTATGAAAGACTTTGCTTTTGAAAAGGGAGTAAATATACATGTAAAAATACAGAAGATGAGCAATTTCAGCTTTCTCGGTTCTTAACTTCTCTGAACCAATCCTTAGTTATTCCTGAGTCATGTTCAGATATTTGGCAGGCGTCAGCTGATACACAATTGTAAATCTTTGGAGAAAGTCTTACAACAGTTGAAGCCCACAAAATCAGTACTTCTTGAAAGTAAACAACAGATCATTGAAAAAGAATTTGCTACGGCTATATCAAAATATTAAAATGGAAAACGTCCTTCAGCCTTCAAAATAGTAGTATTCTATGTGAGAAATGTCTTACTCTGCCTCTGTTGTCTCTGGGCACCCACAATCTTTGGGGCTTTATGTTTCAAATTTTCCAGAAAATTTTCTTCTTGTACAGCAGGTAAGAGATAAGGACCCAACACGAAGTAGCCAGGAGGTTTTGGGTGAGGTGTTCAGCATGGGATTGGCTGTTGGCCATACGCCAGCGGAAGGGGAAGTACTCCTCAAACACTTCATGGCCTACGTACACCAAGATTGAGTTCATACCTGGAATCAAGCAAAGGTGGAAAGAAAAGTCAAACGTCACATTGGTCATACTCAAACATTAGTCTAAAATATGGAGACAGAGCAAGAAAAAAAATGAACAATTTGCTAACTGCACAACCGAAGACTTGCAATTATGGTTTGTTGAAACTACATGCGTGCAGCAGCCACCTGACTTTCTGTGAGCATGCTTGCATGCATGTAAAGCTCAGATTATGCTACCATGGTTCCAATCCTATCCATAGCAATTCTCATTCAATCTTTCCCCAAAACTTTTATCCAAACTTCGTCAAAATTAATTTGACATAAACACAACTATATTAAGGTTGTGAGATCACATGTATTTCTAGCATATCAAACTTGTGGAGATTTGTTCTCATACGGAACAGATCATTTTTCTTGAAGGAATGTTTTTCTCATGAGCCAATTATAAAACACGGGTTTGCCAGGGCTGTGCCCTGTTGCCCGTTCACTTTCTATCTATGCAATTTACACAATCTAGAAGGTCCTGGGTTTGAACCCTGGGGTTGTCCAACCTTGGGGGTGACCCAGGTTGCCCTCTGTGTGGAGTTTGCATGTTCTCTCCATGTCAGTGGTGGGTTTTCACTGGGTGCTCCAGTTTCCTCCACCATCAAAAAAAGACATGCATGTTAGGGTTAATACTCCTGTCTGTGCCCCTGACCAAGGCATGGCAAGACGAACTGGAGTTGGTCCCCGGGCACTGCTCGGCAGCTTCCCACTGCTCCTAGCTACACAGCTAGGATGGGTTAAATGCAGAGAAAGAATTGCCCCATGGGGATTAATAAAAGTAGTAAAAAAACATTTTTTTGATTATGTGCAATAATCACTGCCTCACCTTAGTGAATTATACCAATGAGATGGCTCTGGTAGTTCATCTACCAATGCTCAGTCTTTGAACATATGTATGAATTATGTCGCTGGACTAACAGACTGGTTGGATAAGAGCCACTCCATATTTAATGTGGCCAAGAAAAAGGAATGTGTCAGAGAGGCACCAAAACCATCCTGCCCCACCCACTATCCATGTCACTTCATATCGATGGCCAGTAGGTGGAGCGACTACACTGTTTTAAATAACTTGGCACTGAAATCGACCAGACCCTCTTATTCCCCACACATGCGGAGTCCATCTACAAGAAAGCCCATTGGTGTCTTTTTATGCTGCGGAAACTGAGAGGGTTCGATGTCAACAAAGATCCTGGTTCAGTCACCTGTCTGAGAGGAGAGATGCAAAGCTAAGCTCTCCAGAAAGATCAACTAGAGAACCAAAATCCCTGGTTGCAAACGGACCCAGCTCCCACAGCTCCATGCAAAAGCAGTGAACAGAATGATCCTCAAAATCCTGAATGACACATCCCATCCTCTTCACATCGGTTCTGAGACGATGCCTTGTGGCTCGTGGCTCAGAGTACGCTGTGCTTGGAAGTGTTGTTTTAAAAGATAATTTACCCCCACTGCCGTTGCTCAACTCAGTAGCAATTAAATAGAGACCCATGCACTTACTGAACCAGCACACAGGACCTTATATAAACAAATTTTCAACTTTTGTCATTGCTCAAATTCCCAATTCAATTGTTCAGTTTACTCCGTTTATCATGTGTTTTATTTGAGTGTTCTGTGTTTTGCATTATACGTACAAGTGTCCTTTTTATGTGAACTATGCTCTCTGCCAACGACAAATGTTGCATTACAACTTGTATTAATGGACAATAAAGTCTTTCGAATCTTTGAATCTTGAATGTTACTTGTGTCAAAAAGGATTACAGTCAGAACATATTCAAACCAATAGCAAGCGTGGGGCATAAAAGTCAGAAACCCTCATTTCAAACACTATCAAAATAATTGTGCGAAACTAATTTCTAAAGTACCGTATTGACCCGAATATAAGATGACCCCCCACACCTTTTTCAAGACTGATTTTTGGAAAAAGACTTTTTGAAGACCAAATCTTTTTTTAAAAGAAAATAATTTTATTTAAATAATCATAATAAAAGCATTGAATAAACTGTTGTTTTTAACATCTTTTAAATAAAATCATGTTTTCAATGTTTTAAATGAAATTCATCCATCCATCCATCCATTGTCTTAACCGCTTATCCTGCTCTCAGGGTAGGGGGGATGCTGGAGCCTATTCCAGCAGTCATTGGGCGGCAGGCGGAGAAACACCCTGGACAGGCCGCCAGGCCATCACAGGGCTCTCTCTCACACTCACACACACACACACACACACACACACACACACACACACACACATTCATTCCTAGGGACAATTTAGTATGGTAGCCAATTCACCTGACCTACATGTCTTTGGACTGTGGGAGGAAACCGGAGCCCCTGGAGGAAACCCATGCAGACATGGGGAAAATATACTCCACACAGAGGACGACCCGGGATGACCCACCAAGGTTGGACTACCCCGGGGCTCGAACACAGGACCTTCTTGCTGTGAGATGACTGCACTAACCACTGCAACACGTGCCGCCCTAAATGAAATTGGCCCATTTAAATTAAATAAATGAACAACTTATGGTTTCCCCCTTTTTCTCCCCAATTGTACCCTGGGCAAATTACCCCACTCTTCTGAGCCGTCCCGGTCGCTGCCCCGCCCCCTCTGCCGATCCGGGGAGGGCTGTAGACTACCACATGCCTCCTTCGATACATGCAGAGTCGCCAGCTGCTTCTTTTCACCTGACAGTGAGGAGTTTCGCCAGAGGGACGTAGCGCGTAGGAGGATCACACTATTCCCCCCAGTTCCCCCTCCCCCCTCAACAGGCGCCCCGACTGACCAGAGGAGGCGCTAGTGCAGCGACCACATCCAGCTTCCCACCCGCGGACACGGCCAATTGTGTCTGTAGGGACGTCCGACCAAGCTGAAGGTAACATGGGGATTCGAACTGGCGATCCCCGTGTTGGTAGGCAACGGAATAGACGGCTATGCTACCCAGGCGTTCCATGACTTGTGGTTTTTAAATACCATAAAAATTGAAAACTGTAATCTATTGGTATTTCTGATACCAGTTAGGCTAAATACCTCATCACTCTCACCAATCATTTTTTGGCATTTCCGGGGTGCGACACCATCAGCGACCTGTCGCTTGCAACTGTGCGAAGACTATGCTTTTGTGTCTTTATGTATGATTAATAATCCAGAAAAAAAAATCACAGAAAGTTGACAAACAATCAGAGCAATATAGTGTATGCTGTTAATCGAAGAGGGTTGAATCAGTTGATCTGGAAGAAAGAAACGTTTCGTCACTCATCTAACCCTGTTTACACTTGGTTTTAAATGTATTTTGGGCGATCGGATCACAAGTGGACAGTGAGACACATCGCCGTTTACACCCGTGTCTATCATGTGTCTCCAAGTGCATCCTGCTGACCACTTGTGAAGAAGAAGATTTCGTTACTGTCACGTCACTTCCGCTACAAGGTCAAAGGGCCTCAGTAAGCGCCAGATTTGCCGACTAGCTGTGAAAAAAATAGCTAATTAATGTCTGAAGATGTTTCAAGCACTCATATACATGTATGGACTATTCCAACTGTTGAGATTGACAGGACTGATTCTTCTACCCAAATGGAGATTAGGCATCTCGTTTCACTTGCACACCAACCACGTACACTCTCCTCTCACTACATTTTTTTGAAAGTTGACGTGTTGTTACCAAACCAACCACCAGATCCTGCATTGATGACGTAGTTTCCAGTTACATCCTTGTCGGGGATGCATCAGAACGCATTAGCATTTACACTACAAAAGATATGTGGTCTAATGCAGTCCTGGCCCACCTCGGCAAGCGGTTTGAGTAACCGGTTCACAAAACGTTTTGGTGGTTGTTTACACTTGTATTTAGCACTGTCCACTTGTGATTCGATCGCAAAAAAACACATTTTAAAACCAAGTGTAAACGGGATGTAAGTGACCTCTTCAGTCTCAACTGACTGCAGGTATGCCCACCCTTATAAACAATGCAGCCGCATAATGACCAAAACCAACGATCGGTTTCATATGCAAATATGGGCGTGACCATTAACTAGAGTTTCAATGGCCATGTGTACTATTCACAGAGGATTTGGGAATGTTTGCAATCACAGCGTTGTCAGATGGCGACAGATGTACTCTTAGCCCCCCTGGTTCAGGCATGGTCATTCCCTCTTCACATAGATGGCATAGGCCTTCGCAAAAACAACCATCTAGCCAATCAAAATTTCAATAACTGCATAACCATTGAGGTGAAGTCTAATTATTGGACAGTCTTGCAACAAATCTGACAGAAAAAATCAAGACTAGGTTAAAACCTCATAGACGGTTGGACCGCGACTACATTTAGAAAGCAGCTGTTATTACGCAACTACGTTCAAAAAGCGGCTGTTTTGACATCGGTTCCATTAACACTGCTGTACTGGACAACAGTTTTCAAACCCTGATTAGTTATACAGTTAAATAGCACCAATTTATTTTTTATATGAAATAATTACCTGGCTACTACCACTGCTACCATGATTACTGGAAAGTCTGGGTGTGACACCTCTTATAAATGCATTTCTGTTACCACCAACTCCGAAGACGCCGTTATTTTCACTCTAACTACATGTGGCTATTAGCGCTGGTGTTTGTGAATTGGGCTTTTTTTTTTTTTGCAAGTTGTATCCGCGAGCAGCAATATATCACATTCATTAGCATGCGAACCGTTGAGCTGATTCGCAGTTAATAGGGAAACGCCCACCTCCGTGTTTACCAGCAATCAATCATGTAACTTCAGTGACGTCGTTAGTTGCCACTAGCTGAAATTGTCATTGGTCACCTGAGGGCGCCCGGGTAGCATAGCGGTTTATTCCGTTGCCTACCAACACGGGGGTCGGCAGTTCGAATCCCTGTGTTACCTCCGGCTTGGTCAGGCGTCTCTACAGACACAACTGTCCGTGTCTGTAGGTGGGAAGCCGAATGTGATGAGTAGGGTAATTGGCCAAGTACAAATGGGGGGAAAAAAAGGGAGAAAAAAAAAGTTATTGGTCACCTGGTCCAGCGGCCCAATCGTGTCAAATTGCTCACTCAGTCGATCACTCAGGGACATTCGTGTTTGTAGGGGTGGCCCCTCTGGCCAGTCAAGCCAAAAACAGGCTCGATTCCATCAGGAGGGGAACACTCATTTTACCTCTATTTGATGCCATATGTTGTTTGTGAATGTATATTGACATTTAAAAGTTTAGACCCCAAATATAAGATGGACCCACTTTTTCCGATGCATTTCCAGGAAAAAAAAGTCTTCTATTCAGACCAACAGAGTAGTCTGAAAACCATTGGCGAGTCAAAGGAGGTCAGGCTCAGTGCTTACCAGGGTAACAGAAGGGGGCTCCCGTCCACATCTTCTTCACGTCCACTATGTAGTAGATTAGGACCAGTATCACGTAGGCAAACGAGGCCAAGGTGGTTACATAGGACAGAGACCTAAGTCATATGCATTCACAGCATTGTTAAAAGGACATCATTGTAAAGTAAAAATGTAACCCTAATGAAGACACCTGCATGTTTGTATGCATAATTTTTGCTAGGGACTCCAAATACTTTACTTTGTGAACCAATCAAAGATAAATATCATGATTGCTTGCCATGTCTGTATACTGTGTCAGTAAGAGTGACTGAACAAGGTGCAAATGATGGCTTTACCATAGATTCTTGTTGACAGGAATGAATCCCTGGTCCTTGGAACACTTGGTAAGAACAGCCGATATGATTCCCTGTTTTACACAAAGACGTAATTCAGACAGGACAGGACATCTGCCTCAGCAATAAACAAGCATCTTCATGGAACTGCCAAAACTACGTGATTGAGACATTACTTATGACATTATTGATATTAAAATGAACCATTAGTATGGAATAACAGCCAGCAAAATAATGTACTTACTAGTGTGAGACCCCATACGAGGAATCTAGATATAATTTTTGAGTGGAGATCTTTGTAGTGCAAGAGAATTTTTCCTGCCTGGAAGAATTAAATACAAGATGAATTAACAACCTGGGTGATATTTTCCTTAGACTTTGTGATGCAGGAAACATTGTGAAAATTAGAAAGGGGGAGAAAAAAAATTCCGACATCACCCACCTGTAATCCAAGGAAAGCGATGAGAATGGAATTGATGCTGCCTAGAACACCTTCTGGGTCATATGGCGTGTGAGTCACATAGATCACCTAATTTCAAATGTAAACAGAATGGAATATCCTTCTGAATATAAACACAAAAACACACTACGGTTTCTAGCTACTATATAGTCCCCTTTGTTTTGACAGTTGGGGTAAATGTGTCAAAGGTCTGCTTCGCCATTTGTGGTCATGTGAAGTCTATTCTCTCTGCAGGGCCCCACCGAGCAGAGCTGGTTTTGAGGTGTAGGGTGCTGGCTCACTCTCGACTGCATCTGTATGGTCCTGACATTGACATTTATCATCCAGCACATTTAAATTTACTAAATTTTATGCAATAACTGTGTGTATTTTACATTACCTCACTGTGTGTGGAATCTAAGATGTTACATTATAATGCTGTTATTTTTGTGTATTTTGTGCATCTGACACCTATTACATGCATGTCCATCTGTCCTGGAAGAGGGATCCTCCTCTGTTGCACTTCCTGAGGTTTTTCCCATATTTTTTTTTCCTGATAAGGTTTTTATTGTGGAGTTTTTCCTCATTCGGGTCTAGGGTAAAAGGATAGAGGGCGTCGTATATTGTACTGATTGTAAAGCCCTTCGGGACTACCTAGTCATTTTGGGCTATACAAATAAACTTGACTTGACAGTTGCAATAAATCAATTGGTTGATCATTAACTCTGTAAACTATGAAATAGATTAGCAATTTTCAAGCATATCTCTACTGAAAGCCCAATCTGAATATATGCCAGAAAAAGAAATATACTGTGGCGGAGTGGGGTGCAATCGCACCCGTCTTGAGTTGGCCTAATTAACTCCAGACAGGTTAAAATGCAGTTGCACACAACGACGTACCAGAGAATAGGACAGAGCTGACTCACAGAGATGCGGCTCAACAATTCAGCACTCTTCCCAACCAAGACTTTAATAAGATGTCTGGCTTTACTCTTTACTTTTAACAGTTCTAATCTCCATTCCATTATCTTAACTGCTTATCCTGCTCTCAGGGTTGCGGGGATGATGGAGCCTATTCCAGCAGTCATTGGGCGGCAGGCAGGTAGATGCCCTAGACAGGCCGCAAGGGCATCACAGGGTCCACACACACACACACACACACACACACACACACACACACACACACACACACACACACACACACACACACACACACACACACACACACACACACACACACACACACACACACACACACACACACACACACACATTCATACCTAGGGACAATTTAGTATGGCCAATTCACCTGACTTACATGTCTTTGAACTGTGGGAGGAAACCGGAGCCCCCGGAGGAAACCCACGCAGACACGGGGAGAATATGCAAACTCCACACAGAGGATGACCCGGGATAACCCACGAAGGTTGGACTACCCCGGGGCTTAAACCCAGGACCTTCTTGATGTGAGGCGACTGCGCCAACCACTGTGCCACCATGCCGCCTGTCTAATCTCAGGTGTTTTTATCTTTTTAATAAATGAGCTGTTGTGCCTTTATCTACCATCATTGTGCTGGAGAACCCAGGCTGTGCGCAGACTTGCCACACATATTTTATTGGCTCATGACATATTTTTGGCCAATATATATAAATGTACTGTTTATGGCAGAAAATTGTCCATAAATAGTAGATCAAACAAATTAATAAATCCAAGTATTTCAGATCTCATCAACAGTTCTGTAACCTTTTTTTGAGGTCGTAGGAGCACAGCTGATGCCTCAACAGGTTGGGTTATAATTGTGTTTGAGTAGGGGGAGTACCTGGTGGTTCCTATCTCCAGGTATGGATGGCTGTTGGTTCACAGAGGAACTTATCCACCCTTTGACAGGTTTTGATTTTAGTCCTGCTGGGTGTCCACACACCCTCCTCACATCAACCCAAGGGTTGAAGTGGGGGTGCTGGTTTAGTCTCTGATGACCCGATGGTCACAGTTTAATGTCGTACCCAGGATGACATAATATTATTATCATTTTTATTATTTCTCTTCCACACCCGCCCTCTCTCGGGTCTCAGTCAATGAGGTTGTGGATCATTTTAATTCTAAAATTACAGATGTTATCAATACCATTGCACCCACAAAGGTGAAGGTGGCCTCTGGTAAGAAAAGATCTCCATGGAGATGTGCCATACTGGTCAGAACAGAAAAAAAGAGAGTGTCGTAAAGCTGAATGCAGGTGGCAAAAAACAAATCTTACTATTAATTAAGAAACCTATAAAGAGAGACTGCGCATTTATAATTTGGAATTGAGAAATGCAAGGAGGTCTTACTTCTCTGACATCATTGCCAAAAAAATGATAATGAATGTGCCTTATTTTCTACTGTCGACAGGCTACCAAACCCCCCCAGTGGCAGTTGCCTCTGAATTTCTATCTACCGGGGCCTGCAATGAATTTGCCTCCTTCTTTAATGACAAAATTCAGAACATTAGACAGGGAACCAGTGCCTCCTTAATAGGTACAGGGAATGTGTTATCCCTAAGTCCACCTAAAATCAATTCGAACAGCATCTCACAATCTGATCCCATCAACCATAAAAACTTGGGGGACATTATACAACATCTGAAATCCTCCTCCTGCTGCCTTGATATTCTGCCAACAGGCTTTTTCAAAAATGTTTCTAATTGCATGTACTCAGATCTTCTACAAAACTGTCAACACATCTCTTCTCTCAGGTCTCTTCCCACAGGCCCTGAAAACTGCAATCTTCAAGCCACTCCTAAAAATAATAATCTAGACGCTTCACTAATGAAGTTATAGGCCCATAATCAAACCTCACGTTTCTGAGTAAAATAACTGAAAAAGCCATTTTCAAGCAGCTCCACAACTTTTTGGCACTAAAGAACAGTTTTGATGTCTTCCAGTCAGGATTTCGACCACACCACAGCACTAAGACTGCTCAATGACATCCGCTTAAACGCAGACAGTGGCAGAATCTCAGTCCTGGTATTATTGGATCTCAGTGCTGCATTTGACACAGTTGACTACAACATATTACTGGACCAACTGGAAAACTGGGTGGGACTTTCTGGCACAGCACTAAACTGGTTTGAATCCTACTTAAATGACAGGGAATACTTTGTGTCTATAAGTAATTTCAAATCTGAGCATAAAAAAATAACCTGTGGAGTTCCCCAAGGCTCCAATACAAAAATGACCTGTGGAGTTCCCCAAGGCTCCAATACAAAAACGAGCTGTGGAGTTCCCCAAGGCTCCATTCTGGGGCCACTTCTGTTTAACATCTATATGCTCCCACTAGTCCAGATTATGGAAAACAACAAAATATGTTACCATAATTATGCAGACAACACACAGACTGACATAACCATATCACCAGGGGACTATAATCCCATACAAGCCTGAGTAAGTACATTAAACAAATCGATGATTGGATGACTCAGAATTTTCTTCAATTAAACAAAGATAAAACTGAAGTAATTGTCTTTGGAACCAAGGAAGAATGACTAAGTCAGCACTCCACTACAATCGGTAATGTTAAAAACCATGAATCAAGCCAGAAATCTTGGTATAGTTATGGACTCAGACCTGAATTTAGATAGCCACATTAAGACAATTACAAAGTCTGCCTTCTTTCACCTGAAGAATATATTAAGAATTAAAGGATTTATGTCTCAGCAGGATTTGAAAAAAAAAACTTATCCATGCATTTATCTTCAGTCGACTCAACGACTGTAATGGTGTCTTTGCTGGTCTTTCTAAAGAAATCGATCAAACAGCTGCAGCCGATTCAGAAAGCTGCTGCTTGAGTCCTTACTAAGACCAAAAGAGTGGATCACATCACTCCAGTCCTGAGGTCGCTACACTGGTTTCCTGTCCATCAAATAATTGATTTTAAAACTCTGCTCTTGGTTTATAGCACTGAATGGGTTAGGGTCAAAATACATTTCTGACCTACTGCTACACTATGAACCACCCAGACCACTCAGATCATGCAGGACAGGTCTGCTTTCTGTCCCCAAAGTCAAAACTAAACACGGAGAGGCAGCTTTCAGTTTTTATGCACCACATATCTGGAACAAACTCCCTGAAAACTGTAGGTCTGCTACAACTATCAGTTCTTTTAAATCTAGGCTGAAGACTTTCCTCTTTGCCACTGTCTTTTATTAAATCAAGCTTGAAGCTTTTGATTTTCATCTTACACTGCACTGTAACTTTAACTCTCTTTTTATTGTTTTTTAAAATTTTCATTTATTGCCTTATGTTGCTTCTTTATGCCTTTTGTGTTTTGTGTGGAGCACTCTGAATTGTCTTGTTGCGGAGATGGGCTATATGGATAAATTTGCCTTGTCTTGGTCAGTGGCACAGACAGTAGTGTTGGCCTGGACATGCATGTCTTTTGATGTCTTTTTAAGCTACTACTCAACGAATAGCTGGAATAAACTTCCAGAAGATTTGAGACTTGCTCCTACACTGACTACTTTTAAATCCATATTAAAAAGGTTTATGTTTACTACTGCTTTCTGCTAAACTGCAAACCTTACACTTTGGCTTTTGCAAAGTTGTAAACCTTGCATTACATTTTGATTTTATTCTTTAATTTAAGTCTTTTTATGAATTACTTGTTAAATCCTTTTTTATTGTATAATTTTTTTCATTTTTTTTATGTGAAGCACATTGAATCTGCCTTGTGTATAAAATGTGCTATATTTTTTTTATATATTCCGGAGCTGCACCCAGACAGGGAACACCGAGGGTGGTCTGACGGGATGCAGAAGTGGGGCAGGCTAAGCTAACTGCTAGCCCATGCAGACTGGCAGTTCCGACAGTCATCCTGGCTGGCGTTTGTTCTCCTGGACAGGGATTTTTTTTTTTTTTAGTTTAGATATATGTGTTAGTTTGGATATATATGTTCTTGCAGTTCTTGGATATGGGTTTTGGTCTTTGTGTTGCACTGCTGTGGGCTGGGGGAAATGATGTTTCGCTTCATTTCGTGTGCGCAAGTGCATGAAATGAAATGACAAATAAAGTGTTTCTGATTCTTTATAAATAAAGTGGCCTTGCCTATTAACACCACCATAAATAGATATTAAAATAATATACACTACCGTTCAAAAGTTTGGGGTCACCCAAACAATTTTGTGTTTTCCATGAAAAGTCACACTTATTCACCACCATATGTTGTGAAATGAATAGAAAATAGAGTCAAGACATTGACAAGGTTAGAAATAATGATTTGTATTTGAAATAAGATTTTTTTTACATCAAACTTTGCTTTCGTCAAAGAATCCTCCATTTGCAGCAATTACAGCATTGCAGACCTTTGGCATTCTAGCTGTTAATTTGTTGAGGTAATCTGGAGAAATTGCACCCCACGCTTCCAGAAGCAGCTCCCACAAGTTGGATTGGTTGGATGGGCACTTCTTGCGTACCATACGGTCAAGCTGCTCCCACAACAGCTCAATGGGGTTCAGATCTGGTGACTGCGCTGGCCACTCCATTACCGATAGAATACCAGCTGCCTGCTTCTGCTCTAAATAGGTCTTGCACAATTTGGAGGTGTGTTTAGGGTCATTGTCCTGTTGTAGGATGAAATTGGCTCCAATCAAGCGCTGTCCACTGGGTATGGCATGGCGTTGCAAAATGGAGTGATAGCCTTCCTTATTCAGAATCCCTTTTACCCTGTACAAATCTCCCACCTTACCAGCACCAAAGCAACCCCAGACCATCACATTACCTCCACCATGCTTAACAGATGGCGTCAGGCATTCTTCCAGCATCTTTTCATTTGTTCTGCGTCTCACAAACGTTCTTCTTTGTGATCCAAACACCTCAAACTTGGATTCATCCGTCCACAACACTTTTTTCCAGTCTTCCTCTGTCCAATGTCTGTGTTCTTTTGCCCATCTTAATCTTTTTCTTTTATTGGTCAGTCTCAGATATGGCTTTTTCTTTGCCACTCTGCCCTGAAGCCCAGAATCCCGCAGCCGCCTCTTCACTGTAGATGTTGACACTGGTGTTTTGCGGGTACTATTTAATGAAGATGCCAGTTGGGGACCTGTGAGGTGTCTGTTTCTCAAACTAGAGACTCTAATGTACTTATCTTCTTGCTCAGTTGTGCAACGCGGCCTCCCACTTCTTTTTCTACTCTGGTTAGAGCCTGTTTGTGCTGTCCTCTGAAGGGAGTAGTACACACCGGTGTAGGAAATCTTCAATTTCTTAGCAATTTCTCGCATGGAATAGCCTTCATTTCTAAGAACAAGAATAGACTGTCGAGTTTCAGATGAAAGTTCTCTTTTTCTGGCCATTTTGAGCGTTTAATTGACCCCACAAATGTGATGCTCCAGAAACTCAATCTGCTCAAAGGAAGGTCAGTTTTGTAGCTTCTGTAACGAGCTAAACTGTTTTCAGATGTGTGAACATGATTGCACAAGGGTTTTCTAATCATCAATTAGCCTTCTGAGCCAATGAGCAAACACATTGTACCATTAGAACACTGGAGTGATAGTTGCTTGAAATGGGCCTCTATACACCTATGTAGATATTGCACCAAAAACCAGACATTTGCAGCTAGAATAGTCATTTACCACATTAGCAATGTATAGAGTGTATTTCTTATAAGTTAAGACTAGTTTAAAGTTATCTTCATTGAAAAGTACAGTGCTTTTCCTTCAAAAATATGGACATTTCAATGTGACCCCAAACTTTTGAACGGTAGTGTATATTAAAATGATTATATATATATATATATATATATATATATACACTACCGTTCAAAAGTTTGGGATCACCCAAACAATTTCGTGTTTTCCATGAAAAGTCACACTTATTCACCACCATATGTTGTGAAATGAATAGAAAATAGAGTCAAGACATTGACAAGGTTAGAAATAATGATTTGTATTTGAAATAAGATTTTTTTTACATCAAACTTTGCTTTCGTCAAAGAATCCTCCATTTGCAGCAATTACAGCATTGCAGACCTTTGGCATTCTAGCTGTTAATTTGTTGAGGTAATCTGGAGACATTGCACCCCACGCTTCCAGAAGCAGCTCCCACAAGTTGGATTGGTTGGATGGGCACTTCTTTGAGCAGATTGAGTTTCTGGAGCATCACATTTGTGGGGTCAATTAAACGCTCAAAATGGCCAGAAAAAGAGAACTTTCATCTGAAACTCGACAGTCTATTCTTGTTCTTAGAAATGAAGGCTATTCCATGCGAGAAATTGCTAAGAAATTGAAGATTTCCTACACCGGTGTGTACTACTCCCTTCAGAGGACAGCACAAACAGGCTCTAACAGGTACTATTTAATGAAGATGCCAGTTGGGGACCTGTGAGGCGTCTGTTTCTCAAACTAGAGACTCTAATGTACTTATCTTCTTGCTCAGTTGTGCAACGCGGCCTCCCACTTCTTTTTCTACTCTGGTTAGAGCCTGTTTGTGCTGTCCTCTGAAGGGAGTAGTACACACCGGTGTAGGAAATCTTCAATTTCTTAGCAATTTCTCGCATGGAATAGCCTTCATTTCTAAGAACAAGAATAGACTGTCGAGTTTCAGATGAAAGTTCTCTTTTTCTGGCCATTTTGAGCGTTTAATTGACCCCACAAATGTGATGCTCCAGAAACTCAATCTGCTCAAAGAAGTGCCCATCCAACCAATCCAACTTGTGGGAGCTGCTTCTGGAAGCGTGGGGTGCAATTTCTCCAGATTACCTCAACAAATTAACAGCTAGAATGCCAAAGGTCTGCAATGCTGTAATTGCTGCAAATGGAGGATTCTTTGACGAAAGCAAAGTTTGATGTAAAAAAAATCTTATTTCAAATACAAATCATTATTTCTAACCTTGTCAATGTCTTGACTCTATTTTCTATTCATTTCACAACATATGGTGGTGAATAAGTGTGACTTTTCATGGAAAACACAAAATTGTTTGGGTGATCCCAAACTTTTGAACGGTAGTGTATATATCCAACTTGGCAGCTGATGAGTGCGTGACACACGAAACAGGCTTGTGCTGCTATGAATTAAAGGTTTTTTTCTCTACATCTATCTACAATCTATCTACATATATTAACTGTAAAAATTCCATTTTTTTTATAGCTTTTCACCAACCCGCGAGGAGGGCGTCTGATAGATGTGGCTGTCCCCAAGCAGCCAACGGTCGATGTATCCAGCCGCCCCACCAGTGCAGTTGGCATAAAGCCCCATATCACCAATCCCACCAGGGCCCAAGTAACCGCTACAAAGAAAAAAGAGTAAGGTTAGGTATTAAACTTAGCAGACAAATGGTACAGTAAGGGGCTTAAAATGTCAACCACAGGAAGCAAAAGTATAAAAAAAGTCACAATTAGTCAAGTGTCAACTGTTTTCATTTATGTGTTGCTCAAAAAGCAGCATACACACACATACACAAACACAAATCAATGGCATCTTTAAAAAGGGAGGATGGAGAAAATATTGCCATCTAGAGCAAACAGTTAAAACATACACTCACACAAAACGCACAGGCACTCTTTTTAACTCACGTTGGGCATCCCGGCACAGGAAGTAGGAAGGTGAGACAGAGCCAAGCTGTTTCCAAGACCACCACACATAGCCAGGCTTGCCAATAGAGGATGATCTCACAGCCAGGGTACCACCACGCCTCCTGGATAATACAGCAAAGCCCACAACTAGATGTGTCTGTACAGTAAACATAGCTTTCACTTTCTGAGAGCACACCAATATATCTAACTTAAGATACCAAACATGAGATCACCGTGTGACAAAAGCAAAAAAAAAGTAAAATATAATTATCCTTTCATTCGTTTCTATGGCAGTTGGTTTTCTTTTTCACTCTCAACAGTTCCACAAATAAAAAAATGTAAACACTGACTCAAAAATTAAAGGCTGACGGCAAAATCTAGGTGGTGACTGACCATTGGTAGGTTGTCGAGGCGAGCTCTGGCCACACACAGATCAAGGCAGGCTACAACAAGGTATGACCAGGCCAGACGTTGCAACACACCTGGGATCCGTAGACTATCCCAAGACACTGCAGATGAGGCATGAATGTACACAAGCGCACACACAGTTTAGAGTGCAAGACTGTGTTGTCTAAGTGGATGTGTGTGTGTGTGTGTGTGTGTGTCTACTCACACGGCCCCTGGCAGTAGTTAGGGTTAATGATGAAGACACCTATGATGAAGAGCTGCAAGCTCCTCCATACAACCTTCCACAACAGGGAGGAGCGAGTCGAGCCTGCTCGCAGCAGTGAGTTGACTGACAGGGCAATGGATGTCCCCATTATGAACACAAACCTGGTTTCAAAGGCAGAACAGCGAAGGGGTAGAAGAAGAAAAAATAAGAGTGGAAGAGTGAGGAAGATGGAATGAGGGAAAAAGAAAAAAAGGAAGGCGACAGGGTTCACTCATCATGCGAGTATAGTATTCAAGCTTCCGTTTCTCCAAGACTACACCAAAGAAGGGAGAAACAGAGTTTAGTTTTTAGCACAGCAGCATTTTACTTGGGATTCACTTTATAGTCAAGAGCTTGATGGACGAATGAACAAAAGCTTGAAGGGAGTGTGACTAAAAATGTGTTCTTGATTGCTAAATATGAAGTTCTTTGCTTCATTTAATTTGCAACCTGATCAATGTGATTGCAGCGGTGATAAAGAAGTCCCTGGTTCTGTCAGTTTCAGAGGTGGACACCCCGGCTTCAGTAAAAGTCCTGCCACGTATTTGTTCCACCATATGCTACACCAGCTGAAGTTAATTAGCACAACTCTTCAGCCAGGTAGAGGGAAATTGCCTTGTTTAGTGAATGGCTAGAACAAATACATGGTCAGACTTTTACTTTCTTTTTTTTTTTTTTTTTAAATAATTTATTTCTGATTTTCCCCCTTTTTTCTCCCAATTTAGTGGCCAATTGATCCCTATTTTAATTCAAACACCCACCCTCGTATTGCATGCGTTCGCCAACTGCATCTCTCCGGCCGGCAGTCTCGAAGGAAAGCGCCTCCCCACTTTCGTGACAAGGCGAATCCAAGCCGAACCACTGTTTTTCCGACACACACAGAGACGCATTCACATGACGAACACAAGCCGACTCCGCCCCCCTCCCGAAGACAGCGTTGCCAATGATTGCTGCTTCATCGAGTCCGGCCATAGTCGGATCTGACGAGACCGGGGCGCGAACCCCAGTCCCCAGTGGGCAACTGCATCGACACCAAGCCGACGCTTAGACCGCTACGCCACAGACTTTTACTTTCTGAAGCCGGAGTGTCCACAACTGGTCATTTTATTCAAGCAGAAATGATGAAGGATTGTCTGCTTTCTCTAGTGTTGAACGGAAGTTGGGGAATCACTAAAATAATAAGGGAAAATTATCTTACCAAGGGAAAACCAGATCAGCAACAGTAAGGCCTGAAAACAAAATGGGAAATGCTCACTACGGCGTCAACTGCATTTAAACAGTTCTAGTCACCCACGATCCGGGCAACAGAAGCATCGAGGTTAAGTGTATGGCCAGCACTACGAGGTTAGATGTGAAAAATATTTGACACATGGTTTAAAATAACAATGAGAGAAACTTGGGCTCACCATTCCAGCTTTCATGTCTGAAGAACCAGTACCGCCCTCCTCCGTAATTTACAAACACCATGATGATCAAGGAGATACTGAGAGGAAAAGGCAAAAAAAAACAAAAACAAAAAAACACAAAAACACAAAAAAAAAAAAAAACAACAAATAAATCACTCAAAGTAATCATTTGCCTCTGAGCATGATGCCAAACAAGACACAAAGGCATTATAACCATGTGCATACAGTGCATCAAAAATATAAAGGAAATGTAAATTACGGTTTGCTTTATACGGTGCTGTGAGAAAGTATTTGCCCCTTCCTGATCTCCTCTATTTGCACATCTGTCACACTGAACGGTTTCAGAGCTTCATACAAAATGAAATAAGACAAAGAGAATTCGAGAAAACACAAAAGAAGAAGAAAGCCACTTTATTCTGTCACTGTACAGTTGTTCGGTTAAAATGAAAGTTGTTTTCTGCATTTAATCCATCTTATTGTATAGGAGCAGTGGGCAGCTGCAGCACCCAGGGACCAACTCCAGTTCTTCTTTCAATTGCCTTGTTCAGGGGGACAGGCAGGAGTATTAACCCTAACATGCATGTCTTTTTGATGGTGGCAGGAAACCGGAGCACCCGGAGGAAACCCAAGCAGACACGGGGAGAACATGCAAACTCCACACAGAAAGGACCTGGGACGGCCTGGGGGTTTGAACCTGGGACCTTCTTGCTGTGAGGCAACAGTGCTAACCACTGGGCCACCATGCCACCCAAAATAGTTTTTAAAGAAGTTACCCAACACCCATATCACCCATGTGAAAAAGTAACCACCCCCCTGAACTGCAATCAAATACTTCCTAAAATTGGACATCAGTCTTTCACGTCGCTGTGGAGGAATTTTGGCCCGCTCTTATTTGCAGAATCGCTGGAATTCAGTGACATTGGAGGATTTTCAAGCATGAACTGCTTGTTTAAGGTCCTGCCACAGCATCGCACTGTCCTGGGTATGACGTTAAACTGCAACCTTCGGGTCATCGGCAACTAAACCGGCACTCCCACTTCAACCATTGCGTTGTTGTGAGGAGGGTGTGTGGACACCCAGCAGGACTAAAAACAAAACCTATCAAAGGGCGGATGAGTTCCTCTGTGAACCAACAGCCATCCATACCTGGAGAGGAGATAGGGACCACCAGGTACTCCCCCTTCTGAAACACAATGACGACTCAACCTGTTGAGGCATCAGCTGTGCTCCTACAACCTCCATAGGTTACGGAACTGATGATGATTGACAGCATCTCAATGGGGTTCAAGTCAGGACTTTGATTAGGTCACTCCAAAACCTTAATTTTGTTTCTTCTGAGTCATTCTGAGGTGGACTTACTCTTGTGTTTTAGATCATTGTCCTGCTGCATAACCCAATTATGTTTCAGCTTCAGATGACGGACTGATGACCAGACATTCTCCTTCAGAGTGTTCTGGTAGGGAGCAGAATTCATGGTTCCTTCAAAGATGGAGAGTCTTCCAGGGCCTGAGGTAGCAAAGCGTCCCCACACCATCACACTACCACCACCATGTTTTACTGTTGGTATGATGTTCTTATTGTCAGACCTTTGAAAAACATGTTTCATACCGCAATTTAGTGCTAACTCCTCAGCTGGTTTTTTGCCAATGTCCGAGCACCAGAGACGGGGAGATAATATGCAGGCGGTGCCTCTGTATTTTCCCTTCTCCTGGTAGGTGAAAAAAGAGGTGGTTTGTCGCCAAGTCTGATCACCGGAGAAGGGGCAATATGCCTGACAGGGATCTGCACTCTACTGAGTGCATTCTTCTGGTTTAAAACTGAATTTTGCATTTACTTGGGTTCTCTTCATATTAGATCATATTTTGTATGAAGATCTGAAACAAATGTGACAGATATTCAAAAATAGAGGAAATCAGGAAGAAGGAACAAATACTTTTTCATGGCACTGGAGATGCTGAGTAATCCAAAAATAAACAACCACTGTATCCTCTTGGATATTTGAACAGTAACCCCATTATAGTGAGAACACATCCCTGAGGACACAACATGGTGATCACCCAACTTAAAGGGAAATTTCACCACTCCTAATGTGCAAACCCAGGAATTACTGATGGTTTATAATGCCTATCAAAACCTGAACCGCTTTGGTGTATTTCATATTTACAGGGAAAATGGTCTTTTCCTGTTCGGTCAGTCCCACAGTTACTAGGTGTACCAGTCAGAACTGTGCAAGGACACAATCGTCTTGTCAACCTGCTATGGCCGTAATGCTTCTAATTCACCAGCACACTCTCCTGTAGTCTCTTAGTTTTTCACTTCCCAAGTATTTGACGTCATTTGACACGTTATCTTTACGCAGTGCTAATAGAGAATGATTTATTCTATGCTCATGAAGTTTGGTCAAGCATATCATCATCTTCTATCTGATTGTATGGTGCTCTAGATACTGGCCCTGGGGTTATTTTTGAGACTTTCTTTACTCCAAATATATCAAAGCTGTTAATCAAATAGTCCTTCAGACTGTTTAACTAAACCAATATTCAAACAGTAGGTTTGAGATTAGAGCAGCCAAGAAGAGTGTGTACCCTCTGAATGTGTCCAAGGATCGAAGCCTCTTGCTGGGGCTGGCGGTGGAAGGGAGGATGTTGTCGGTGACTGTCTCGACTCCCCTGCCCGGGGAACCGAGCTCCTGAATTGCAAGAGAAAACATTAAACCTCAGATTTAAGGTTACATTTTAGCACTGCATTACAGAACAAACCAAGCGCTGTCAAACACAAACTGCATCTTTCCATTTAAAAAAAAAAAGACAAAACGAGCCAAACATAGAGCAGCTACTATTTACTGCAAGTAAATGTAATAGATTTGTAATAAACATGAAAAAATGCAATGGCAAAATTAGGGCTGGGCGATATGGACAAAATAAAACATGATATTATTGACCGAATACCTCGATATTGATATTTTGACTATACTGTAGGTCAGGTGACTCGGCCATACTAAATTGTCCCTAGGTGTGAATGTGTCGGCCCTGTGATGGACTGGCAGCCTGTCCAGGGTGTCTCCCCGCCTGCCGCCCAGTGACTGCTGGGATAGGCTCAAGCATCCCCGCGACCCCAATTGGGGTAAGCAGCTTGGATAATGGATGGATGGATGGACTATATTGTAGAGATACCTACTGGTGGTCTCCCAAAATATTTATGCAGTGACATTTAGTAATGTGGCTATGATGTCCAAACAGATAGACACCAACAATACAACAGCTAGAACAGTCTAATAAGTTCATAAAATTGCATCTCTTAACTGTAATACAGCCTTTAAAACCAGAAAAAGACAACACTTGAGTCATGTCACGATATTACAACATCCAAAATCCCATATGATATCACGATATAGATATAACATCAATATATTGCCCAGCCCCAGGCAAAATACAATTATACATTAAAGTTACCTCTCACAGTGACCGAAGCATTGTAATTGGGCTTTTAGGTCTAGCTCATAATCGTTCAAAGTATGAAGTCTGATTAAAAGGATGTCCTTGAAAAACATCATCTCTCCAAAACACTCACCGAGTTGATGAGCCTTTCTGTCTCCATGGCATTGGTCATTTGGAGGAGGATACCCTTCACTACATCCAACCTAAACAATACATGCAACATATTAGATGTGTTTGTTTGATCAAACATACACATTATATCAACTTCAGTAAAATCTATTTAAATCAGCCATTGATGAAATAAAACATTTTAATCCTCAAATTTTACAGCAGTTTGTTGTTCATCTTTAGGTACTACCTCTTCTTGCAGACTGCATGCTCCATTTCCATTTAACAACAAATACATTAATTGTAATTAATAAAGCTGAGAACCATTATTATAAAGAATCATTCCACGCAATTTGGTTCTAAATAAGAAAGCATGACGCTAATTCAATGCATTCGTATCCTTTGCAGACACCGACACCCATGACAGATATTAAACTGATCCACATTTTTAACAATGCAGAAAGCAGCTTACCCTAAAATTGTTCCTCCAATGGCGGACAATATGGCCAGTCCGGTCAACAAGAGGAAGGCTATCAAGATCGCTGACGGGACAGAGAAGTGCATAAAAATCACAGATGTCCTTTGTAGAAGGTGGCAGGTGGGAATATATGAAAACTGAAGGGAGGAGAACCACTCCTTCAACATGAGGAAAAATACACATGGTAAAACGCTCAAGACTAAAACGGGACTGTCATAATGGAAGAGTAAATGTGATGATAAATATGATACATGCATATTTTAGGCAAAGCAAATTGATTAGTTGCACTCTTCCTCAGGGAGAATTTAAGAGAGAGTATATCAATATCAGCGTGGAAACTGAGGTAAGCTAAGTATTTTGCCATGCTAGACAGGTCTATTTGTCCTGCTCGATGGAATCAGTCTACTTCCACCCAGTCCGGTGTGGGAAGATGGCAGCGCGGACTTGCGTTTGCAGCGGCCTCACCCAGTACCGACTATGCAGTGTCTTTGTCAATGTCCTGATCCATGAAGTCATTGCCCATCTATCAAATGTTATATCAGACACCACTGATCAAATTTTGACTGACCTGAGGGGAAGATGCATCTCATCACTGTGACCTGGTATTACAAGCTAAAACTGACTGGCCCAGACAAGGAATGCATTTTAAGTGAGGGCCAACATGTACATGTTGCTTTGTTAATAAAAGTTCACACAATTACTGTATGTGTCTGTGTGTGCAAATATACCACACTCACGCAAATAGCCGTTGATAGGGTCTGCATTTATCACCATAGAGCAATTGACCTCTGAGGAGTCGTTCAGATTTTTCACCCACAGCGAGTAGTTCCCATGCTCCCCAAAGTGATATGGAACCCTAGAGATTAGAGAAAAACACCAAGCCATATGACAGAGGAAGATCATGTATATATATGTGTGTGTGTGTGTGTGTGTGTGTATATATATATACACAGTGCATCCAGAAAGTATTCACACCCCTTCACTATCCCCACATTTTGTTATGTTACAGCCTTATTCCAAAATGGATTAAATTCCTTTTTTTTTTCATCAATCTACACACAATACCCCATAATGAAAAAGTGAAAAAGGTTTTGTAGAAATTTTTGCAAAATTATTAAAAATAAAAAACTGAAATATTGCATGTACATAAGTATTCACACCCTTTGCTATGACACTCAAAATTGAGCTCAGGTTCATCCTGTTTCCACTGATCATTCTTGAGATGTTTCTACATCTTGATTTGAGTCCACGTCTAGTTAATTCAATTGATTGTACAGGATTTGGAAAGGCACACACCTGTCTATATAAGGTCCCACTGTTGACAGCGCATGTCAGAGCAGAAACCAAGCCATGAAGTCAAAGGGATTATCTGTGGACCTCCGAGACAGGACTGTATCGAGGCACAGATCTGGGGAAGGGTACAAAAAAATTTCTACAGCTTTGAAGGTCCCAAAGAGCACAGTGGTCTCCATCATTCGTAAATGGAAGAAGTTTGGATCCACCAGGACTCTTCCAAGAGCTGGCCGCCCAGCCAAACTGAGCAATCGGGGGAGAAGGGCCTTGGTCAGGGAGGTGACCAATAACCCGATTGTCACTCTGACAGAGCTCCAGCATTTCCTCTGTGGAGATGGGAGAACCTTCCAGAAGGACAACCATCTCTACAGCACTCCACCAATCAGGCCTTTATGGTAGAGTGGCCAGACGGAAGCCTCTGCTCAGTAAAAGGCACATGACAGCCCGCTTGGAGTTTGCCAGAAAGCACCTAAAGGACTCTCGGACCATGACAAACAAGATTCTCTGGTCTGATGAAACCAAGATTGAACTCTATGGCCTGAGTGCCAAACGTCACATCTGGAGGAAACCAGGCACCTCTCATCACCTTGCTAATACCATCCCTACAGTGAAGCATGGTGGTGGCAGCATCATGCCGTGGGGATGTTCTTCAGCGGCAGGAACTGGGAGACTAGTCAGGATCGAGGGAAAGATGAATGGAGCAAAGTACAGAGAGATCCTTGATGAAAACCTGCTCCAGAGCACTCAGGACCTCAGACTGGGGCGAAGGTTTACCTTTCAACACGACAACGACCCTAAGCACACAGCCAAGACAACGAAGGAGTGGCTTTGGGACAAGTCTGTGAATATCCTTGAGTGGCCCAGCCAGAGCCCAGACTTGAACCCCATTGAACATCTCTGGAAAGACCTGAAAATAGCTGTGCAGCGACGTTCCCCATCTAACCTTACAGAGCTCGAGAGGATCTGTGGAGAAGAATGGGAGAAATACCCCAAATATAGGTGTGCCAAGCTTGTAGCTTCATACCCAAGAAGACTTGAGGCTGTAATCGCTGCCAAGGGTGCCTCAACCAAGTACTGAGTAAAGGCTGTGAATACTTAGGTACATGCAATATTTCAGTTTTTTATTTTTAATAAATTTGCAAAAATTTCTACAAAATCTTTTTCACTTTGTCGTTATGGGGTATTGTATGTAGATTGATGAGAAAAAAAGGGAATTTAATCCATTTTGGAATAAGGCTGTAACATAACAAAATGTGGGGAAAGTGAAGGGGTGTGAATACTTTCCGGATGCACTGTATATATATAAAAATAAAAAAACTTTGTCAAAAGAAACACTCAATGGTAGGGAAAGTACTCAACAAATAAGGAGCATATAGGATTATATATATATATATATATATATATATATATATATAGTAAAAAATACACACACACACACCAGCCAAAACATTAAAACCACCTGCCTAAGGTTGTGTAGGTCCCCCTCGTGCTGACAAAACAGCTCTTACTCGTCGAGGCATGGACTCCACAAGACCTCTGAAGGTGTCCTCTGGTATCTGGCACCAAGACATTAGCAGAAGGTCCTGTAAGTTGCGAGGTGGGATTGGACTTGTTTTTTCAGGCACGTCCCACAGATGCTCAATCGGATTGTAATCTGGAGAATTTGGAGGCCAGGGCAACTCTGTCACGTTCCTCAAACCATTCCTGAACAATGTGTGCAGTGTGGCAGGGTGGATTAATCCGCTGAAAGAGGCCAATGCCATCAGGGAATACCACTGCCATGAAGGGGTGGACCTGGTCTGCAACGATGTTTCGGTAAGTGGTACAAGTGAAAGTAACGTCCACATGATTCTGATTCTGAACGCCAGGAGCCAAGGTTTCCCAGCAGAACATTGCCCAGAGCATCACACTGCCTCCACCGGTTGTCTTCTCCCCATAGTGCATCCTGGTGTCATCTCTTCCCCAGGTAAACGGCACACATGCATCCGGCTGTCCTCATGACGTAAAAGAAAATGTGATTTATCAGAGCAGACCACCTTTTTCCATTGCTCCACGGTCCAGGTCTGACGTTGCCCATTGCTTTCGGTGGTGGACAGGGGTCATCATGGGCACTCTGACTGGTCTACAGCTACGCAGCACCATACGCAGCAAGCTACGATGCACTGTGAGTTCTGATACCTGTCTATCAGAGCCAGATTTAACTATTTCAGCAATTTGAGCTGAAGTAGCTCTTCTGTGTGATCGGACCAGACAGGCTAGCCATCACTCCCCATGTCCATTGATGAGCCTTGGGTGCCCATGACCCTGTTGCCAGTTCACGGGTTGCCCTTCCTTGGACTTTTGGTAGGTACTGACCACTGCATACTGGGAACACCCCACAAGACCTGCCATTTTGGAGATGCTCTGACCCAGTCATCTAGCCATCACAATTTGGCCCATGTCAGAGTTGTTCAGATCCTTAAGCTTGTCCATTTTTCCTACTTCGAACACAACTTCAAGAACTGACTGTTCACTTGCTGCCTAATATATCCCAACCCTGGCGACACTCTATGTTATTCACTTAACTGTTAGTTTGGCTGATTTTATATATATATAAAACACAGATGCAGGGGGGGAAAAAAGTTTAATACATTTTTTTTCTGTATCTGTGTTGATATTCCACTCCTCATTAGTTGAGCACTTATAACACCATTGACGGTTTCGGGGAAAAAAACGCTATATAAACACACACAAACACACACACACACACATGCGCTTTCCCCCCCATTTAGATACAATATTGTAGAACATAAGAAATGTCACCCAATCGACAGCTTTATTTAGAGACAAGCATTAAAAAAATAGTTTCCAGTAACCGTAGATTCAGACCTGCTGAAATATTTGTTTCACACACGTAAAACAAGTTTCAGTATATGTGCTTGTAGTGGATTTGTGAATAACGCACTCAATGGTTTAAAATGCGATATTTAGATAAATAAAAAGTAGTGTGCAAAAGTTTTATGCCACCCAAAAAAAATACATTTAAACTAGTTATGCAGGTACGAAGTGTTTATTTGCTTGTTAAAACACTATATAGCATTACAATAAACACAAATAAACCTGAACACAATAGAGAGTAACAAGAATTTATTGAGTTCTTAAAACAAGTCAGTATTTTATACAGCCTTCCTTAGAATGCATAACTTAATAAGGAAGTTAGATTGAGGCGGCAGAGAACTTCCCCCTCCTCCTTTTTTCGTTTTTGTTGTCGTCTGTTTTCCTTTTTCTCTTTTCTATATGTATGTGTGTATTATGAGTAATATGTATGGCAAGATATATGTGTGTAGCATGGTTAAAAACGTCAGTACACCGGTCACATGTGCAAACTGTGTACTAATCTCTATGCATATGGTTCAGGTATAATGCATTTATGGATATGTAGTTGCATATATATTCACGTGTATGTGCATGAAAATGTATAGTGAAAAATCAATAAAAGTTGTTAAAGAGAACGCATGACTGAGGCAATTCGATTTGGTACACTTCTGTGCAACCCCCCCCCCCCCCCCCCAAGTACCTCTGTGGCAAATTCTCCTGAGCTTCTTGCAACACTTTCTATAAATAGTCCCTTGACTTTTCGGCTTTTTTTTCTTTTCCTTGTCCAAGCAATCACACACACACACCTTCAACTAGAAGAGTGCACTCAGTAGAGTACAAATCCCCTTCTCGGGTGCTCGGACTTGGGCGAAAAACCAGCTTGAGGAGTTAGCAGTATAAAAACGGGCTTATCAAAGGTTTTGAAACGCCACAACCATGAGCGATCCACGATCACAGTAATAACTGTGTGCGAAAATTATGAGGCTGACAGGCCCAGTAGCGTGGGAGATTAGCAGCGGATAGATACATGCACACACTGACAGAAAAACCAGTGTTTTTCCTGCCGTGTAAGACTTTTGCGCAGCACCCACATTGACTGAACAGGAAATATTGAAAAAAAAGGTTTTTACATTAAGCAGCACTCAAGCTAAAGTATCTACCTCATAAAAATATTTTGCCTGTCTGTCTGTGGATGCGCAGCCTCCTAGGCAGACCCTTGCACAAGTGTGACAAAGTCTAATATGAACTTGTACTTTTCAGAAAGAAAAGGCTTGCTATGCGTCCATTTTGGTCCAACCCTAACCCTGTCTTTATTTTCACAATACAATAAAGCTGGGAAAACTGCTTACGGTCACGCATACGTACGTGACTCACATCTACAGTTGACTCACATCGGGCAGCGAGAAGAATATGCAGCACTTCCTGTTTTGACTGCAACCTAAAGGAAGTTGTTTCTTTATAATGTTCACGTTTTTTGGATTATCGAAATTCTTTTAATAACTTTTGATCATGTCGTTGCCCCATCCAAGTCAACTGTAGATGTGAGACTTGCATATTCTAACTATTGACTTAGATTGGGCAGCATTGGTCGAGCAGGTGAGAGAGTGAATGAAGAGAGGGAGGGTGTTTTAAGTGTGTTTAGTGTCATTATCGTGCCGAAAGATTAAGACTTTTCCAGTTGCTTTCCCCCAAAGGTACAGCATGATGAAGCAAAGATTTCTGGGTCTTCTACTGCACTTTGCGTCTTCAACTTGCCCAGTTTCATCATTTCTTTACGACAGCTTGAACGGCTCATTTTGAAAATTTGGTTTGGTGGTCTATTGTTCACTCTCTATAGCCTTGTTGATACAAAAATTATGATTTTATGTAAGTCAAAGCACGTTTCTTTAGTCATTTCCAAACCTATCCTTGAGGTACCTCAGTATTTGCAGTTACCATCCAATACACCCATGTATTTGTTAAATTCCCCCACTAGCACACCTGGTTCCGCTAGCCAAAACCTCATTAAGTTGAATCAGGTGTGCTGGTGGAGTTAAACAAACACATAAGCCATGTCCAGAATCCTTACCTCATTCACTATTCCCTACATATAAAACACTCAATACGGTCCTCTGTAGGGAGTAATGAATCCAGATTTTATACACTGCTAAATGATCATTTTGTGGCGGCTTTTCAACCCATCACGCGATATTTGACAATAAAACGAGTGTGAAGAGGAGAAGAGGAAAAACACTGCATTGTGGCATTTTTAGCATAAAGTAGTGTACATGTGTTGGACGCTACATTATCAGTTGCATTGTGGGAATTTTTGAGGGCACTAAATCGCGAAGATACTTTACAATTAGAATTCGGACACTCAAACTGGAGAAAGGTGAATACCCTATTTACCATATAGCACACTATATAGCGCACTATTTAACATACTATATGGTAAATAGGTATCAATTTCAGACACAGCTATGTAATGGCTGGGGTGCCTAAAAGGAGAGGTTTGGGAACCAAACCTGTGTTATTCTGGCCATCTCACAAGATATCAGTAACTTTTTAGAAACAAGAAATTCTTGTGTTTTTGGAATAACAGCTATTTATCGGGGCAATGATAAAGACTTACAGCCAAGACAAAGCTTTAAATATACTTTTCAAGGGTGGCAAAAGACGTTTGCACAGCACTGTATATATATTCCTTTTTTCCAGGTCTGGTATGAACTGATAAGCATGGGTGCATGTGAACGTGTAACCTACGTGCAGAGCTCCAGAGTAACTGGGGAGTTGGTGAGCTGCAGGGTAATACCGTGCTGTGTGCCCACAGTGAAGTCCACTGAGCTAGGCATGCCGGGACCCAGGCCTGCAGGCACCACTCCTAGACCCTGGTACAAACACTAACACACAAGCCAACAATCATCATCGTGAATCCAGAAACAAGTCAGCTATCTCTACAGAATACATTTTAGATCAAAAGTTTGGGAATATAAATGGAGCGCATATACACAGCGCTGTTTTCCAAAGCGCGTCACAATTTATCCCTCACATCCACCTATGCACACACTCATACACCGATGGTGGCATCAACCATGCGAGGTGCAAGCAAGTCATCGGGAGCAGTTAGGGGTTAGGTGTCTTGCTCGGGAACACCTCCGGTTACCAGACGACCTGCTCTACCTCTGACCTCTGAGCTAGTGCCGTGTGTGTGTGTGTGTGTGTGTGTGTGTGTGTGTGTGTGTGTGTGTGTGTGTGTGTGTGTGTGTGTGTGTGCAGGCACCGGACCCACCTGGTAGCAGTGGTCTGACATCCAGGACACCACCACCTCAGTGTCAAGCTCATTATTTACAGTCAGAACTGCCTCGTCCATCTTCGGGGCTATAGACTTATGCGGGTGACCGACTGAAACAGTAGGGGGGGGAGGGGAACCATTATGAACAAATGCATTTATTAAACATATTTATTAGAGCCAGCTACAACAGCTCAGAGTGTCTTGGCATGTTTTCCAGAACACCACACCCATGTGTGTAAACCATACTATATCAAGACTTCTCATTTACCATTGAAAGCCAATACAGTACATTCTGTTACACCGATTATAGCACAACCCCCACCCACCCCCACCCCCAAAATACCAGCTTTCCTGACACAACGTTGCCGATATGCTTCCCCACTTAAAGGTTAGCTAGCCCATCTCAACTTACCCTAACGCTCATGACTCGGTGCCAAAACACATTTTATCGACTTATTCCAATAAACCGTGCGGCGGATGGGTGGCCCGTTAGTCCCAAGCCAAAGGAGGGAAGCAAGCAAAAGTGGCTCGAAGGGGAGGGAAGCATGTGAGGGAGTTGAGGTTACGACTGCACAGCCGGCTTGTCACATGCTTCGTCAAGCCCCCTTGTCGGCCGATTAGCCGTCTAAACCCCCTCTGGTGGGAAGTTCAAACGTCTGAGGCGGATGGTGGAACAGCTGGCCCGGCCCTTCGGTGCGTCCAGGCGGGGGGTGAAACGCGGAACCGAGACTCCACGCGACTCCTGCGCCGACGCAACCTAGTCGGGTGCGCTTTTTATCTTTTTGTGTCGTTCTGAATGGGTGGGGGGGAGGGGGAGATTCGTTCGAAGAGCCACCAGTTGAATAAGGTTTATCGGCTAAAGAGTAGCAGCTACGACCGATCCAAGCAACGTCCCCCCCCCCCGCCTCGCCCAGCCGAGAGCAGCGAGGTCCCGCCGCCGCCGCCGCCGGCGCTTACTTACGTGTGACGTCGGCCGCGAAAGGCGCCGCGCAAACGGCTCCGACCAAAACAAGCGCGGCGGCCAGCCGAAGCGTGCGGCTCCCCCGTCGCGACATCTCGGCGTCTTGGCCCCCCTTCTCTCCGCTCTCCTCCTCCGCTCCCCGACGCGTCCCCGTTTGGTTTCCCCCCGGCTCGCCCCCTTCCCACAGCGAAGGCAACTTCCGATTCCTCCTCATGTTTACATTGTAGTGGGAGAGACGAGGGACAAGATGCACGTTTACCTGCTCGCCCACCCCTGACGCCTATGAGGGGGGTGGGTAGGGGGGTTCCCGACCAAACCGACCGTCGCTTAGCCGCCAAACTGCCTCCGGATGCTCGTCCCCTCCCGAGGTTTTAAGCTCTTAGCCTGCGTGCGGACATCTGGACGTCAACTCTGACATGAACGCCTCCCCTCAGTTCGCAACACAAGAAATGCCGTCGCGTTAACAGTGACATCCGGCACGGGTATCCCCCCTCCGTCACAAGCCAGATATTGCTCGGCCGCGCCTCTCATTCGTAGCTTGTTATAATTATTTATTGGACGATAAATCGATCAAACGTTCCCTCGACAGCTTGTGCTGCGTTCCATTCAATGTCCGAGGTCGGAATTTCCCCCGTTCCCACTTCAACCGGGAGGTTCCGACCTCCAAGTATGGCGCACGACGCCAATAGAAGATGACTTCCAGAGATCGTTTACCGTAACCAGGTATCTAATAACGTTGGTGACATGTGCTGACATCGGTTTACATGCAGGAGAGGTTTTACTTCTTTTTTTTTAATCAAATACAGGCAAATATAGTGTAACGTGCATGGATAAGGAGACAGGCTGGCCGCTGGCTGGCGGGTCTGACCCTTTAGTCTAGCGGTTAGTGATGCCTCCTGTGGTGCGGGCGATACGGGTTCGCTTCCCGGCCGCGACAGCTCCCGTGGTTGCGTTATCCCCCGCATTCACTACAAGTCTTTACGCTGCCTTTTAGTTGACGGTTTATCGTTTACCTCCATCGGCGGCACGGTGGCTCAGTGGTTAGCGCGGTCACCTCACAGCAAGGAGGTCCTGGGTTCGAGCCCCGAGGTGGTCCAACCTTGGGGGTCATCCCAGGTCGTCCTCTATGCGGAATTTGCATGCTCTCCCCGTGTTTGCGTGGGTTTCCTCCGGGCGCTCCGGTTTCCTCCCACAGTTCAAAGACCTGTTGTGTGACGTCAGGCAGCTGCCTCTCCATGAAGTCGGGGTAGATGGATTTGCCCCCGAGTTCACAAGTAGGAACTCCTACTTCAAGCGGCGCCCCATTGCGCTTCTTTCTAGCAGCTTGGAAATCCTCGATTTCCGAGTTGTCCGGAACGCAACGCACGTCTGCCTGCTTCCGCATGCGCACAACTGCCCGGTGATTAGGAATATAAATCGATCGTCGAGTGACGCGCTCGTCCTCACTTCCTGACACACTGCCGCAATGGCTGATAAACAAAATATTCTGAAAAGGTAATTCATTTGTAGCTTGTTTTTGTTTTTAATGTTGATCACATTTTATATCGTTCTCAGGCATATGGTATTTACATACAATGACGTGTTTTTAAGACGCTAAAGTAGGACGACGCTAGCCACGTATCTGACGTTTAGCGTTAGCTAGCACCCTTAGTTGTATTGCCTCCAGCACTGTGTGAACTGTTGTGCTTTTTCCCAGCGTTAAAATAGCCGCCGGGGCGGTCGTGTGCGTTGAGAGTGAAATCAGAGGAGATGTGACTATTGGTGAGATGCCTTCTCTTTATATGACTCTCGCTTTCTTGTGAAACCAACCATTCTATACGTTTCAACACAGAGTCAACCGCAGTTGTTCGTATATCCCCCCCCCCCCCCAGGCCCCAGGACTGTGGTCCACCCCAAGGCTCGCATCATCGCAGAGGCAGGACCGATAGTGATTGGAGAAGGCAATCTGATAGAGGAGCAAGCTCTTATCATCAACAGGTAATGTGGTACACGCTTTATTTTAATCCCTCGTCTGTATGGACCTCTGCATTGCAATGTTACCGTTTTGCTTGTGTGTGTGTTTGATTGTTCAATCCCTTGTAACAGTTACCCCGAAAACATCACACCAGATTCTGAGGGAGTGGAACCAAAGACCATGACCATTGGCATCAATAATGTATTTGAAGTTGGATGCGGTATCCTTGTGACTTGCTGGACTTGTGTGATAATGCATTAGTTTTTTCTTAATGCCAAGTATTTTTATGCAGCAGCAGCAATGTGACCATTCTCAGTTGTCGAAGGTCTCCTTAACTGCACACCAACAGTATCACAAGCTCTGAAAATCGGGGACAACAATGTCATAGAATCAAAAGGTGGGTTGTTTTCCTAATATCTTTATGTTCATGTACAACAGTGGGCAAGTGTAGGCTTGTGGGAAAGGGATTTGGTGTGTCAAACTTAATCAGATGTCGCTTCCTGTGTTGTTGTTCAGCTGATGTCGGCAGGAATGTGATCCTTACCAGTGGCTGTATAATCGGTGCCTTCTGCCAGGTCAACACCTGTGAGGTCATACCTGAGAACACAGTCATATATGGCTCTGGGTGTATGAGACGAGTACAAACGGAGAGACCACAGGTAAATGAAAACATTTCCATATACATGGAGATTGGCTCTATCTGGTGTCGAAAGTTGGATCCTTGGCAAATTCATGTAGTCAGAATCCCTCAACTTAATTTTGTTTTTAAGGTTTCCTATACAAGATTTGACACCCATGAACACTCAAAATATAATCTGAATCCAAATAAAAACAGCCCGACTCAAGTCTACCTCCTCTCTCCAAGTTGTGCTGTATACATGCCTCTTACAGTGAGTTAAAAACATTATTGAACACAGTTGTTATTGAAAAGGTAGCCAACACCATCATTTTCAGAGTGAAAAAAAAATCTTAGCCTAAACTTCAAGTATTGATGTAACATTGGAGGTGGTGTGTCTTGAAAATAATAAGACTGGATAGTTTACATCCATACTAGCCATCTGTAGAGCTATACTTGGGCAGTATAACAGGTGCTAAATAGCTAGCAAGTGAGCTTGTAATGACAAGTGTGCTTCGGTTGTAGTGCAAACACTCCCTGTAGACACTTGATTAAAGGTTCGATATTCCCAAACAGAAAGATGAACACAGGCCGCAACAACAAACTAAATAGGAAAGAAGTGGACAGAGGTTCTCGCCACAAACATCACTACATTAAATGAAGGGGGAAATTTTATGCAGAATTTTTTTTTTAAGTTACATAATGTTAGATTAGGTTAGATAGATTTCAGGCAGCTAGTGTTATTTCTTAAAAGAAATATTCATGATTACCTCTGGGCATATGCAAAATGGTTTCATGTGGGGGGACTATATTGGTCAGAGTTTTGAAGTCTGTAGATAAATGGCAAATAGACAGCCTTTTATATAGTGCTTCCCTAGTTATCCTCGCGCTCTTGAAAATTTTTTTTAATTTTTTTTTTCTTCGTGAATACATTTTCTACCATTCTTCAGACTCCCAAACTCATTTTGCTGCTCTGTACCATTACCAGTAGAGCGGCAATGTAAACCTTTCTGGTAAAGCACTATTTCCGAGGTCTGCGGTCGACTACAATAACAAGATCGTCTCCCGGTTTCACTTCTAGCCTCTCTCTGTTACCCACTTTTACTTGGGGCTAAAAAAAACCAAAACATGTAAAACTCTAGAGAACATTGCCTTTCTGTTCTCAGCCGCAGCTATGGCAATGTGGTTATTACCACAGCTTTTGTTGCCTTTCTGGCTTGGTGCTATTCAGTATCAGATCAGTTCCCCTCAACAAGCAAGCCACGATCAGAGAGACAAAGTCGTACCGCTAAATTTCAATGGAGATTTAACATGAGGGCAAAGCTGGGAGGGAGAGGATTATGTGGACTTTCAGAGGAGCTATTTTCACACAATATTACATATATTAAAGAGGTAGACAGGACTCTGAAATCACTACTGACAGGAAGGGAACTGTGTCACCATCACACCTATACAATCAACTAGATTTAAGGCACATGAGTTTAAAGCTTTAGGAAGTGGTGAGTTTGAAGAAGCAAAGCTGTTGTAGCTAAAAAGGAAATATGGCAGAACAGGCTTGTAGAAGAACTTTAACAACATATACTACATCTATAGATGTAATTCATATTCAGCTGTGTTGCATATTTTGTTGGACAAATTTGACTTAAGTGACTCTACCATCATCTCTCAGAAATATTGCTTTTGATACAGTCCTAGTGCAGGTACATGTTCCTACTCAACTAAACTGTATGAACTGTGTCATAGCATGCATTGGAAAGACCTACTAATTGGTAATTTGAGGCCCCATTAAAAGCCCGAACAACTGGTAGCAAGTCGTTATGTCCATTATCTGCATTGACTTGCAAGGTGGATTGTTTTTAATCACTAGCTTCAAATTACTACTTTCCAGTGTCTTCAGTCTTCATTGGAAAACAATTTAAATCTCAGTATTTTCAGTATATTGTTGGGGAATAATTTCCCAAAAGAGTCACTTACAAATTCTGCTCATTGTAATTCTACCAAAAACCAGGTGTTATACAATATTTTTAGAAATGCCGTGTCAAGGAAATAAGAGCTGCCTCTGTTCTTCATTGCATGTCGTGTATGTCTTTCCCTCTCCAGCCCCAGACACTCCAGCTTGACTTTCTGATGAAGATCTTGCCAAACTACCATCACTTAAAGAAAACAGTCAAACCCAGCCAGAATACAAGCTAAAAACCTAATTTCAGGACTGACGGACTCGTAATGAAGGCAAGAACCTGGCAACTAAAGAAAATTTTCTGGAGGAAAGTATAAATGTACATAATTATGTAAAATGTGGGCATCTTTCACGTTTGCTTATATGACTAAAAATTCTTTTGAAATTGCTCTCAATCTGGTCCTTGGGTACCATCAGTACTGCTGGTTTTCGAGTTGTCTAGGTAGTTAATTACGTTCACAAACCTCCCTGGTTGGAGGCTGGAATATTTGAACAACAGGTGAATGTAATTAACTACCTGGTAGAAATATAAAACTAGCAGTACTGGTTAGGGGTGGGACGATTCAACAATTTCACGGTTGGATACGTCTCACGATTCAGGGCTCACGATTTCGATTCAATACGATACAGTGCCGTTCTCTATTTTTCATTTATTTTGAGAATTAGGCCCAACATTTTGGCATTATCAAGGCATGCATTGAAACGCAATGCAAGTGCAAAAGTTCTAACAGAATTTTGTGCCATCTTTTCTTGTTGTGTAACACAATTGCTTTACTTTAAAACTATTAGAATGACAAAGGCGGTCATTTTGACCATTTTGGATTTTCAAAGTTTAATAACTTTGAGGGGGGGAATACAGACCTGCCGCTCCCTGAATGCCCTTAAAATTGCATTAAAATTAGTTTTAGATCAATTGCACACAAATAAGTTCAGGTATTATTGCCAACATGCCTAGGTACAGCCACCATTTCAGACGCACCATGACTACCACTGAGGCATTGCAGTATTTACAGGCATTGGACAGCGGCCATTTTAAATTGTTTGAAAAATAGTATTGTAATGATCACTGATGTGTAGACTCGCTAGCCTGTTGGCTAACAGGTTGGACCCTTTAGTTGACTGCTTAACATAGTCGCCTGTGGTGCGGGAGACCCAGGTTTGTGTCCCAGTTGCAGCAGTTCCTGGCTGCCCCCTGAATTCGCTGCAGTATTAGGTTGTTAAAATGTTAATTTTGGTGTCAATCGTTTCCTAACAGACACACTAACATATGCAATGCATTAATATCTCAATTGGGTATTTATCTTGACAGAATATAGAGTTTAAAAACCGGCGGTCATTTTAGGTACAAGGGAAATCCCAGTCGTTCTAGTGTTAATAACACACGATCTCGCAAAATGGGGAGCATCTCAAGCCATGAAGACCGTATCGAATGATTCGGAATTTGATCCAGTATCACCCCACCCCTAGTACTGGTGGTATCTGAGGACTGGTTCGAGAACCACTGGATTGAAGACAAATCTTGTGTGCATGTTATTGTGATGGGTTGTTATCCATGACTAAATGCCCTCAAGTTATGATGCGGTATTATAAGGAGTCTGACTCATAAGCCAGTACTTAACCTTCATGATTAGTCATGAATGTTATTAAAAAAAAATAGAGTTTTGAATCCATACAAATTGATTTCTCCAGTGCAGATGTGGAAGTAAGAAAACTGATTCCGTAATTGGCTTGCAGAAGTATTTCCATGCTCCATACATTTTGAACACAATAAACAGTTTGTACCTTTTCACGGTTTAGTGTGACTTTTTCTAGGCCTCAAAAAAAGCCTTTAACTTGCCACTTCGGAGGGTAAAACACCTGTGGAATAATAAGCCAATAGCAGGATGTCTGACAGGCCATTTTAGATCCAGTACATCTCACGCTGCTAGGCTGTGTATTTGAACAGAACGCCAACAAATAAGATTAAGGTGTGATCCCACTATTCAGAGCATCTTTGCAATTGTGTCATGATGTAAAAGAAATAAAACTAGATGGTCTGTTGATTAAAAGTGCACTACTCAAAGACATACCAGGATGGATATACCCTAGGTAGTTTTAATGTAGTGCTGTGAAACAAAAGCCTATGTCCTATGCAACTTTTATGAAACCGTAGTCAAATGCTGCTGCAGCAAATGCCCTCTGCTGTCATATCAAATCTTTCTTTCCATACAGGCACATTTCCCTGCTATAATCACACATGTCCGTTAAACTCAGTCAAGTAAAAAAACATATGTACATATTTCACATATTTGCCTTTTGCTAACAGTAAGATGAATGTCAGTACCCCCTTATAGGAAGGTAGTTTTGGCATGGACATCCAGTGTCTTAAATGGTCACAATACTAAACTGGCTTCCATTGGTCTAGTCTCTGATCAGTTCACTAATCGGACACGATGCACAAGTACAATTTCAAATCAATCCATATACTGCAAGATCACCGACTGCTGAGGAAGGATTACTTCGAGCAAAAAAATAAGCCAGCTGTTTAACACTACTGGGACAAAGCCATAAAAACTCTTTGTATGGTTGCTGATCCAGGGTCACATTCTCTCTTTCCCGCCATTTGTAGCCTCCAGTCCCTTTATTAGTTCTCTGATCAGAAAGCACCATGGGAAGAGATTTCATTTCTTGGCAGGAACACCCTCCGAATAGTCCTCCAATACTCCAGCCAAATGATCGTTGTGGGTCTTGAAGCGCCTCTTCTTCTGGCCCCCTGGCTTCTTCCTTTTCTGGACAGGTAACTGCAGAGCAGAGCAACAAAACAAAAAGTCAGCAAGAAGTTTGATGGCCCTATCACAAATGTCACTGTTTAACTCCAAACCATTATTCCTAATGAAGTACGTCCAATGACGACGCACACTGGGCACATTCCTCTACATTTCGCTTGTTGAATTGATGAGCATTGACCAAAAAAAAAAGACGCTTACCGCTTTTTTCGGTCCCATCTCTTGCATGGAGGAGATGCCTTGTTTCTTGAGATATTCCTCAATCTTCTCTTCGTCCATGGAATCCACCGGAACACTCCTCCACAGCTTCTGGAATTCTAGGATGAACAGAAATTCTACTGATGCATCATCTGGGTGCAACAATTT
Source organism: Lampris incognitus (assembly GCF_029633865.1). Taxonomy (NCBI): domain Eukaryota; kingdom Metazoa; phylum Chordata; class Actinopteri; order Lampriformes; family Lampridae; genus Lampris; species Lampris incognitus. The sequence goes on along the minus strand of NC_079215.1, from coordinate 51,641,165 downwards.
GGCCAATTTTCAAATTATATCAAGTATTAGGTGGAAAATGTCCAAACTTCTTGCAGCAAGGGGCATTTTACAGTGAGTTAATTTAACACCATGTTTTGTGAAATGGCTGTGCCGATAGATTACAAATCTGAAAAAGGCAATCGATGCACATGGGGACAGATCGCAGAGGAAGTCCTTTCAGTAGCTGTTGGAGAGCCCAGACCGTTTCTCACCTTCATCCACCACAAACTGGCAGTGCTTGTCATTGTAAAATAAGACCTTCTTTTTATCTGGTCGGGTCACAAAGATGATCTGATCCCCCAGTGCCTGTAGGTGACCAAATGGATTCATATCTCTTAACTTGGTACCAATACAGCGAAGAGTTAAAAATGTGTATTACAGTGCACATATTGTACCCCCCACATACACACACACTCACTCCCAGAGTGAGATGAGCTTGTAGATTTATAGTGTGTGTGTTACCTTAATGGCCTTTGCAGAGTTGGGAAGCCCCTCCTCCACGTCATCTAGCAGCACTCCTCCCAGGCCCAGCTGGTCATGTTTGTCCAGCAGCCTTAACAGGGCCTTCTTGTCTTTGAGGTGATACTTGGGTTTAAAGGAATACTTCCCATCCCGCACCTCAATCTTTGGGTTGTTGGCCAAGGCCTGAAATTGGACACCAGAATGGGTGAAGAAAAAGAGACTTTAGCAGTAAGGTGGGTTTCCTGTTTATCTGTAAAGAGTAGACATGTCAATGCATTGTGGCCTGTTGACACCATTAATACAGAGCAGTGTACGTTAGTGTTACACTTGATGGTATCTTGATGGTATGGTTAAAAGGACTCTTTCAATTCAGTGACATTCTTCTGTGACATACTTTGTGTTTTTCTCTGTTTATTAACTTGGAGGGTTGTGGGGGACAGCAAGAGGATTGTAGGAAAGAAAAGGAATGGTGAGGTCGTGGTGGATCAGTTGTTGATTTAAACTAACAAAAAATAATTGTAGGTTCTTATAGTATGTGACACACACACCTCTGTCATAAGCCATTGTTTTTGTTTCATGCCAATATCTAGCAACTTTGTCTCATCCAGGATTTCTTCTAGGGTGAGGAGGTGCGTATCCCCTCTCTGATGCCTTGTCTGAAAAACACAGACCAACACACATAAACACCAACAGCCAACAACAGTCACAAATTAACATTACATTTCTGATCCAAATGTAGAACATTTTCAGACACAATCCATTTGATAGGACTTGGCTCAATCTTTCCACTACACCAAAACCCTGACGCTAAGCTAAATTTAGACCATTCAAAACTGACCTTTTAAGCGACTGAAAAAGAAAAATAATAAGCCCACATTCATAGAAAAGTCTCTCAACATGAATGCCTGCTCTGCAGTGAGGGGATGAGTCAGTGCTGGTGTGTCAGGGCCTAGCAATCTCTGCAAACCAAGATGCAAAAAGAAAATCTGGGGTCAAAATGTTGCACAGGACGCACAAGTGCCTCACTGGCTTAGCACTGCAGGAAGCAAGCCCTGTTTTTAAAACAACTTTTAAATGAGATGATGGCTGTTTTAAAAAAAATGCTGGCAAAGAGATGCAGTTGTAAGCCCTCAAAGTTACTTGGAAAGGGACATTAAGAATGACCATAAACGATAAGAATTGCATCTCTTAAAAGTGCCAGGAGATGTTCTTTTTGCGTTGGATTGAGGACACCTACACATGCACACTCACTGCCATCCTGTGCAAAAACAGGTGGAATTTCTGCAGGATCTTACCTTCATGTAGTTGACTATCTTGGCCAGGCAGCCAAACTTATAGCCAGAGCTACCACTTAAAGCCTTGAGGTTAAAGTTGCCATTATTAGCCTCTAGAAGGAAAAAGAGAACAAAAGGTTAGTTAAAATGTTCACATTTTAAATTATTTCCATCTAGAGGCTGACATGGTAAAGACATTGCAGCAACTTTGCAGATCAGCTTCTGTTAAGACTGTCATTACACAGCGTCATCATTTCAGGGGAGACAAGCCCTTATTTAATCAATTCAAATGGCCATGAATTCATTGATCTTTGTCAGGATAGGACATAATATTAATTCCAATACCTCCACTGTTAGCATATAATGACTACTCAATTTATAGTTTTTGCATAAAAAAAAAAATCCAACAGAAAATTAAAATGGTAGTGTATATGGATCATCTAAAAGATATTTCAAGTCCTGCCAGTTTGCCGAGTGTGTGGATGGCCAAACAAGGTGCCGCCCCCGTGGAAAGACGGATCTGACTGGGAGCCTGGGCTGGAGGCAAGCCAATCAGAGCTGCCTAATGGCACCAACTCATAAATGATTCATGATGTGAGCGGTTGCTTATGTTGCTGTGTGCAGTTTAAGGGGTGGGACATCGGATTTGTGAGATGGGGCTGCCAACAAATGGTGCAGAGGCAGGTCTAGAAAATAACCAATGACGGCAACTGAAGCTTGTGCCCTGCTAGGTTGCAAGGAGTGCCAGAGAGCGAAAGAATGAACGAGTGAGACAGACACAGAGAGAGAGAGAGAAAGCGAGAGAGCAGGCAGGGGAGGTAGAGTGGAAGACAGAGAGCAATAGGTGGAGCAAGAGAAAGAAGAGGGTATCTCTTGACAAGCATCCTCTCGAGATATAAGCACACAGGTGAGTCTGCATATTTATCAGAGTAGCAGTGTGAGTGTGTGTGTGCGAGAGAGCAACAGAGAATCTACGCGATGAGATTAAGGCTAATCTGTCGACAGACTATCATGTCTCACTGAGTGTACCTCTGTGTGTTTTGCTCCACAATCTAGCATTTAGCGAATATATTACACAACTCCACTCACACTGGACCAGTTCTTAAACAAGCAGATTCCATCCAACAGCCACTATCAATTAAATGTCAAGTGAGCACGCAGTGTATAAAACAGGTAGCCCACATTTGAATATATGTAAAAAAAAAATTCTTTTCTGCACCATACCAACAAGCATGATTGATAAGTTTACAATGTTAAAGAATGTGTTGAAGTATAGATCCATTGGATTAAATAAATATTAATCTGGCTGTCTGCACTCTCACTCAAATAAAAAGCATCAGTATTATTGTGTGTGCGTGTGTGTGTGTGTGTGTGTGTGTGTGTGTGTGTGTGTGTGTGTGTGTGTGTGTCTGTCTCATCTTGTCTGTGTTTGTGGAGATACTGGGCTGGATGTGAGCTGGAGCTCTCAAGAGAAATCAATGCAGGACTGACAGCTGCATGGACCCAGACAGAGACATAAGGAGAGTGTGTGTGTGTGTGTGTGTGTGTGTGTGTGTGTGTGTGTGTGTGTGTGTTGGACAACAATTTCTGTCCTCATCACCTCAGGGAGCAGATTTGGGGAAGGGCTTACTTTAGGTTGATTTACCAAATGCTGTCGAGAACTAACTGGTCCTTGTGTCTCAGGGTGCTTTAAGAGAGGGAGGGGAGAGCAAGGGCCAGACGAGACAGAGGAGGTGGGCGTAAAGGGGTTGTCGTCATGGTTATGACTTGACCTGATGTTGAAAATGTACCCTGCATCTGAACTGGCTGGACAGCGGAGAGAGAAGGTTGAGTAAAGTTACAAAGCTAGACTAGATGGAAGGAACCATATGTGCACAAAAAAACACATCAACATGCATGTTTAACGAACCCAAGTCAGGACACTACGTTTTGCTCCTACAACTTGATCTCCAGTTCGCAGAACACATTGCCAAGTGTGTGACCTTCAATAAACCATCACTCTCTTCATCCCTTTTCTAAACCTTATTGTTAAATTCAGACCACCTACACAAGCAAAAATTAGCCAGCATGAAAAGAAGTCAGATATGCTCACAAGCTTCATGAGCATGAACAGAATGGATGAAAATCGTGAAGCTGTGGAGTTTCTTGCAAGACCAAACCAAACAACGCACACCAAAAAAAAAAAAAGAAAAGAAAAAAAGACGTTCAGGATCTAGTCTCCGAGCTGTGGACTGGAACCCAAAATAGGTTTATCAATCCATTTCTGCTGTGTTCGGCTTCTCTAAGATGGAGGAAGAAATGTTTTTTTCTAGACTAGGGCCCCATACTGCTAGTATAAATTAGGTTCTTTGGTCGCTAGGTAACTGTGTGAGACAAATGGAGTCACCACAACATGTCTGTGGCTTCACGTTGCACAGTGCTTGGTGGGTTGATACTCCAGTTTCTGTTACACTCGAGGCACAAGCCAAAATACAAATAAATACTAGAAAGACTATTTTCTTGGCTGTCGACAGTACCCTACATGCTCATGATGCACACATCCAAAGAGCATGTGCTGGGGGCAGAATCCAAGAGAACTGAGACTATTTTAGAATCAGCCTGGTCTAACCCAATACCCGCTTTCTCACTTGTTCACCATCTTCCCCAGCCTCTGCGGTTCGCTCAAGCAAACTAGGTCAACAGTTCCTCCAGTCAGTCTAGTAGACTATTTGCTTGAATGCATTTTTGATATGAGTGGGTGCTGGTGGAGAGCAGCATACTGCTTCTTTAGTGGTGGTGGTGGGGGGGGGCCTTAAATGTGTGCTGGGTAGAGTGTGAAAGGATGGCCAAGGAGATGAAAAATTGTTTGGTAAAAGAGATAGTTGAAATAAAAGACCACTTGATGCACTCTGTGGAGTTGCAACTTTGCAGCTCCTTGACTACAAGGTCTTCATCAGCAAAGACCTATGAATACAATGACAGGTCTAGGCATGGAGTTATGGTGCATAAGACACAACGTTGGAAACCACTTAAAAAATCATCTTAGTTGCAGTCAACACAACATTGGCAGTATAATGCAATAAACCCAGGTTCTGAGAAATTCTAGCCACTATATACATGATAAAAGCATGATACAGTATGACCCAACACTCGCCTCAACCCTGTGCTTACTGTGGCTATTCTTGTAAGACTGAGCATTTCGCCTTTGCTCTGCAAAGTCCCTAGTCCACAAACAAGGAATCTTCAGAGACATTTTAACAAGTAGCACATGAGCACCAGAACTGAAAATGTAGCAGCACAAAAGGGAAATATCTAAGGCTGATCTGTTTACTGTGGCCATATCAAGCTCATTACAGCTCTATATTTTTATTCTGGGGCTGCATTCGAGTAGCTTTGCATGATTCACAGTTAAAAAAATAAAAATCATAATTTATCTTATACTGGACCTTTTGTAGCTCCTCAGTTCATCCTCTGTCTAAAATAGGCTGTTTGGGCTATTTTCTCTTTAGGGTCCCCCTCCATAAAAACTAATTTTCTTCTGATTGGCCAATTTCTGGAGGCCGGTCGGGGGGCAGCACCTAGTGCTTGTGTCGAACTCACAACAAGCCGGTTCCGTAAGCAAACTATAAACCTACCAAGTAACATAATTTATTGTTCTTGATATGAAATGGTAACTTCTCAAATCCATCCATACAGGTTCAAGCCCAAATACGATCCGCAATATGAGAGCAGACAACACAAATATCCGCAGCAGCAAAGTTTACAGCAGGATGTCTGGTAAATACAGGCAGTCCCCAGATTACATACGAGCTCTGTTTTTGAGTCTGTTCGTAAACCGAATTTGTACGTAAGTCGGAACAGTTATGTACAGTTCACATCTAGGGTCCATTAGTCAAATGTTTGTCTTAGTATATAGTATATATTTTACCTAAAACATAAACATTATAATGCAGTAATAATAAATGCAACTACAGTACAGTATTTATAATTGAGAGAGGTATAAAAAACATTAAAGAAAAAATTCTTACATTTCAAACTCCCCACCTGCCAGTCCCCACAGCGGGTAGCGACCGGTTAGACACCAGAAACGAGAGCCCGCTTGGGGCTCTCCTCCCCACCTCACCGGGTAAGTAAAAGAAGGGAAAAAAAAAAACAATGAGCGTTTCAACTCTCTGAACGCTTTATTATTTCCACTTTTGTTTCAATCATGATCGTTTTCCTTTTCTTCGATGCATCTCCATCACTTGCATCAGATTTACGCTTTGAAGCCATGGTACGACGGTAAACACACCGAAAATTCAAGTCAAAACAACGCACACAACAATGTTTACGCGATCTGACTTAAAATGGCAACAACTGGGCCGACAACCCGCCTAAAACGCGCTGTGTTTTGAGCATCGCGCAATGTAGTCTGTCCATTCTTTAATGCGAACCATTGTGTGTAACTCGGGTTTTTTTTTGTTTTTAAACAATAGGCTTTACGGAGGTCGGTTCCTAAGTACGGGCGTTCGTAAGTACGGGCGTTTGTAACCCGGGGACTACCTGTATTACACGCATTACTTTCTTACTATATGATACATCCCAACAGTGGATTTGGTGTTTCAATCACAAGCCGTAAATGTTTTGTAAACATGCCCGTAAATCGGTGTACGTGTGAGAAATGCACTAAAATACCGACTGAAGTAGAAAATGGCTGCTTTCAAGAAATAACAAAAGGTTGCGTAGCTAGTAAAATGTTATTCTGCTGCCGCCAAATAGATGTATAGCATCTCCCTGCATTGTCAATTGCTGGAGTACATTAAATGCCTTATAGTACCACTCAGATGGTTTTGCAAGAACGTGTACATACATTTACCGAGTAGATCGTAGTTTGACAGGCTTGGAATATCTTCGCTTGAGCGTAACTGCTTTTGGCATTATAAAAATATATATAGTTGATTGCTTATTACTTGAAAAAAATCATGTTTAGGGGATGGTGACATTTATCCTCGGTGGTTGTGGAAAATAACACCACGATTTTGAGTGAATATGGTTGAAATAAAGGCATATAGCTGACTGCTCGGTGCATGGCTCTATTTTGTGCAAATCACCATTAGCAACCTAAATAACTTTAGCTGCATTGCATATGCCCACTGAAACTGCACTGTACGTATATGCCCACTGAAACTGTATTCACAAGCCATTTGATCCAATTCAAGACAAACATTTCATTGATATGTTACTTGCAGCTTGCACTTCTGACTGCTCGACATGGACCTTTACAGATGGAACAGCCCCGTCTTTTAGCACTAGCCTAGTCGAAAATCCAGCTTTACACTGGGCTGTTTAAGTTGCATGAACAAACAGACACGGTGGCATATGGCTGTAGTTGGCCTGAAAAAAGAAACTATCCAATGCTGTCTGGTGCTTTTTTATTTAGGAAACGTGAACAAACCGAAAATCCAGCATTGAACTGTGCCCAGTTCCGGAAGCAGTCCTCTGTAAAATGACGGGAACACAATACAAGTTTGGGGTTGTATTGCTGAGGAATAGTGGTAAAAAGAATTTTAACCACCGATTCTTCTTTTTGTCTTACTTTGGAAGTCCATACAAAGGGCATTTGCCTTCACACAGAAGAAATGTTCTAAACATTGCGATATACACTAACCAAACTCTTCCCGGCCTCCGCTCAACCTAACTTGAGTCCTCACGCCGCCGCTATATCTAACTTTCTTTGGGAGCGGGCCAAACTAGCCGCTAGGCAGGTATTACGAAAATGTGTTACATAGTGACATAGATAAGTAACGGAAGAAAATGCTAGACTAAGTAAGAGGCGTTTCAGGCAGTTTTCTGTCGGAGAGAATAAATCCCCTTGACGTGGACTTTGGGCTTTGTAACTGCAGACATTCTACATGCACCTCCCAGCTATATAATACACTAAAGGAAAGGGGGGGAAAGCATGATACGGCCTCTTTAAATAACGGAAAATGTACGCAGAATGTATTTATTTTTAGGGACAACTGTGCTAAGTGCTGCAGAACCTTACAGATCACATTGGGCATTAAAAATATTTTATTTCACTCAAAAATTATAAATTCCAAACATTTGCATTTTAGTAGTAATTGTACTTCCTACAGGATCTTTATAATTTCATTCTGAGCATGAAGAAGAAACCTTTTTCAACTATCCCTTTCACACTTAGTCTCTAGCGTCACTGCCCAACATTGTCTAAAGCAGCGTTTCCCAACCCAGTCCTCAAGGAACCCCCTCAAGGAACCCCTATCCTGCAGATTTTCATTGTAACCCTGCATAGGTAGCCCTGCTTGTACTTACTCAACCAATCATCTCACAGCACTTAATTATGCAAGGTGTGCGACATCTGACATGATTCATTGCTGATTGGTTGAATAACTACAAACAGGTACCTATTCAGGGTTGCAAAGAAAATCTGCAGGATAGGGGTTCCTTGAGGACTGAGTTGGGAAACACTGGTCTAAAGGAGTCAAATCTTATTGTAGCTACAGATAATAACAGTCAGTTTATTCTTGATTCCAATAACGGGTAACTTGACAGAAATTTAGGTGTTGAGTGACATCTGGCATTCATGTGTAGGCAGAGTTCTGTTGTTTCCATGGCAACAGCTTTGGCATTCCAAATGGTTGTCTGTAACATCACAAAACTTGTGGAGGTGCACTACATTGAGGGAAAAGCACTTTGATCCCTTGCCCTGTCAAAAACAGGTAATTTCTGTTGAGCAGCCATGAACAGATGAACCTTCACACTCTGCCTTTTTCCCTTTCTTTGCTCCTTCTATCTAGAAACCATGGACAACATAACAACCACTGAGCTCCCGAGTGGTCTGCCCGGGCACCCCGATGTGGCGCCACTCTCCCAGGTCTCCCTGCAGGTCCAGGAGGTCTACCCATTCCACGACGGCTGGAATGTGGCCTGCTTCATTATTCTCCTCCTCTTCATCCTCACCGTGTTGTCTCTGGCTGCCCTGGCAGTGCTCTATGAGCTGCTGGACTGCGGATGCTGCGCCAAAGGAAAAACACACCGCCAGCTCCAGGAGGAGAGGCCAGGAGGCTTCAGCAAGCTGATGAGCGGCTTCCGCCGAACACCACAGTCCCACACTGAGGTGGTGTAAAGGCAGCAAAGCAGGAGGTGGTGAAAGCAGTGATTCGGCATTGAATTTGCCAGTGTCACAGCTTCGGCCATGGTCCTAATTCAGAGACAACTTATAAAATGGCCCAACAGTGCTTGGACTGCTCACACGGGGAAGGATGTGCAAAATGGGGCTGGGGCAAGGGACAGGGCAAGGTAATACTAAAGGAGATGGATAACAATCTTTATTTTGCTTAGTAATGTGAAGTATGCCTAATTTGGTCAACAATGAAATGAAAATGTCACCCTCTATGTTTACAATCTTTACACCAGTACAAATACAGGTTGTATCCAGTTGTTACTTATTGACTACTAGATAGTACACTGCACTGAAATGTACAAAAATAGCGACTTTCTGACTTTTCACAGAATGGCAGGTAGAATGCAGTTAATAAATATAGAACGGCCATTTGAAACGGCACTGTACTAGAAAATCACAATAGGCAATTAGTCTTTTTAACGAAAGAAAATAATTTCTAGGCTGTCTCAGCTTTGCACATGATTGTGGCCAACAGGATGCATCCTATGTGTCCAAGATAATGCCACAATAAAAGATCTGTTCTGATATGGCACAGGACGTTACTTACTGCTGGGAAATTTTGTCCAAAAGGTTTGCAATTATGCCTTTATTAGCTCATCAACTAGACCTAACCAACAACAGCTCAACTGATGAAGCTTAATTTGATATCGTCAAAGGTTTAGGTCAAGCCCATTTTCTCCAGTCTTTCACCATTTAATATTGTCAACATGTTCAGCACATTATTTATGATGATTGACACCTGAATGCTGCACAGTGATGGTCAATAGCAAAGTCATGTTGAGCACACGGTATGATTTTAAATGCCTTAACACAACATATCCAATAAATGATCACAGAATTATTGAGTAATTTTTTTGCCTTTTTATACCAAAACGAGACATACAAAAACAAGAGTGATGCATTTTTCCAGCGAAGGAGGTTAAAGTCTAAGGCTAATGCTGCATTCACATGGAATCCGGGAGACGGTAAATGGCAGTTGGCAAAACAGAATGGGAACAACCACAAACCGCACGATGGAATGGCAGGACAGTTAAAAAAAACAACAAAAAAAAACACACAAGGGTTGCTATGGTGTATTGATTGAAAAAAAAAACAATAATTTGAAAAGAAAAAAGTTAAATTGTGGATTCCATGTGAATGCAGCATAAGTAAAAAAAAAGTGATAATACAGGCAAAATGAGTCTACCACTTCTCATCCCAAGTCAGCAACACCACACTATCTGCTGCTTTGAGTACATAAAGGTAAGGCTGAGCACCTGGCACAACTAGCCAAGTCAATCATGAAATATAAAGACGGTCTGTTGGGCCAATGTGTTGAAATGGTAGTCTGCTACTACGCAGGGTAGCCAACAGTCCGTAAATTTACATACTCCGCAATGAAGTATCTCAATTTCAACTTTGTCCGTAAAGCTGTAAAAAAAAAGAAAGGTTTTGACTGTCCGAAAAAAATCTCCCATTACTACTACTTCCTTCATTGCTAAATTCCTCACTTTCTTTTTAGTTATGAAGATTTTTTTTCCCCAACTCAAGTTTGATGTAGAACGCAGATAGGTCAATGAGCCTCAATCAAGTGTTCAGCAACGACAGACTTAAAATAAAAATAAAAATAGCTAATATTATCGTTGATATTAGTCAAGTCACAGACTTGACTAATATCAACCAAGATTTTGCCATTGATAAGTACAGGCAAGAGCGTTTCCACGATTTGAGCACATTCTGGGCTTAGCCTGGACTTTTGTAGGGGGTTCTTGGGGGAATCCTCCCCAGGAAATGTTTTTTTGATAAACAAGATCTATTTTGATGCTTTTTTATGCACTCTGGCACCTTATTTACATTCAAAGTACATGTCTTAATCATTGAAAATTTGAAATGTGTACCTCAAAAACTGTTGTTTACTCTCCGGATTAATTATGAATTGTGATGTTAAAAATATTACTTGTTAGTAATGAGTATTAGTATTGAGTAGAAGCAGAATACTTCACAACTGCTATCACTAAACATGTATTGACGTGCTACAGTACCAGACTAGAGAAAAAAAAAGTTAAATGTATTTATGTTAACATCAGTTTATTGGAATATTAAATTTTCTTTCACACACACACACACACACACACACACACACACACACACACACACACACACACAGAGTTAGTTTAGAGACCTGCATTTACTTCACAGGCTGTTATGTTACGAAGACTATCGGACATTCACACACGTTATGTTTTTTTGTCGGGCTTCACACAGGCTTAAAATTAAAATTATATTCAGAGCTACACTCAAAAAATGAACTGGCGATGCCGATGAGTACGGGATCTTAGTATCCCATCTTTCATTTAATGGAGACACCCTTTCCCATTCACTCAAAGCTCTCCATGAGTATTGATGCTTTAGCTCACAACACAGCAGAGGTGAACCACATATTTTGATACATGAAGTTGATAAAGAATGACATTAGAAATCAGCTATTAGCAAAAATGCTGAATGGGAAATTGGCTATAAAAACATTAGTGAAAGATGGCAAATGCTTCTGACCCACCAAAGAAATGATTAATGCTGCAAATATTACCATGTATGACAACAAAAGCCAACAGGGCAACTCTGCATCATGACATGAATATAGTTTTTTAAATTTTCACACTTTTAAAGACCAACATGGGGATGTCAATATGGCATGAGTAGTGCTTGAACTGTACAATAGAATCTGTCTTGTGTTTCCTGTGCAATGTGACAAAATAAAAGTCTTAAAAGCACTCTGGCCAGATTGTGCAAGGGACATAAATCATGACACATTCTGCGATTAGCTTGTGAGACTACGTCGGAATAACAACAACAAGCTGTTGCCGTGATTCTGCTGGTGTTTTGTTTGGAGAAATCAAAGAAAAAGAAAAGAAAGGGGATATGGACCTGATCCTGACTTGGTAGGAGAGGACAACATGGGCCACAATTGCCTTCAAGAGGGAGAGTTTTTCCTTTTTGACCTATCGTGATATTTTGGACACAAGACATGATAGAGAAGCTTCTGCTGTTGCGACAGTCCAACAAGCCTCCCTTCATGCCTTTTTTTTTTTTTTTTTTTTTTGTGAAGACATGACTGTCTCTCATGTAGCTGTGTCTGCTACCATGTGTACATACAAATCTCAGGCCAGCATTACACATTTTCTGATAATGTTCCCATTGATCAGGCACTGGGATCTGCTCATAAGTGGAGCCACACTGCACAATTCAGCCCAAAAAATTTGGGCACTGCCAAAACTTTAACGGAGCCTAGGATCACATCCCATGGTCGGGCACATTGGACAAGCCAAAACAAGCAAAAATCGTGTATGTACTTGGATTTTGGCCACAACAATGGACATTTGTCTGTGACTCGAAGGATGTGACACAGGTAGCGCTAAAATCGTGCAATGCGTTTAGGTCTTAATTAAGAAGCCCTTCACCATAACCCATCCAAAAGTGTGTGGTTACTCCCCAAGCAGCAGAGTCTGCCTCACTCACCGGCACTGTGCTTGGACCCCGAGGAGCCCTCCTTGTCAACTTTAGCCTTCTTTTTCTTGTGAGAGTCTGTGGCAGCTGGTCTTTTCTCTACTGCTGGAGTGGACAAAGCTCTCTTTTTGAATAGTTCCCTCTCCCTCAACAAGGCTGGATCCATCCTGAGAATAAAAGCAGTTTGAAGGGATTGAAGATCAAATGTGGTAGTGGGAATTTTTCAATATTTCTTTGTCTGATAGCATTTATTCAATTGGTCTTTACAAGGATTATGACAACCTCCCTACAAGCAGATCTCAAAATTTGAAAAGGTTTGGAAAAAAAAAAACAATTTAGACTTGGTGAGCTTTTTTTCCATTGGATTTAGGTAAGACCAACATCAGTATCGGGATCTTAAGAAATATTAAATATATGCATCTACGTTGAATTCTACCTTGATAAATATGATCATATAAAAATGAGCGGATATAAGTGTGATCTGATCACACTTAAACGACACAACAGAATAATGTAGCTAACGACCTCAAGTTAACTTCATAGCGTTTGGTTAGTCGGCAAAGACGTCAGATTGCGTTGACATTTAACGGTAACTTGGGTGAAGTTCGTTTACAAGCATACATACTTGTTATTTCACTTTATTCACCTAACCTAGTGTTGGATATGTTGTTTTTATTCATTAAAGCGGACGAAGCATCAGAAGTCCTGATTTACTAACGTTAGCTTGCCAATTTGTTTAGCTTAGCGAGTTAGCTAACTACTAACATTACCTTATTCTTCGATGGACTTCCCGTTGATCTACTGGAATTCAGTAAAAGCAACAATTAAAAAGACAACAACAACAAAAACCCTACTGATAAATTTGCCAGTCGTAATATTGTTGTAAATAACAACGTCCCCCCCCTCGTTTTATTCTTAGACGCTAGTAAACAATAGCAAACCAACTTGTGACATTTCGCCAGCTCGTCGCGCTCCTCCTCGTTCCGCGTTCGACTGTGCGGATATCGACTGCAAATCCTCTGACGTCACGGTGTTCAACCGCAAAGTGCCACCTAGTGACGATTGGGAGAACTGCATCTCACAGCCTCCGTTGTCAGCGCCAAGGTTTACTGTGCTAAAAGAAAATATTAGTATATTTCAGGTTCGATCACCCTCAGACTCAGATCAGCTGGCCAAAATAAAAAAATAAAATGAAAATGAGAAACACTCTTCATCCACCACTTCGTAGGACTTGGCACAGCACTTTTCATCTCCACAAGTTTTTGTATCAGCGTTGGGATTGTCTGATCCAGCATCACCCATGGTGTGACTGTTATCTTACAGGCCTCGTCCAAAAGGAAATAAATAGATCTACGAATTTATAAGTCACAATTTGCAATGAAGTAAATTATGTTGGGGGTTTTTTTTCACCTAAACTCTTTTTAAGCAAGTGAAAACGCACTTCGAATAGATTGTCTGCACTATATTTTTTGAACAGCTAATTCGTGTGTGACCTTTTTAGTTATCAAACAACAGTATGAATGACCATAACTCTGGTGCTTTTGTAATGGGGTGTTTTTGGATTTCATAATCAACAGCTTTGCATGATAAAGTCAACCGCCATTAACCTTTTTACACTAGTCATCCACAAGAACAGCCTCCCATCAGAAACCCTTTTAGAGAGTGTGGCTTATGGCACACGAATTGGCTCCTGTTCATTGTTATTCATTTCCATTGGGTGACAGATGCTGTCATTAAAATATATCTTTGTCTTTATGCATGCTCAATAATCCAGGTAAGAAAATCAAAGAAAGCTGATGAAACGTATCTGTCGATAAACGTTGTGTCTCGGTGAACTGATTCAACTTTCTTTGATCATTAAAATTGAATAGTTAAATATAATGTGAATGATGTCGGTTTCGGTTTTCTATATCTGTAATCAGTGATATAAATGCATTTTAAATGGTCCCATACTCCAGTATTTGCCTTGAGATATGGAGTCACACATTTCCACCATGTCGATGGAAGTATATGAAGCAAGCAATTTCACAATTTGATATAATGACACTGAGGGAGTTGGTGCAAACGCTGACAACAATACGACTGCATAGAATGACCGTTCAATGTGTTGTACCTTCTTCTGCACAATCCTCGTGCAATGACTCCTGTCGCGAGACAGTGACACCTTTCTGTTGAACATGTTGAGTTGTGCTTTAATTGGGATAAAGAAGAGATGCTTCCCTTTGAATATAGATTTCCCCCGACTATTTGTACTGAGAATGTTGTAGGTCTACATTTTGCATACGCTGGAATCTAACTGTTATTGCTTGCTAATTGGCTCATAGTTTCTCTTTTTCACAGAGCTTGTCTTGGAGTGAACAAAAAGGGAAAGAATGCCTTGAAATTACCAATTAAAATGATTAAGTTTATCAAGTGAGCGAGGAGATGAAAAACAATACACATGGGAACCGGTTGTAGTTGCAAACGTGGCAAGAGGTTATTGTTATATATTGTAGCGGGGGGGCAATCACAGAAACTGCCGCAGCCGGGACGCGAACCCGTAGTTCGCTAACCGCTCGACTTAAGTGTCCGAACCGTTAGCCAAGGGCCAACGTGTCTACTTATCCATGCACGTCACACTACCCCCCTCCTTAGACGACCTGGTGGTCCTAGGCTCCCCCCGGAACACCATATCGATAACGAACTTAGTGCGGACACCAGATCGGCATAGGCCGCTGCAGCCCAGAGCCCCTGAGCTCAATCGATCCGCCAGCCTCATGCACGTTGGGGTAGTGTAACGTGCATGGATAAGTAGACACGTTGGACCTTGGCTAACGGGTCGCACCCTTTAGTCGAGCGGTTAGCGATGTCTCCCGCGGTGCGGGAGGTACGGGTTCGCGTCCCGGCTGCGGCAGTTCCTGTGGTTACCCCCCGAGTTTGCTACACCGGTGTCAGAAGTGGGATGGTGTAAGGCCATCGGAAGCGTCTGCGCGTGAAGGTGCTGATATGCTTAAGCGCGGGGACGCGCTTCCCGAAGGAAGGGGGTAGTGAAACGTGCATGGATAAGTAGTTACGTTGGACCTTGGCTAACGGGTCGCACCCTTTAGTCGAGCGGTTAGCTCTGTAAAGCCGTAGCTACCAGATGCCAGATCGTAAGCACGGGTCCAAGAGGAAGCTACGACAATGGCGGACACAGCGCTTGAAAAGACACAAACATAGCGAGGCGAGACGCCAAGCTCGTCCCAAAACGAGAGTGAATCTGGGGTCGGCTTTCACCCGCTGGCGAGCACTGAAGGAGAGGATGGGGATGAAGAGCGACACGGAGTTGGCCTGTACACTGGGACGTGTTCTGCCAACTGCGGTCAGGGGGGCGTGTCCTCCTGGTGACGTTGAATCGGGGGCGGGGCAAACTTCGAACACTGTGTTTACAAACCGCAACCGACAAATCCTACTCGTTCTATATTGTAGCGAATTCGGGGGGGGGGTGGTGTTGGTGGTGGCTTGGGACGCCGCGCCCGGGACGCGAACCCGTGGCTCCCACGCCGCAAGCGACAACGTTGACCACTCGACTAAAGGATCCGACCATTTAGCCAAGGGCCAACGTGTCTACTTACCCATGCGCGTTACAATATCTAACTTTACATTTCTGCAAAATACAACAATCACATCCCTCCATGACTTCCCGGATGTGTTTTAGCTTTAAATGTTTTTTTTTAAAACGTGACTCAGAAAGTAAACACAGACTATTCGTGCAATTTTCATACATATACCATTCGTCCCCCCCCCCCCCCAGTAGCATGCATTTTCAAAAGTGAAACGGTTTCTGCATTCATGAGCACCGCACATACCAACAGTCAGAGCTAATTATTTACTTCCAGCTCCGCTGGTGTTTTACTGAATAATGATGTCCTGACTGTGAGCCGGCTGTGTCAAATAAGAGAGGCGATATCAGTGCGAGATTCGAGAAATTACAGTTTTCTAAAATAACTTTTTATCTATCGCTCTTCTGCTGAGGTGTTTTTTTTTGGGTTTTTTTTGCCCTTTTGGGATTGTTGTGGGACACATGATATGTGCAAGTAATGGGGATATTTTCTTCTGTGCAAAATTGTGTATTGTAAGACTACAGATGCTGACAGTGATTTGGTTGCATTCCCAATATGAAGGGTTTTCTGCACGTGAGGTAAACACTGTAGATATAGTGGCTGTGACAATGGGCTGTAATGCTGTGGGCCAATAGCCAAGCTTGGTTTGTCTGGGGGGGTTTTGAGTGTATAGCTCCTCTAACAAGGCTTCTGATCATATGTTTAACGATGGTACTTTAATTGTATTTACTTTTAGTCACCCCCCCCCCTAATGAGAATTAAGCTTCAACCTGAGTCCCCTAAAGTCTTGGGTGAAGGCTCACTTCTGACTATTTAGTCACAAAGCAGTGTGGTCCTCTTCATTTCCTCCCAGTATCATGAAGAGCAAGTATCCAAGTGCTCATGTGATTTGGTCTGATACTCATTCACATACACACAAAAGATGAACAAGTTTAAGTGAAAGAAGTCGACAAAGTTTGATATTTTTTTTTGGATTTTGATTTTGATATACTTTAATGATCCCCGTAGGGAAATTACGCTCTGCATTTAAGCCATCCTAGCGGTGTAGCTAGGAGCAGCGGGCAGCCGCCGTGCAGCACCCGGGGACCAACTACAGTTCGTCTTGCCATGCCTCCCTCGGTCGGGGGCACAGACAGGAGTATTAACCCCAACATGCATGTCTTTTTGATGGTGGGGGAAACCAGAGCACCCGGAGAAACTCGCCGCAGACACGGGGAGAACATGCCAACTCCACACAGGATGACCTGGGATGACCCCCCAAGGTTGGACCCAGGACCTTCTTGCTGTGAAGCGACAGTGCTAACCACTGTTGCCACCGTGCCACTGAAACAAAAACAAGAGGCCATGTGTTTCCTCTGCTCTGTCCTTGATGATAATTTAGCAGTGGCTGTGATTTGCTGGTCAGTGTGTAATACCGGCCTTCTCTCGGTGCATTTCATGAGTCTGACTGGCAGGAGGACAAACCTTGACAGATAAATGGCAGAACTGGACGACTACATGACTTTTCTTACAGAATATACTTTTTGTGAGCTGGTAATAGGTAACTGAAAGAGACCGAGGCACGGTAAAGGGGAGCCGCCCCCCCCCCCACACACACACACACACATACATATATACAACTACACATACACACTCCCCAGTCTCATGGCAGCCGTCTCTCACAGGTCAGACGGTCAGTCTCTTCATGGTGCCCATGCATACAAACTCTGATTCAAGCACCATGAGAACTTTGGCCTGTGAGTGTGCGCAGCATGCAGCAGTCGTCTGACCGTGGCGTTTGACTTTATTTTTGCATGGTACTTGGCCGGGTAAGTGCTCAGCTAGAGTTTCGATAAAAACGTACCGCACTAAAATAGAGTGTATCATTATCTGTTCCACAGGGATGCGAAAATGGGAATCGTTTGTGTTTGTATGATTTGTGTGTGTGTGTGTGTAACAGAGAGAGAGAGAGAGAGAGAGAGAGAGAGAGAGAGAGAGAGAGAGAGAGAGAGAGAGAGAGAGAGAGAGAGAGAGAGAGAGAGAGAGAGAGAGAGAGAGAGAGAGAGGGGGAGAGAGGGAGAGAGGATGTGTGTGTGTGTGAGAGAGAGAGAGAGAGAGAGTGTGTGAGAAAGCATGTGCATGTGTGTGTGTGAGTGTGTATGTGTGTTTGTGTGTGAGAGAGTGTGTATGTGTGTGTTTGTGTGTGAGAGAGTGAGAGTGTGTATGTGCGTGTGTGAGAGTGTGTATGTGTGTTTGTGTGTGAGAGAGTGTGTATGTGTGTGAGAAAGCATGTGCATGTGTGTGTGAGAGAGAGTGTGTATGTGTGTGTTTGTGTGTGAGAGAGTGAGAGTGTGTATGTGCGTGTGTGAGAGTGTGTATGTGTGTTTGTGTGTGAGAGAGTGTGTATGTGTGTTTGTGTGTGAGAGAGTGAGTGTGTGTATGTGTGTGTGAGAGAGAGAGTGTATGTGTGTGTTTATGTGTGTGAGAGTGAGTGTATGTGTGAGAGAGAGAAAGAGCGTGTGTGTGTATGTGTGTGTGTGTGCACGCGCGCGCGCGCGCGTGTGTGTATTTGAGTTGTACTTTGTGTGAGCTGGTAAGTGTTGGGGTAAAACTCTGCCTACTATGAGAAGACAACAACACACTGCATCCTCCATCTGCTGCTGGGGCTGTTCTACCCAGAATCACCAGCGTGAGATGTTCATATTAGAGGAGCTTAGCCTGGCCTCCGATGCGTGTGTGTGCGTGTGTGCGCGCGCGTGGGCGAGCCGCTGCCTGTGCTCGCGCGCGTTACTCCGAGGGTGGCGCGTGATCTTCTCCGCGGATAAACCGCCCCGGCATTGTGCAGGTCCCAAACAGAAAACACGCACCCGTTCACCCAACTTGGAGAAGTTCACACAAATAATGGAGCAAATTAGCATTTTCAAAAACTTTTGATTAATCATTCAGCAGGCTACTCAAAGAAGAGAGCCCGTATGAATGATTAAATATGTGCCAGCCTAATTTAGGGCCCGATCCATAATGAATGAACAACGCTGTTTAGTCATAGCCATGACGGAGCAAGAGAGATCGGTTTTTGTTTTTTTTTTAGATTTGTTTACCGCCGAGTTACTGGGAGTTGTGAAGCGCCGAACCCGACCCAGACTGCGCCGAACCCGACCCAGACTGCCCCAAATGCCTCCGATGCATCTTTCATTAGCGCAACTACAGGTGCGCTCGCGCCGCCGCGGACACGAGACCACGGCTGGACGCGGCCGAGGTCGGAAGCGGGTAATTATTTTTGACTCACTGTTTCGATTCACTCTGTGGGAGAGGGATGGGTACGGAATGGAAGGGGGGAAGCGAGAGAGACAGAGAGAGAGGGAGGGAGAGAGAGAGAGAGACTTTAATCTAGAGGGGAGAAGTAATATAAAGGAAGACGGGGACAGTGAAGACCTGAAACTACAGCCGGCCAGTGCTAATCCCTCGTGAGGTGAGGCTGTCACCATGACAGCTTTCAATTACCGTGTTATGAGAAAGTCTGCGACCGCGTGTGTGTGTGTGTGTGTGTGTGTGTGTGTGTGTGTGTACCATGTTTTTTCTATCCTAATGGGGACCAAATGGCCTCATTAGGATAGAAAAACCAGAAACCACCTACCTTGTGGGGACATTTTTAAAGGTCCTCACAAGTAAAAGGGTCTATTTTAGGGTTAGGACTTGGTTTTAGGGTTAAGGTTGGAATTAGGGTTAGGGTAAGGTTGGGGTAAGGGTTAGGGTTAGGCATGTAGTTTGCATGGTTAAGGTTAGGGTTAAGGGCTAGGAAATGAATGTAGTCAATGAGGGGTCCTCATAAGGATAGTGAAACGAGTGTGTGTGTCTGTGTGTGAGATCTGTCAGATCATGTGGGCTTCCCTTATGATTATGGAATTATGGAATCTAAATCCTCATGGTGCGCGCGCGCGCACACACACACACACACACACACACACACACACACACACACACACACACACACACACACACACACACACGAGGACCACTGACTCCCTCTCTGTTACACATATCAGTTTGCCTCTTCCCAGGGCAGAGCAGGTGTGTCCGGGCCTCGCCGGACTTGAACTCTTGAGAACTGCGGAGAGAGGAAGTCCTTGAGGGTTGAACCTACTCCTTCATACTCATTGTGTGTATTTGTGTGTGTGAGTGTGTGAGTCCGCACATGTATGTGACACAATTGTGCGTTCGAGAGAGTGTCAGGGGATAGGTTCTGTTTCCCATCCTCTGCTTGGTCAAAGGAAGCGAGGGAAGTGACTCATGAACTCCAGGTCAGTGAGAACCGATGGTTTGGGCTAATCGAGCGGAAGTTATTAACACAATAGTTGACAAACCTGAGAAGCTCAATGTCCTAACATACAAACAATGACAAGTACAAATCCATGCCGGCCAGGTGCAGCGCGTGTGACCAGGACATAAAGGAAAACAGGATCAGTCCAGGCTTTATCTCATAAACAAACACAATGTCGTTTAAACACAGTAAAATGTGTGTTTTTGTTTTTTTCAACCAAGGTGAATATGTCCTAACATGCGGATGTTAACATATTCTGAGGGATCATCCTTTTGTTATCAACACAACATGAACTGATAACATCCACTGCTGTTCCCTGTCCTCTTGTTTTTCGTATGGTCTCGCCCAACGTTGCAACCAGATGCTGTAGCCAAAGTGTCCACATGATGGCAGTAGAGGTAAGTTTTTGCCATTTAAACAAACACGTTGTCTTATCCACAGGAGCTGCAAGCCTTTTGGCCCTACAGAGAAGACAGAGCAGCCGTTCGTGTTATGACCCCAGTCTGCAGCTGAACAGCTAGCCTTCAGAAAATGTGCATCTATCTATCTATCTATCTATCTATCTATCTATCTATCTATCTATCTATCTATCTATCTATCTATCCATCCAACCAACCAACCATCTATCCATCCATCCATCCATCCATCTACCCATCTATCTATCTATCTATCTATCTATCTATCTATCTATCTATCTATCTATCTATCTATCTATCTATCTATCTATCCATCCATCCATCCACCCATCCAACCAACCAACCAACCAACCAACCAACCAACCAACCATCCATCCATCCATCCATCCATCCATCTATCTATCTATCTATCTATCTATCTATCTATCTATCTATTCATCCATCCACCCATCCAACCAACCAACCAACCAACCGTTCGTCCGTCCGTCCGTCCAACCAACCATCCATCCATCCATCCATCCATCCATCCATCCATCCATCCATCCATCCATCCATCCATCCATCCATCCATCCATCTATCTATCTATCTATCTATCTATCTATCTATCTATCTATCTATCTATCTATCTATCTATCTATCCATCCATCTATCTATCTAGCTGGCTGTATATTCCTAAACACAGTCTTCCTGCAGACTGTACTTCGAACAAATCTGTTATCTGACTTTGACTGGAACGAGGGATGTAGTGAAGAACTTGCACTCATCAACCGAGGCAGTCCTTGTTCGACCCGTGTTTGCTCCAAGTAAAGAAGAAATCTGAACCAAGCTCTCTCGCTGTGCAAATGCTGGTGAGACATCGTTATGTAAGGAAGTATAGACACACAGGGATGGAGTGTTGTTGCCGAGGCAGTTTTTCTAAAAAATATTATATTTTTCGTGGAAAACTGCATGGGCCAGAATGAGGCCTACAGGCCTGTGAAGCTCATATACCGAGCTTCTTTGATGCATTATTCTGCTCTTTATGTAACTTGAGCGAGGGATGATTTTTTTTTTTTTTTGGCAAGTGTGCGTGCGACAAGGGTTAATGATTCTCGCCAACTCGCTCCTCCTGCCTTTCTGTCTTTTGCTTACTGGTATATGAGTGCACAAAAGCACGTGCACACTCACACAAGCATGCACGCACGCACATACACATGCACAGTAAAAGACAACACCTTCCAATTAAGCATTGATCCTGGCATTGATTGGTGTAATCACTTCAGCCTTTTCTTTATTGGCTGCTAGGTCACCTTCTCATATTGAACCTCTGCTGTTCATCATCTCATACTGAAGCTCTGATGCTCACCATCTCATACTGAACCTCTGCTGCTCACCATCTCATACTGAAGCTCTGCTGTTCACCATCTCATACTGAAGCTCTGCTGTTCACCATCTCATCCTGAACTTCTGCTGCTCACCATCTCATACGGAACTTCTGCTGCTCACCATCTCATACTGAACCTCTGCTGTTCACCATCTCATCCTGAACTTCTGCTGCTCACCATCTCATACGGAACCTCTGCTGTTCACCATCTCATACTGAACCTCTGCTGTTCACCATCTCATCCTGAACTTCTGCTGCTCACCATCTCATACGGAACCTCTGCTGTTCACCATCTCATACTGAACCTCTGCTGCTCACCATCTCATACTGAAGCTCTGCTGTTCACCATCTCATACTGAAGCTCTGCTGTTCACCATCTCATCCTGAACTTCTGCTGTTCACCATCTCATACTGAACTTCTGCTGCTCACCATCTCATACTGAACCTCTGCTGTTCACCATCTCATCCTGAACTTCTGCTGCTCACCATCTCATACGGAACCTCTGCTGTTCACCATCTCATACTGAACCTCTGCTGGTTCTCAGTTTCCATTACGATATCTTAAAAGAGAAATGTGCAAGAGAGGGTATGTGCATTGTGTGTGAGTAGGTTTGAGTGCATGTGTCCGTGTGTGTGTGTCCGTGTGTGTGTGTGTGTGTGTGTGTGTACCAGGTGAAGCCACCTACCTTGTGGGGACATTTAATGGGTCCCCATGAGGAAAAGGGTCTAATTTTAGGGTTAAGACTTGGGTTTAGGGTTGAGGTTAGAATTAGGATTAGAGTAAGGTTGGGGTAAGGGTTAGGGTTAGGCATGTAGTTATGATGGTTAAAGTTAGGTGTAAGCTAGAGCTAGGGAATGAATGTAGTCAATGAGGGGTCCCCACAAGTATAGGGTAACATGATGTGTGTGTGTGTGTGTGTGTATGTGTGTGTGTATCCACTTCTAACATAATGGGGATCAAATACTCCCAATAGGATAGAAAAACCTGAAACCACCTACCCTGTGGAGACATTTAATGGGTTCCCATGGGGAAAATGGTCCACATTAGGGTTAGGACCTGGGTTTGGGGTTAAGGTTAGACTCAGGATTAGGCTAAGGTTAGGCATGTAGTTATTATAGTTAAGTTTGGGGTTTAGGGAATGAATGTAATCAACGAGGGGCCCCCACAGGTATAGAGAGACAAGGTGTGTAAGACAAGATAAGAGATAAAATGTGCTTTATTAATCCCTGTGGGGAAATTCCTCCTCTGCATTTAACCCTTCCCAGCACACACTGCAGCTAGGAGCAGTGGGCAGCCGCCCTGCAGCGACCGGGGACCAACTCCAGCTCTGCTTGCCACACCTCAGTCGGGGGCACAGGAGTACTAACCTATGCATGTCTTTTGATGTGTGTTTGTGGGGGTGGGGTGGGGGGGGCTCATGGTGCTGAGCGGTGGGACAGCCCGGTCAAATGTGTGTGTGTGTGTGTGTGTGTTGTCCAAAGTCAGTAGGTGTACTCTAATCCTTGTTTCTCATGCTAATCTGCGTATTGAACTGCTCTGCGGGAGGGCCGCATTTACACCCGACAGTGTTGAGGTCAGGGCTGCGTGTGTGTCTGTGTGTGAACAGGGTGTTTGTGTGTGTATGTGCATAATGCTCCTCTGCCCTTTCCAAATGTCACCAGAGGGGCAACTCCTGAGGAGGGGGAACATAATGGGGGTCTCACATTTCTGTGTGTGTGCGCGTGTGCGCATGCATGCGTGCATGCGTTTGCTTCATTTAACCCCCTCTATTAAGATCTCCATTTGTATGTTTTTGTTTTTGGTCAGTATGTGTGCGGTGTGCATGCATATTTTGTGTGTATGGTCTATTTGCACTGATTACTGCCCCCCCCCCTCCCTATTCTGCACCTGTATATTTAATGACTGTTGTCTTCAGTGCGCTGCAGAGCTCTGCAAGACCTGCCAACAAACTTTCAAGATGAACTCGGCTATTTTTCGCCTCCGCAAATAACCACAGGAGATGTCTGAACGCTACGGATCATGCTAATCTGTATTCCGGGTTTTCCAGTGAATCCCTTTTCCCCTCATTCCCTCAGTCTTGTCTATCAGTAATCTAGGAGTATGCTGTATTGAGCAGTAGTTGCTCCATGTTGTTGTGGATGTGACGTCAGAGCAGCAGGAAGTCATGCGGTTGCTAAGAAGTGACTGGTGGATCACTCTGTCAATCATTCTTTGGGAAAGAGTCAACTCGCACACAAACTCCTCAAAATACCGTTCTTTTTGAGCACAATTGCACAATACTTTCCAAGTGTCTTGGCAGAGCCCAGATAGCATCCGGATGTGGGACACTTCAGGCAATGATTTGGCAGCTCATAGCCTTCTTCTGGCCCTGACTGAATGGATGCGAGCCTGAAGTGGCCCACATGTATAATAGCAAATATGGCCCAAATATGCCAAATCAAATGTGGGCCTTTTTTGGCAAAGATGCTGTGCTCTCGGCAACAATTCATCTGGATATGACTCTGAAGTGGCCAGTGTGGTAAATGGTGAATATGGCCCAACTATCACAAAACAAATATGGTCCACCTTTGGCAAATATGTCGCACATGCAGCATTGCTATGGCTTGGCTCTGACCCAGATCTGGTAAACAGGAGCGGACCACCCAAGTGCCATCATTCCACGCGGTATGTGGGCCAGATGAAGTGTCGGGTGTGGGACGGGTCCGGGCCACAGCAATTTTGCTATCTGGGATAGATCTTCATCAGTGCACAGAAATAAGCCCCCCCCCCAATTTAGAAAGCAGGGTGTCGATACGTTGCAGTGTGAGGGCGTTGAGCAACACTTGGTGGAGCTGTCCCTTTCACAATACACAGAGGGCCGACTTTGTTCATACTGAGCATTGTTCCTGTCTCAGTTATTTCAGGGATTATTTTTATTATCTTTGGGAATTCTAGTTCAGAACTGCTACCAACATGATCTCGGTGCCACTAAAAACGCATTAATGCATACAGCAGAATTAGTAGGGGATTGTGCAGAATCACAGTAAGTTATAAGCACAAGGGTGGGGATACCTGCAGTCAGTTAAGACTGAAGATGTCACTTAGACCCTGTTTACACTTGGTGTTAAAATGCGTTTTGGGCGATGGGCTCACAAGTGGACAGTGAGACACATCGCCGTTTACACCCGTGTCTATCATACGTCTCCAAATGTGTCCTGCTGACCACTTGTGATCAGACTTCGTTACTCCGAAGAAGATTTCGTTACTGTCCTTGTCGGGGACGCATCAGGACGCATTAACATTTACACTACAAAAGATATGTGGTCAACTGCGTCCCAGACCACCTCAGCAAGTGCTTTGAGTAACCGGTTCACACAACGTTCTGGTGGTCGTTTACACTTGTATTTAGTGCTGTCCACTTGTGAGCCGATTGCGAAAAAAAAACCACATTTTAAAACCAAGTGTTAACGGGGTCTTAGATGAGGGACGACACATCTCTCTCTCAATAAACGCTGTGTCCAGATGAACTGGTTCACCTTTGTGATTTCCCTGCCTGGATTATTGAGCATGCATAAATGAATTTTGCAGAACCTTCTTCCAGTCTTGACTCGCTCCATGAATTGCTTGTTTATATTTTACTTGTATCGTCTTCTTTTTTAATCATGGGACTTGAGGAGAAGAAAAAAAAAACATCTGAAGCTAAACCCGAGCTAACACTCTACACCCACAGTCTCTTCCACTCTTTGAAAGCAGCTTTTCCCAGCTAACAAGACATTAATGTTTGAGTGGGGCCATTATTTATTCTTGCTGGCTGAAAATGACCAAAACATGAAGCAAAGAGAGCCCAAAAAACAAGCAGTGCTCTTCAATCTTCTGTTTTTAATCTTCGGCCTCCAGCATTTTGGGATTTTTTACCTTTGGGAGGTAATTTCCAAGATTGAGGAAGTAAAACGCTGCCCAAGAACATGACCGATGTCTGACGGTGAATTTCATCGTAGATTGCTTCCCACACAGGCCCAGGGGCCAGCGGGGTCAGGTGGCCCCCAGAGCCTCTGAGCAAAGTCGCTGTTATTACAACCTGTCATTTCGCTCTGCAGAGTTGAGGGACTCAGTCGTTTGTGTCAATAACAGCTTGTTGTCACTAGGCGGTCTACATCGATATCCAAGGTGGTTTTAACTGGTCTCATATTTGTGGTGTATTTGGGTAAAGTGCTGTTTGCTTTAATTGAGGGAACCCGTAGTTGGGGGGTGAGGGTCCTCATAAGCCATCCATCTTGCTTTTACGCGTCCTTTTTTCTGTAGCAGTGGGATGTGTTCGAGTCATCAGAGGCAGCCAATAAAACAATTTGAGTCATCTTATGAAGGCTTCTTCCACAAGTTTTATTCGGGGGGGGGGGGTAAAAATGGTATCAATAATGCAAGATGGTGCGGATCTTTGGCACTGAATTCTAGCTGTATTTTGTGAAAGAGGTGTGAAGTGCATAAAAAGATAATATCTTTTTCGGTGCTCTTGCTTTAGACTCTCTAGAATGACTACGATAGTCAAAACCATGCTAAAAACCTTTTTATCACCGGCAGAATTAATGGTAACCTCAACAAGACTTATCGCAACTCATCCCACTGTTTCCCATTGGGTCGGTCATTATTCAAGGCAAAGTGAAGAATGTAAAGTGCTTGCCTTAAAATTACTCTCTATACAGTTGCATTTTGATAGTTAGCAGATTCGGCTGAGTCATAATGGCGCCATCTCCCAACACTGTGCAAACGCTAAATCATGTCCCCAGTGTGAAATATCAGGATGCGCTGGGTTAGAATAACATGGTTGGCCATTTTTTTTTCTTCAAAGTTGACCTATTAAACCTGACCTATTGACCTGTTACCTCCGGCTTGGTCGGGCAGACACAGTTGGCCGTGTCTCCGGGTGGGAAACCGGAAGTGGGTATGTGTCCTGGTCGCTGCACTACCGCCTCCTCTGGTCGGTCGGGGCACTTATTCAGGGGGGAGGGGGAACTGGGGGGGGTAGCGTGATCCTCCTGGTGAAACTCCTCACTGTCAGGTGAAAAGAAGCGGCTGGCGACTCCACATGTATCGGAGGAGGCCATGTGGCAGTCTGCAGCCCTCCCCGGATCAGCAGAGGGGGTGGAGCAGCAACCAGGACGGCTCGGAAGAGTGGGGTAATTGACCGGGTACAACTGAGGACAAAAAGGCCCCCCCCAAAAAAAACAACATGATTGGTAAAATGACACTAGTGCCCACAAGAAAGCAGTGTACAAATACTGAGTTGGGAAGTTGATGATGGTGGATAAGACAGCAATGACGGCGTCCTTGTACTTCACAATTGCGTCTATTATGCTGCTCTGGTACTCAGTTCTTGGCGAAGGGCACAATGGCCTACAGGCTTGCTTAGCGCACCGATATCCACGGAGCTGTTTGGCTCCTCAGTCGACTCGTAGCGCTGTCCTTGTGATTGCCTCCTCCAGCCTTGAATGCGCCATTGTGGCTTCCTTGACTCAGCCAAACGACCCCTGCGGTATTAGATGTCATGGGAACACGGTGGGTCGGTGCTGCGTGAGATAGTGAAGGGATGTGCTTATTTGAACTCTTCTGTACTTGCGCAGCTCTTCATTTACTGCATGCTTGTGTGTGCGTGCGCGCGCGTGCGTGTGCGCGTGCGTGTGTTTATCTGTGTGTACTCATTTTGTTCTCGAATTCTCCCCCCCCCTCCCCTGATATAAACTGGTGCATGTTGCTTTCCCAGCCACTCCCCTCACCCTGCCCTCCTCGGGAGAGTTTCCCAGGGCCGAAATGGAAAACCAGTTGAATGATGGCACACAATCTAATATGGCACTTTACATATTTCTCTTAAACCTCGCCGCGCGACGAGAGGCAGATTAATAGGGCTGTTTGGAGCCAAAATAATGTGGGGGTGATTTATCGCCCATCGCACTTGTACGTCTGGCAATGCCTCGGCAACACATACATCCATACTGATGAACATGATATCTTAGTGCTTGTCACCGCTCCTCTCAAGTCATTAACTCGTCGTTATGTATCGGTGCGAATACTGCGGCTTTTCCACCGGGTCGCGCAATCATACGGAGGATCATATCAGACATACATCACGGCCCGAGTTGACTATCGGACGATGCATGCTGCACATGCAGTACAGCTGTGTGCAGCTGTACTGCATGTGCACACAGCTGTGCTGCATGTGCACAGCACCGACAGAGTCGATATTTAAGAGGCTGGAATGGAGTTTGGGTCCTGATATAAGAGGCTGGAATGGAGTTTGGGTCCTGGCAGCAGCAGCAGCTGAATGTGGAGGGTCAGCATCCTCTTCATTTTGGTCGAGAGCGAACGTGCGATAAGGCGGCGATCGCCTCCTTCCATCTATCCTCCCACCTACCACTCTCCGCTCTCTGTCTCTCTCTCTCCCTCCCTCCCTCCCTGCCTACTCCCAACCCGTCTTTATCACAGCCTCGGCAGCGAACCCAAGGACACGCGGCCCTCATCTCACGCGCAGCAACGAGCCGATCTCGCCACGCTGTGTGGGTATGTACGCACGCGTCTTTGCGTCGGCGTATGTCTATCTGTTCGAGGCTGCACGTAGCACAGCGGGGGCGGGGGGGGGCGGAGGGGGGGCGGGACGAGTCGGGAAATCACAGGCAGAGTGGACTCTGCGCTACACGCTCTGCGATTTGCCGTGTGTCTGTGTGAATGATCCGGTTACTGTGTTAGTGCGGGGAGTCTATCTCACAAGACTGTTAAAGAAACAACAACAACAACAACAACAAGGACGCCGCACTTCTCAGGCTAGGCCACCAAAACGATTTAACCTTCTCTCCAGCTAACAGCCACTCTCTCTCTCACACACTCTCTCACTCTCACTCTCACTCTCTCTCTCTCACACACTCTCTCACTCTCTCTCTCTCTCACTCTCACTCACTCTCTCTCTCTCTCTCTCTCTCTCTCTCTCTCTCTCTCTCTCTCACACACACACACACACAGGTCTGAAATATATGACCATCCAAAGAGCCCTTTGGTGTCAGTTATGGATGATGCCATGCACTGGATATGAAAGCCGTGCTATCCTATACGCTGTGCTCGGTGTGTTGGTGTCTTTTTGGGAGAGAGAGAGAGAGAGAGAGAGAGAGAGAGAGAGAGAGAGAGAGAGAGAGAGAGAGAGAGAGAGAGAGAGAGAGGGAAAATGAACGCATGGGTTTTCTGAATTGAACATTTCTTTACTCGTAAAGCTTCGTGCATGAATGTAATGTGTCTGCATATATATATGTATATATATATATATATATGCATATGCTAATCTCTGTGCATGTGGGCATGTGTGCGGTTAACCTTACTATTCGCTGCGTTATGTTTTTTCTTTCTTTCTTTCTTTCTTTCTTTCTTTCTTTCTTTTCTTGTGATGCATTTCAGCTTGATCAGCAGACTGGGAGACACAGTGCGGGGCTGTTACAGGGTGCTGGGAGACGAGGGCCTACATATTCTCAAAGAAAGGATTTGTCAGCTTACAGTTTGCGCCCCCACGTTTTAGATGTTCATTAAAACCGAGCGATGATACACGAAAATATGCCTCATCCTTTCTGCCAATTCGGCACGTCCATCTGCCTCCCTCCTTCCTCAGTAATAACAAAACTCTACACCCCCCCGCCCCACACACACACACACACACACACACACACACACACAATCTGTTTCTTTTTCTCTCCCTGCATCTCTCTCTCTCTCTCTCACCTTCCCTCCTCCCTGCTTCACCATGGCCAGCCTGGGTACGTGGCGTAGGCAGCGTTGGTATCTCGGTCCTCGGTATTATTAGTGGCTCTGGGGAGAGCTGCCTCCTGTTAGCAGCCAGTCACACCATTGTCAGAAGCGGGGGGGAGGGGGGGAGGAGGAGGGGAGGGGGGCTGACAGCGAGGCTCGGGCAGCGGAGGGATGCGGTGGGAGTTGCGCGCTAATGAGAGAACGACCGCAGAGGCGCTGCGGTGAAACACGCGGAAAACGCGTGTCATATAGCAACGCTTGCCTCGCGACGTCCGCACCGCTTTACTCCGCCGGTGACTTGACCCACCACACCCCCCCCGGCCCCTCCTCGCCCCCCCCCCCCCCCACGGTGGGGTGGAGAACCGGGGGGGTGTGTGCAATCATTCGTGTGTGTTTCAGCATGCATGCATGTATACGAGTGTGTTTGTGTGCACTCATGCGTTGTGGTAAATGATGAGCCTTTCAGACGCACACAAATAGAAGCAGTGGGGGGGGCGTAGGGTTGTGGGGGGTGGGCGTAGGGTTGTGGGGGGGGGTAGTTTGCTGGGTTAGAAAGCAGAACGATAAGCAAACGAGGGGCAGGAAATGGGTGTGTGCGAGAGAAAGGATTGTGCCGTATTGACATACTGTATGAGTTTCTAGATCTGACACGATGAGAAGGCTGCAGTTCAGCTCGGTGTTAGCGGGTTATTACTGGAGGCGGGGGGGGGGGGTGGGAGTCTATCAAAGTACCCTTCCAGACACATTTTAAAGTTTAAAAATACTCTCCTATGATTAGCATATATTTTTAACACGGTTTCCCGCATAAGAAGTAAAATAATAATAATAATAATAAACCTCTGAAAAGGGGCCGGAAGCACAGCTATTCTTTCTCCCTCACGGAGAAACTCGGCATGTGTGAACAGGGAGCCAAACGCCGGCCTGCGCCGACCCGCCGGCGCTAACGCACCTGTCATGACGCGTGACATAAAGCGCGCGCTGCTCCGCTTTATTTTGACCTCGCCCCCGCACCGTACGCCCGACCTACGCCGTAGAGCGCGTGCGGACGTAAAACGTACCCCGCGCTCTCTGCGGTCCTTGACTGGCCAGAGCCGCCCACCGGCTAACTCACCGATAAAAGGGTCAGACCCGTTAGCTAGGGGCTAACGTGTCTTATTAGTAGTTTACAGTCGTCACCCTCCCCGGAGGCGCGCCCTCGCGCTTTGTTCTTCCCGCGCTCCGAAGAGACTCCTGAGGATCTGGACACTTCCGGATCCCACCGCTGCCACCAATGTGACCGGTTATTTTCTTGCCCGGTGCGGGATTCGATAGGGAGGGTGTACTGCACCACAAGGCGACATCACTAACCGCTCGGCTAAAGGGTCAGACCCGTTAGCTAGGGACTAACGTGTCTTATTAGTAGTTTACAACGGCAACAAGAAGCGCTAGGAGAACTTGTAAGTGGGGGAGTGTTTCTTTAACGTCACGTGACACACGTATCACGTCACATGATCCTTCTGCTCCCGCCATATCATTTGGGGACTGCAAACGGCAGCTGACATGCATCAGTGTATATTGTGTGTGAATGAATTCATTGTAAAGTGCTCTGAGTGGCTGTTGCAGCTAGAAAAGCACTATATAAAATGCAACTTGACTGATTGATTGATTGATTGATTGATTGATTTTCCAGTGTACTCACCGATGTGAAGAAAGCAGAAGCCATATCACTAGCCATAGACTCGTCCTGTGACCCAACCGATATGGAAGAGCTATGTGTGTTGGCAAGATGTTCTGATGGGAAGACCTTTCGGTGGTGGTGGGGGGGGGGGCTACTTTGTTTGCTTCCTCTGCCTGGGCGCACAACTTGGGGAAACCATCTTCAATGAATTAACACAGTTCTTTGAGAAGAATGGCACTGGACGTCAGCAAAACTGTGTCCGTTGTCACCGATGGAGCTCCGCCAACCGTGGGACAACACAAGGGCTCGGTAAGCAGGCTGGCCGCCGTCAACCCAGCACGCTTAGCATTTCATTCCATTATTCATAAATCAATGTTGTGCACTAAACTGAGTGGGGAAATGAAAGAGGCGATGGATACTGTGACGAGACTGGTAAATTTCATTCGCGAGAGTCCTGGTCTGCAACATGGCCTTTTCAGAGCATGGCTGGAGGAATTGTCAGCAGAACACAAGGATCTTTTGCTGCATAATGATGTTCGCCAGCTGAGCCAAAAAGCCCAAGAATTATTAGAGATTTTTACTACCTGCAGTCACTTGAGACTGGAGAGGTCACTTAGATGGGTGATGCAACGTTCCTCTCGATAAACGTGCCCGGATGAACTGATTCAACTTTCTGAGGGTTGTAAGTGAAAATAAGGTGATGGCCTATGTTTTTTTTTTGTGTGACATCATGTCTCATCTAAATCACCTCAATCTGCAATTACAAGGCAAGAACCACACCGTTGCAGACCTGTAGGAGGTGGTTGAAGCTTTCCGGTCAAAGCTGAACCTTTTGGAGAGAGACATTCACGGGAGAAAGTTGCACTTTCCACTTATGCAGGAGCACTGCGAGAAGAATGAAATGCAGGAGGATCCAGCCATGAAGGATTCCGTGACGAGCCTGGCAGAAAACTTCAAGGAACAAACTGAGAGCTCCCCTAAACTCTCAGGTGACGTCCTGCTCTTCCTGAGACAGCCGTTCCCCGTTTTGGCTGACGGCCAGTGGACTGCGGAGGCGAAAAGGCTGCTACCTTCCATAGATTAGGCAACTCTACAGATGGAGGTCTTGGAGATGGGAACATCTAATTTACTCAAAGCACAACACGAGGACGTTGGGGTGAGTGACTTTTGGACCAACATTGTTCCCCGAGCTCAATTCAAAAACACGAGAGCTACTGCAATGCTCCTTCCCATAATTTTCCCCTCCACGTATGTATGCGAGTCATGGTTTTCTTCATTGAACTTGGATCAAGAACCAGGAAAGAAACGGACTCTCCAGTGGATATCTTGGCCAGTGCCCCAGGCTTGCCACAACAGAAAACAGGCCCGACATCAGATGGATTGCTTCATCTCATTGCTCTCACTTCTCTCACTGATTGGTGAATTAACATCCATTTATTTTTGTCCATTTGCCCATAATTAAATGGTTGGTTTTGGATTTATTTTGTTTCTAGAGCACTTTTGTTTTTCCCTTGTGTGACCCTCAACACAGTCTTTGAGAATCCCAGGCCTACATTACTACTACCACTACTACTACTACTAATACTACTAATAATAATAATCTAATAGCAGCAACAACAACAACATCTGCACATAAAACAACATTACTGGCACAATGGAAAAATAAGCCCCTGGAGGTTTTGGCCCTTGGTTTGGCATGCATGACATGATTTGGCCCTCGGGGAAAATTAACTGGGGAACCCCGTTGACCGGTTAAAGAGCAGTGCACATCAAGATGGCAAGCATTAAAGCAAACATTGGAGAGATCCAGCCGTACATGTTTGAGCCTCACTCAGACCCAGACTCAGACTCTGTTGTGCACCAAAATCAGCAAATAGCAGACATGTCAAAGTGGTAAGTGTAGTTAGCATCTTTTATTTGTTTATGCTGTTTGTTAGCTTGTAACAGGCAGTGACTGTGAAACGTACAATAACATCTGCTACGATGTTACAGTGTGTTCACATTGTCACATTGTTGTTATTTAATTATACCAGAGGTCTAATCAAAGTTTGCAGAAAGGTATATTCTGTCTGGCTAGGATTTTTTCCCAGATAGCAAAGAATCTTTGGCTGGCCCAAATATAGCCCACATCTGCAGTTATCTTACGGCCAACATTTGGCCTTGAATGCTGGCGTTGACTCAGGGTGAGTGTGGCTGCCTCAACTCAGCTACACTTGGGCCACATCTGGCCCACATAGTATTTGCTGGTTCATTACATTTGGGCCATGTCTGACCCACGCAACACTTGCCGTAACCCAAGTCAGGCCCGGCTTATGACATTTGGGCCACATCTGGCCCACACAACAGTTGCCAGTGCCGTAACTGAGCCGGATATACTAAAAGTGCCCCAGATTAGGCCCAAATGTGTCTGCTATCTGCGTTATATTATATCTAATATTACTACTACTACTTTCGGCTGCTCCCGTTAGGGGTCGCCACAGCGGATCATCCCTTTCCATTTCTTCCTGTCTTCTGCGTCTTCCTCTGTCACACCAGCCACCTGCATGTCTTCCCTCACTACATCCATAAACCTCCTCTTTGGCCTTCCTCTTCTCCTCTTCCCTGGCAGCTCCATATTCAGCATCCTTCTCCCAATATACTCAGCATCTCTCCTCCACACATGTCCAAGCCATCTCAATCTTGCCTCTCTTGCTTTGTCTCCAAACCGTCCAACCTGAGCGGTCCCTCTAATATAATCGTTCCTAATCCTGTCCTTCTTCACCACTCCCAATGAAAATCTTAGCATCTTCAACTCTGCCACCTCCAGCTCCGCCTCCTGTCTTTTCGTCAGTGCCACTGTCTCCAAACCATATAACATAGCTGGTCTCACAACCATCTTGTAAACTTTCCCTTTAACTCTTGCTGATACCCTTCTGTCGCAAATCACTCCTGACACTCTTCTCCACCCACTCCAACCTGCCTGCACTCTCTTTTTCACCTCTCTACTGCACTCCCCGTTACTTTGGACAGTTGACCCCAAGTATTTAAACTCAAATGCCTTTGTCACCTCCACTCCTTGCATCCTGACCATTCCACTGTCCTCTCTCTCATTCACGCATAGGTATTCTGTCTTGCTCCTACTGACTTTCATTCCTCTTCTCTCCAGTGCATACCTCCACCTCTCCAGGCTCTCCTCAACCTGCACCCTACTCTCGCTACAGATCACAATGTCATATTATATCTAATATTACTGTTTATATTTACAGCCAACCAGGTTTGCCTGGGAACTGACTCACTGGCAGTAGTCTAAAATAAAAAACTGCCGGGACATCATTGTGAGGCAGCCCACACCGCACTTCAGTTTATGGTTCCGGGAGTTTTGTTTGGGACCAAGCCCGAAAAGCAAGGGGGTGGGGAGAACTCCCCGACACTGCTCAGTCAGCCCTCCCTCGGAGCGCACAACAACACACGTCTTCAGTGGCGCCACTGGAGCAGGGGTGATCCATGTGAACCCGGTCGGGATCACAATCCAGAATAGAAAAGAGGTTCACATTGCACACCGCACCGGTTTTCAGGTGAAAAACGATGCACCTCGGGCTGCCGTCATCATTTCATACCATCCATCCATCCACCAGATAGCAAAATTGCTGTGGCCCGGACCTATTCCACACCGACACTTTCATCCGGTCCACATACCGCATGGAGTGGCAGCACTTGGGCGATCCACTCCTGTTTGCCAGATCTGGGCCAGAACCAAGCCATAGCAATGCCGCATATGCCACATATTTGCCAAAGGTGGCCCATATTTGCTTTGTGATATTTGGGCCATATTCACCATTTACCACACGGGCCACTTCAGAGTCACATCTAGATTACATGTTGCCCAGAGCACCGCATCTTTGCCAAAAAAGGTCCACATTTAATTTGGCATATTTGGGCCATACTTGCTATTATACATGTGGGCCACTTCAGGCTCACATCCATTTTGTCAGGGCCAGAAGAAGGCCATCAGTGCCGCATCATTGCCTGAAGTGGCCTACATCCGAATGCTACCTGGGTATAGCTGAACTTGGAAACGTTAGCTAAATACATAGTTTACAGTTTTACTATCGCCAAACAGCTAGCAGCAGCTAGCAAGACCCTCACGTAGTTAACGCTATGTATAAGTCACAAAGGAAATCTGCTACATGCAGAACGCTTTCATTTGACTGCCGGTTAAAGAAACGAAATACACAACTTACATAATGACCCCCACTCGCTGCCGCAGTCCCAGGATAAACAGCATCACATTTCAAAACTAATTTGTTATGAAAAACCAATGATTTCTGCAATATGGAAACGTTCCTCACTGAAATGAGCCTTGCAGATACACAGTCCCTCCAGGTTTGCAGGCACATGAGCCCCAGGTCTGTAAATAGATTCCAACCATTTCAGCACTATATAGTGGGATTTATTTTTAGTAGATAGTGGGAGGAAGCTACAGGGTCCGGTAAAAACTAGCAAAAACTGTGAGCTGTTCGCTGTCAACACTTCTGCAATGCTAATGCAAACTCGCTCTCCGTACGGTCGAGTCCGCTCTGCCCAGGAGGTGTCAGGATTCTTTGCCAGCCCAACATTTGCATATTAGCCAGCGATTGGTTTTTGGATTTGTGACGTACCAAATCTAGCCTGCCCGGGGTGCGTTTGAATCTCAGGTTTTTAGGGAAGTGCACAGACAGCTCCTGCAGCAGAAAACACACATTTTTGAGTGTTGGGGTACTTTAAGGTTCCATGAAGTCCCGTCTTGGACATCCTATGCTGTATACAAACATGCTCATATTCCCTGGAAAGCGTTGCAGCCAGTGTTTACTCTAACTCAAGTGTAAAAAAGCAGAATCTGATAGGCCTTTTTTTTTTTTTTTGACACAAATGCCACATCTGATAAGAGATATTTGTTGTGTGATGTTGAGGCTCTATGTTAGAGCTGAAGTTTTTACATTTTCTAGTGCAATGCATCAGTAATAAAACATTGCATGCGATCCATGCAAAGACGGCTCTCTGATGGTATAATACTGAAAATTAAATTAAATTCATATTGTTGAGCAGGCAGTAGTGCTTAGCATTGCCGTCTCGTGGCAAGAAGGTCCTGGGTTTGATTCCAGCCCACCTGGGTAGAGTCGGCATGTCCTCCCTGTGTTTGTATGGGCTTCCTCTCACAGCTCATATACATGCATGTCAGCTGTACTGGAGTCTCTCAGTCGTCCATAGGTGTGAATGACCGTGTGTGCGGGCCCTGTGATGGACTGGTGACCCGTCCAGAGTGTCTCCCTGTTCTCTCCGCACAATGCATGCTGGGAAAGACTCCGGCCCCTTGTTACCCTGAAATGCATGGCAAGCAGACGTAGATAACGGATGAACATTATTCAACACTTCGATAAATCCTAGATCACAACACAGCCTTTTGAGGAAATCCAAGTCAAAACGGAAACAACACACTCCTCCACCCTTTTCTCAGTGGGTCAAAGGTGTTATGCATTTCTTAGATTTAGAGAACATTAAATACACACTCGAAGGGTCATCAGGAACCTTTGCTAAGATATGGAGGCCCTTTCTGGATTGCCATGACTCTCTAAAGGAACCCCTTGAAAGAGTAGGGCAGAAGCCCTAAATGTCCTATTACAGTGATGAGCATCCCCCCCCGCTTCCTTTCTTCCTTTTGTCTGAATAATTAATACAATTATTTGATTATCTTACGTTTTCCCTTCTTCACGTAAATGGATTCTGTAACCTGTGATCCTATGAGTGGGTGGGTGGGTGTTCAGTGATGGGAATGAGGTTTTTAATTTGTTAATACATGTGATGAATAATACTTTGTGTCTTGGGATGAGGAGCTGATTTGACGTTATACATGATTTGTCATTCTTGTGGGATAAAACATTTGAAAATCAATAAAATATATTTACAAAAAGAAAAAAGTAGTGCTGGTATCATTTGAAAAGGATATCCATCCATCCATCCATTATCCAAACCACTTATCCTGCTCTCAGGGCAGCAGGGATGCTGGAGCCTATCCCAGCAGCCACTGGGCAACAGGCGGGGAGACACCCTGGGGAGGAGACACCCTGGACAGGCCGCCAGGCCATCACAGGGCCCACACACACTGGGGTCATGTTTATTATGAAATTACCGCCGACATTACCCGTTGTAATAAGATGCAATATAGGTTGATAAGGATCTGATGGAGCTAATTGGGGGGGGGGGGCAATGTATATCTCCACAAAGTGTGAAAAAAATGATCAATTGCACACTAAATTTTCCCCACTGCAGCACGTTTCTAGAAAGTGTCTAGAGCAGAACACACAGGCCCGCACTTCAAAACTCATATCCACGACCTCTCCCTTCAAACCTCCTCCTCTCAACTCCGGGTTTTTTAATATCGCTTTCACTTCCAGTATCTCCGCCCATCTCTTAACGCCGCCATCTCTCCCTCCCTCCCTCCCTCCGCCGCGCGCTCTCACTGTCTCATTTCCTCACGGGCCCGGCCATCTTTTCAAAATCACTTCCTTGATTCACATCTTTGCCCTCCCCGTTTATGAACACTTTATTGAGAGGCAAAGATGCCGCACAAAAATAGACATAATTGCCTGGGGTGGGACGTTATTGGAAAAATACATGAATTATTATTATTTTTTTTATATATTTTTTTTTGGGCATGAAGCAGTGAAAGAAAAAAAAGAAAGCCACCTAATAAACACCCAGAAGTCAGGTGACGGGATGGATGCAACCAACTGACTTTCCAAAGCCGCAGCAGTTTGGAGAAGAATAAACGCTCCTCAGCACCTTCTCTTACTCTGCTTTTCTGCATATGCACTTTATCTGTGTGTGTGTCTGTGTGTGTGTGCGTGTGTGTGTGTGTGTGGGTGGATTCAGGGCTGACAATGCTCTTCCCTGCCAGCGGGGCTTGGCATTCTAAGGTTAGAGTTGCTGCTGATCAGGTCAGTGGAGTTCATCTCTACAGCTGCAGTAAGACACTCACAAAATGGTGGAGCGTGGTGAAGCATTAACCAGATAAAAGAGACGAGAGGGCAGCAGGACGCTGCTGAGGGACTCACACATGCTCACTTAGCCTGGAAGCTGCACCTTACTATTCAGCTGTGTGTGTGTGTGTGTGTGTGTGTGTGTGTGTGCATCAGTATTAGTGTGTGTGTGTGTGTGTGTGTGTGTGTGCATCAATATTGTGTGTGTGTGCATCAGTATTATTGTGGGCGTGTGTGTGCATCAGTATTATTGTGTGTGTGTGTGCATCAATATTGTGTGTGCATCAGTATTATTGTGGGTGGGTGTGTGCACATGTGCACGTGTGTGTGTGCATCAGTATTATTGTGGGTGTGTGTGTATCTATTATTGTGTATGTATGTGTGTATCAGTATTATTGTGTGTGTGTATCTATTATTGTGCGTGTATGTGTGTGTATCGGCATTATTGTGTGTGTGAATCAGTATTGTAGCATGTGTATGTGTGTGTGCATCAATATTATTGTGTGTGTGTGCACACACATCAGTATTATTGTGGGCGTGTGTGCATGCGCGCACGTGTGTGCATCAGTATTATTGTGTGTGTGTGCATCAGTATTATTTTGTGTGTGTGCATGTATGCATCAGTATTATTGTGTGAGTGTATCAGTATTGTAGCATGTGTATGTGTATCGATATTATTGTGTGTGTGTGTGTATGTGTGTGTGTGTACATACACACAGGGTGTTGTGATGTGTCTAGTGCAGCAGTGTGTAGTTGGAGGGAAGGTGCATGTGTTCTTCCAACCCGCTTGTGTCCTTCCTGCCCTTAGCTTGCTGCCGCTGGCTAGCCTCTGTGGCGAATAGGGCAGCATCCTAGTGTGTAAGCCTTCCCTTGCCAGTACATAGCCTCTCCTTCACCAAGACTCCTGCCAGGCCTCCCCGTGGCCACACATGGTAACTGGGGTCTTGCGGCCCCAGGCTAACTTGGCAGGGGATCTCGGAGCAGCAGTGGGCCCCAGAGATATGGTGTGCAGGCCCACCCTGGTGGACACGCCCTGGCACCTATCAACCACTGCCCCGCTGCCTTGTGGGTGAGTCTGGAAGACATAAGGCTGAGGGAGCTTACCCCAACAGAAAAGCAAGCTGTGGCGGCACGCTTCGAGGCGGTTTCCGAAAAACTGGATTTCCGGCAGCCCCCTGCAGTTGTGTGGAGGTGCCGGTCGTCTAGGGATCCCCCTTGCCATCGGAACCATCTCCTCTACAATCAAGTCATGTGGCGTTGGGAGAAGCGCCCCACCCCCCATGCCACTTTAAAAACCATCTCTGCTGCGCAGGGATCTTCTGCTATCTGAGTCCTCAAAGGACCCACAAATAGAAGAAGATGGTCATCATCGGGCACCATGGACAACCAGCAAGCAAGCGTGTGTGTGTGTGCATGTGCATCAGTATTATTGTGGGCGTGTGTGCGTGTGTGTGCATCAGTATTATTGTGTGTGTGTGTGCGTGTGTGTGCATCAGTATTATTGTGTGTGTGTGTATGTATGTGTGCGTGCATGTACATCAGTATTATTTTGTGTGTGTGCATGTATGCATCAGTATTATTGTGTGTGTGTGTGTGTGTGTGTGCATCAGTATTATTGTGCGTGTGTGTGCGTGTGTGTGTGTGTGCACGTGCTCCCGTGCATACAATTTTGAACCCCATTTTGAAGTTAGACAGATTATAGCTCAAAAAGTGAGTACTGTGCGTCTCAAGGCCTTGTGTGGGCTGGTCAGCAGTACTACATCAGGGTTGTGTGTGTGTGTGTGTGTGTGTGTGTGTGTGTGTGTGTGTGTGTGTGTGTGCGTGTTACTACTGCTTGATAAACTATAATAACTAATGACAAACATTTCAGTACCCAGTGCAAAAACCTTTACGCCGCAGCGCAAACCAGGCCTCGGGGTGTGTGTGCTTGTGATGTGTGTGTTTTCTAAAGGGTCTACCCAGTGGACTGCTTTTGTGGAGCCCCTCTCAAATAATGCATCGGCTGTGTGTGTGTGTGTGTGTGTGTGTGTGTGTGTGTGTGTGGGAGCTCTTATATCAGAGGCTATGTTGCCTTACAGTCATCTTACGTCTACGAAGACCATAAAGGGACGTATCCTTCCACCCATTTCCTTCAGCCGCCCACGACACGTTTCCAAGGCCTTGGTTTTGGACCGGACAGTCCGGTTTGCGAAAGACTTGAGCGGGTCTCGCTTGGTTGGGGAAGTCAACCAGGTGTGTAAATGTCTGCCATGTCTTTTCTAAAATCGACAATGAATCATTAACGCAAATGAATCATTGAAAAGCACTGTTTGTTTTCACACAAGCAAGGTGAGGCAGATCTATTTATATATTTACACATTTATATATTCATACATTTATACATGTTCATATATATTTATGCATTTATATATTCACATATTTATATATTCACACATTTATATATTCATACATTTATATATTTATGTATAAATATATTTATACAGCACATTTCAGCCAAGTGTTTTACATAAGAGGCATTAAAAGGTTAATGACAGGTTACTGATTAGTGCAGGGATTACTTACCCGTGACCACCATCCGTCACTCACATCGTGAACTGCCCCTGTGTGCGGATTGGACACAGGCGGTGTTGAAGCGTGGCACAAACACGACACATTGTTTCCTCCGTGCTCACATCCGTCATGCTCTCTGGAAGCAGTGGTGGTTGCTAGCATCTGGAGTTGTTGTCCTTAAGAAATGCAACATCTGTAATGGTGAGCGAAGAAACACGTGCACAAACTCGAACCTCCCCCACACATACACATGTGCCTTCAAAGTAAAAGTACCCACTCCACCCCACATAGCATTGTGTCTCCAGTCTCACATGACAAGGAGCAGTTGTGCTCCATTGTGCTCCAAGACCAACGTGTCAAAACCACAGCAAATACACAATTCTGGACTAAAACCAATACATAAAGTTAACGGCAGACCTAAGAAAACACGTTTTGTTTTTTTTGGGGGGGGGGGTCCCCCTTTTTCGACCGAATTGTATCCGGCCAATTACCCCACTCCTCGGAGCCGTCCCGGTCGCTGCTCCGCCCCCTCTGCCGATCCGGGGAGGGCTGCAGACTACCACGTGCCTCCTCCGATACATGTGGAGTCACCAGCCGCTTCTTTTCACCTGACAGTGAGGAGTTTCACCAGGGGGACGTAGCGCGTGGGAGGATCACACTATTTCCCCCCCAGTCCCCCCCCCCCGAAGAGGCGCCCTGACCGGCCAGAGGAGGCGCTAGTGCAGCGACCAGGACACATACCCACACCCGGCTTCCCACCCGCAGACTCGGCCAATTGTGCCTTTAGGGACGCCCGACCAAGCCGGAGGTAACACGGGGATTCGAACCGGCGATCCCCGTGCTGGTAGGCAACAGAATAGACCGCCACGCCCCCCGGACGCCCCAGAAAACATGTTTCTTTGTATGGAAGCAGTGGACCTTTACAATCTCGCAGGTTACAAACAACTTCTTGAGAAATTCCTCAGCAGAAAAGAGGGAAACGAGGCCCTGTATAGCAGGGATGGGCAACATGGTCCAGAAAGGTCCGGTGTGGGTGCAGGTCTTCGTTCCACCCAAGCAGTTACACCCCTGATTCTATAGAGCAACCAAAAGTCTTGGCTAAGGACCTCGATTTGTAGACCCCGCTGTGTAACTCCTTGGTTGGAACAAAGACCTGCACCCACGCCGGACCTTTCTGGACCACGTTGCCCATCCCTGACCGCTAGTGTCATCCTACAGGCCTGATTGTTAAGGGTTAGGGGTAGGCTGGAGTTAAGGTACGAGTAAGATTAAGACGTGAACCCGAGTAAATAAAGCGTGCCGACTCTTATAAACAACAAACCAACAACAACAACAACACAGGCAGTGATGTGTGCGCACGTACAGTTCGTGCATGTGCATACTG
Organism: Lampris incognitus; assembly: GCF_029633865.1. NCBI lineage: Eukaryota > Metazoa > Chordata > Actinopteri > Lampriformes > Lampridae > Lampris > Lampris incognitus. The sequence goes on along the minus strand of NC_079215.1, from coordinate 51,598,781 downwards.
CAAGAAACAGTGGGGGTGGGGGGGGTGGGGGGGATAGATGGTGTGTTAGAGGATGCATTTGCATGGACCGAGACGTATTCTAATAATGAGCTTCTGCACAAAACCCCAAACCGTGGACGCCGAGCAGCTCCTCGAGCCGGGTAAATCTGACGCGTGTGCTGTTCACCTACGGGCAGGCGATGCACGATTTCCTTGGTGATTCCCGAGGCGCCAGAAAACCCCGACGCCGTTCCCGCCACGGGGAAAGCTGGCTGCGCACACAGTCACGCACGTATGCATGCACACGTCCACGAACACGTGCGCGCACGCGCGCGCAAACACTTCCGTATGCAAACTTCACCAACCAACTAACTACGAGAGCTGCCGAGAGTGAAACTGGGACACGCTGTTCTGGCAGGGAGGCGTCTGCACGCGCACACGCACACACACACGCACACACACACACACACACACACACACACACACACACACACACACACAGCAAACCTAACTGTCTGGCAACCAACAGGGTAAACGGGCTAGATATGTTTGATGAGGTACACACACACACACACAGACACACACACACGCACGTACACGCATGCACACGTGCGCATGCACACACGTACCCACATACACACACAAACACACGTATGCACACGTGCGCGTGCACACGCACGCACACACAAACACACATACGCGCGCGCACATGCACACAACCAACCGAACAAGCACGCGCACGTACACGCGCGCACACAAATAGAAACTCGTCAGACGCGGTGTGCGTGATGTGAGCGGTTGCCACAGGTACGTGTAGAAAGCGTGACATTTGTCTGCAGCCAGTTGTCTGTCAGTGTGTTCATGTCACCACGAGGGACGGGGGGAGGTGAGGAAATACGGCGCATGTTTCCCCGCTAACAAGTGGCATGCGCACACACACCACCCACCGCCTCGGAAAAATACAAAAGCTGATCTGAATTTTAGATAAGAAGGTATACAAATGAAAGGATGAGAAAAGGGGGGGGGCGTGGCAGGAAAAATGAATAAGAGGGTGGAGAGGTGGGGACGGTATGGAAGTGGAAGCAGCAGCACAGAGGAGGAGAAGGAGGAGGAGGAGGAGGAGAGGGTTTTATTGCTGTATTTCTCTTCTTGCATTGAACCTCTCTCTCTTCATGTTCCTCTCTCCCACTGCTGCTCGCCTGGGAGCGAAGTTCTGACTCGCCGAGGTTGTTTGGAGGTGCACGAATCTTATTCAGCTTATAGCCGTGCGCGTGCATGGCCGTCTTTATGTATTTGTGTGAGTGCGCGAGCACGTGAGCGTGTGTGTACATGCATGCGTGTGTGCGTGTGGTTGTGTGTATATTCGCGTGTGTGTGTCTGTATGGCTGTCTATGTATTTCTGTGTACATGTGTGTGTGTACATGCGTGCTTGTGTGTGTGCTTGTGTGTATATGGCTGTCTATGTATTTGCATGTGTGTGTGTGTACATGAGTGCGTGCTTGTGCGTGTGTGTGTGTGTGTGTGTGTGTGTGTGTATAAACTGTGCAGGTGTATCGGGAACAAGACAGTGGGGAAGATCAGTAAATCAACCAACATCATGCTGTGTGCCTCTGAGTGTGTGTGTGTGTGTGTGTGTGTGTGTGTGTGTGTGTGTGTGTGTGTTTGCATGCATGAGACGGAGACAGAGCCTGTGTGACACCTTGTCTCATAATAAAGCTGTTGACCTGGGGGATTTGTCAGGGGAAATCGCACACGGTGAATCCTACTTAATGTTTTAGTAAACACACGCACGCCCATATGCACACGTGCGCATTGGATTATGCTAATTCCCATACATTCCACCAGGCGCTCCATCATGCAAATGCGCCTCCGATTGTTTCCTGGTCCGAGGTGAAGGAGCGTCTCTCGGCAAATGGAGAAGCCTTCATACTTGACACGCTCCACTTTTGTTTCATCCGCGCCCTCCCGCGTGCGCACGCGTGGCGCGCTTTGTCTCCGATAACGCGCAGACACGTGGACTGTGCACCCACAACGCCAGCCCACAACCCGCCACAACACTGAACGACAAGGTGTCGTCTTTATTTGCTGTACAATGACTTGTTGGGTTTTTTATGCAAATGCTATGCAAATGCTATACACGAGACATCGGCACGCTCGCAGCGGCATTATGGGAGCTGTCGCCGGCGAAAGGCTGCAGCAGCAGCAGGTAATAGCAGGGAAGAGCCGAGTCTACTTGGCATACCATGACACAAAGTCGGCTTCAAGAAGCAGCTTCTTTGTCAAGCATCAGCGGCGCCCCCAGACAAATAAATACTTAAACACGAGCTCAATTTGTCTGAAGCCTTGAAGTGATTCCCTTCTTCATCCTCTGGGCCTTCTCCCGCACTTAATGTTTCATTTTGATCCACTTCCCTCCATGACTCTTTGAAACTTTATTTAGGTTCCCTCTCCCTCTCTCTTCTTTCTCAGTCAATCTGCATCTCCTCCCTCTTTTCAGCCCTCCTCCTGCTCCTCTTTGTTTTAACATTACCTCTGCGGCTCCACGGGGGGTTCCCGGAGGTGCACTTTGGACGCCAGCTGAGCCAGCTCATCGAAACGTGTTCTCGCTGCAGGAGACGTCACCGCTACATCTCGCGCCGCGCGCGCGCGCGCGCGTGTACTGTGAGTTCAGAAGGCATTGTTCATTTCACCTAGTCGAGTAAAATGGCGACCTTACTTCAGATTTGGCTTATGGGGGGGGGGGGGTTCAGCGGACGTGGTTTTCACGCGCAGGCTGACTCAAACAAATTCTGGATTAGGATTTTAATCTGAACACTCAAATCAATGCATCTGAAGTCGCGAACCTAACCTAGTGAGATTATAACGCTCAGGGCAGGGCAGGCATTATTACTACTCCCCTGACTTGTGTGTGAGCTTACATGTGCACGTATTCATGAAGTGCATTTGAAAAAAAAAACCCACAAATCTGGGCGGCACGTTGGCCCAGTGGCTACTTTTTTTTATTACTTTTTAATCCATCCATCCATCCATCCATCCATCCATCCATCCATCATCCGAACCGCTTATCCTGCTCTCAGGGATGCTGGAGCCTATCCAAGCAGCCATTGGGCAGCAGGTGGGGAGACACCCTGGACAGGCCACCAGGCCATCACACACACACACACACACACACACACACACACACACCCATGGGGCAATTGACCATTCGCAAAGTCCCGCCCCCCTTAGTTACTGTTGCTATGCCCGTCAAGCATTTCAGAACTATCCAGGAAGTAGCCGGAAAACACCAAAACATTGCGGAAGAAATCAGCGCATTGTGTGGGTAAAAGTAACAGTAATAATACGTTAGCTGTATCGGCTATCAATAATAGCTAGTAGCAAGCTTAGCTTGGAGCAGACAGGTATTTGTGTTGATTTGGGATGGATTAAGCTGGCCATGGGGTCTGCTGTACTGCCAAATATATTGCCGACACTGTGCTTCTTGCGTTCTGGGTGTCGGGAAGGGAAAGAAAATGACACCCCCCTCCAAACTTTTCATCTAGTATCTGATGTGCAGATCCCATAGGCACACCGTTTCAGCATTTTGCTGTGTGTTTGAAAGCGTGACGGACCGTTGCTAAGGTAGGATTGGACCAGCACCGTTCTGGGGCGGTGCTTTGCGAAAGGTAAATTCTCTCTCTGCATTTAACCCATCCTAGCTGTGTAGCTCGGAAGCAGTGGGCAGCTGCAGCGCCCGGGGACCAGCTCCAGGTCGCCTTGCCACGCCTCGCTCAGGGGCACAGGCAGGAGTATTAACCCTAACATGCATGACTTTCTGATGGTGGGGGAAACCGGAGCACCCGGGGGAAACCCACCGCGGACACGGGGAGAACATGCAAACTCCACACAGAGGACGATCTGGGATGACACCCCCCCCCCCCCCAAGGGTTCGAACCCAGGGCCTTCTTACTGTGAGGCGAAGGCACTAACCACTGGGCCACCTCGCCGCCAAAAAGAGCCTGTTGCCTCACAGCAAGAAGGCCCTGGGTTCGAACCCCAGGCCGTCCCAGGTCCCTTCTGTGTGGAGTTTGCATGTTCTCCCCGTGTCTGCGTGGGTGTCCTCCCACCATCGGAAAGACATGCATGTTAGGGTTAATACTCCTGCCCGTGCCCCTGAGCAAGGCAATGGAAAGAAGAACCGGAGCTGGTCCCCGGGTGCTGCACGGCGGCTGCCCACTGCTCCTATACAACAGGATGGGTTACATGCAGAGGACACGTTCCACCGTAAGAATACGATGTCAAATAAAGTGGCTTTCATTTCATCTCGTTTCAAAATAGTAGAGATTAAAAACAAACAATGCTCGATACAATCACACAAAACTGAAGAATTAAAAATAAACTTTTTGTGCTCAGGTCTGTGTGAGTGCGTGCAAAATGCTTCAGATGGCTTGCCTCCGGTGTGTGGTGTGTATGTGTGTGTGTGTGCGCTTGCTGTTATTAGTCTGTTTTTCAACAAAGGGTTAAAAGAAGTTCCACATGAAGAAAAGGAAAACGACGATGCCGGTGCAAAGTTTTTGTCTGACAGCAGGTATGTGGGGTGTCTGTGTACAAGTCTCCGTCGACACCTTTGTGTGTGCATGTGGGTGTTCAACTCTTTAAACCTTTCTCTCCATCTCTGTCTCCCCCCCTCCCCCCCCCCTCTCTCTGACTCTCATTTTCGTCCTTCCCATTTAACTACACAATAAATATGACGTATACTGCAGTTAACTAGGGAGGGAAGGGACGCATTATACTTCATGTGGGTGTCTGACAGGAAGGGAGGCGACAGCACACCAGAAAATGAGAGCGAGAATAAAAGAGTGAGAGAGAGCGGGTAGGCACTGTGTCTGTGGCAGAAAGAGAGAGAGAGAGAGAGAGAGAGAGAGAGAGAGAGAGAGAGAGAGAGAGAGAGAGAGAGAGAGAATTTGTGTGTGAGAGGCAGACAGAGAGAGAGAGAGAGCGAGCGAGGCAGGGGGGGAGAGAGAGGGACAGAGAGGGAGGGGGAGAGAGAGAGAGGCAGATAGAGAGGGGCAGAGAAAGAGGGGAGAGAGAGGCAGAGAGGGAGAGAGAGAGAGGCAGAGAGGGAGGGAGGGGGAGAGGCAGAGAGAGCGGGGCAGAGGGGGAGAGAGTTAGAGAGGCAGGGAGGGGGAGAGAGGCAGAGAGGCAGAGAGAGAGAGGCAGAGAGGGAGAGAGATAGAGAGAATTTGTGTGTGAGAGAGAGGAAGAGAGAGAGGGACAGAGGGAGGGGGAGAGAGGGAGGGGAGAGAGAGGCAGAGAGGGAGAGGGGGAGAGAGAGAGGCAGAGGGGCAGAGAGGAAGGGGAGAGAGAGGCAGAGAGGGAGAGGGGGAGAAAGAGAGAGAGGCAGAGGGGCAGAGAGGAAGGGGAGAGAGAGAGAGGGGAAGAGGGGGGAGAGAGAGAGAGGCAGAGAGGGAGAGGGGGAGAAAGAGAGAGAGGCAGAGGGGCAGAGAGGAAGGGGAGAGAGAGGCAGAGAGGGAGGGGGGAGAGAGAGAGAGGCAGAGAGGCAGAGAGGGAGGGGGGAGGGAGGGGGAGAGGCAGAGAGGGAGAGAGAGAGGTTGTGAGAGATTATGTGTGTAGCCATCTGTGCAGGTTGAAGTGCTGTCTAGCAACTATCTTGGGAGGGTAATTATGGTGGGCTATCGTGTGTGTGTGTGTGTGTGTGTGTGTGTGTGTGTGTTTACCATGCAGTATCACCCACACAGCGTTTACGATCAGTTTGATTCCCTTTGCATTATGACGAAACAGCACAATCAACCGGATCATCAACATTAGGAGAGCCATCGGCTCCTCTTTATTTCTTAAACCTCGCCGTGTTTCACCACCACCAGCAGGCGTCTTCCAGCAACAGGTGGACGTCCAGAACCCGACCGCCTGCCGGCATCTGACGGACCCTGACAGAACAGCAGCCCAGCCCACCAACTCCCACGCCGTCACAACAATGCATTTTGCCAATTATGGTTTGAGAGTGAGTTTTATATATATATATATATTTTTTTTTTTTTTTTGGGACCCCCCCCCCTTTTTCTCCCCAGCTGTACCCGTCCAATTACCCCACTCTGTGTGGAGTTTGCATGTTCTCCCCGCTACATCCCGGGGGGGATGTAGCGCATGGGAGGATCACGCTATTCCCCCCCCCCCCACCCCCGAACAGGCACCCTGAGGGGTGCTCCGCCTGCATGTTTTACTTTGCATTTCTGTGCATGTGACAAATAAAGTACTTGAACTTGACCGACCAGAGGAGGCGCTAGTGCAGCGACCAGGACACATACCCACATCCGGCTCCCCACCTTGCAGACACGGCCAATTGTGTCTGTTGGGGCGCCCGACCAAGCCGGAGGCAACGCGGGGATTCGAACCAGCGAGGCCCCGTGTTGGTAATAGACCGCTACGCCCCTCTTCCTTTCACCTTTGTTGGCGCTGCTGAAAACGTTAAGCCGCTTACATTTCACACCCAACGCAGCGCACGCCCCCCCCTGCAAGCCCAGTAGCTGAAAACAGCAACCCGCGGCCCTTCCTCGGGGGGGGGGGGCGCACACTTCACACGGCTCTTCCTTTACGATCAATAAAACCATTTGACAGCCATTCATCGCGTCCGGGAGGTCAGCCGCGTTGTGCGGACCCCCGACACGCCGCTCGCTTAACACCGCAGCTCGTCGGCTTTCAGGAGGTCACGGACGTCGAAGAAGCAACAAAGGAGGAGAGGCTGACGGAGAGGGGGGGGGCAGCCGAGGAGGGGGGCGGGGGGGGCAGAAAGAAAAGAAGAAAAGAACGGCGTGGAAAATAGGGGAGGTGGGTGAAAATGTGAGCAGAGGAGGGAGTACAAAAAACAAATTCGGAGGTTACGAGGCTGTTTGGGGGGGGGGGTGGGGGTGGGGGGGGGCACGCCAGATGAAAACAACACAGACGTGTGGACGGACGGAGACGGATGGCGGGGACGGAGGGTGGAGGTCGGGCCGGGCTTCTCCTACCAGCAGCGAGCAGATGTTGGGGCCCACAGGCTTCCACCAGCATGCGGCCCGCGAGGCTGGCACTGCGACAGCCCAGCCAAGCGCATGCATGACATGCACAGGGACATACATCATCTCCTCTGCACGGGTGCGCGCGCACACACACAGACACACACACACAGACACACACACACCACATAATAGAGCCATCTCTATCCATATAATCAGGTCATTGCGTTGGGTGAACAGGGAATTTGATGACGGCGGCGTGGAACAAGCAGGACCCCCCCCTCCCCTCCCCCCCCCCGCTGTTGGTAATTGAATTCTGGGGTGTTAGTTATCTTCAATAAAATAAGGACTTCTGAAACTGACGCCGCCACAGCGAGATGATCAGAATGTCGCACGGCAAATAGCCAATCTACCGGTTTAATATCCACATAAACGTGGGCACAAGATTTGACACAAGACCAGCAGCACACGCACACGCACGTGACGGGGGGGGGAGGAGCTGGGTGAATGATGAGCATGTGGCAACAGATGAGAGAGAGCATCAGGGCACGTGATGAACATTGGAAGCCGAAGCGCAGCACATCTACGAGCCATCAGTCTCACTCCGTGGCTGCTCGTGCGTCTGCGTGCCGGTGTGTGTTGGGCACGTGCGCGTGTGTTGGCGTGCGTGATATTGCGCGAGACAACATTTGGACTTTGTGAATATTCATGCGCAAGTCTTTTGTGTTTTTATTTTTATGACTGACGGGTAGGTTTTTTTTTATGTGTCCTTCATGCGACGGCGCCACATTTTCGTCGAGTGGAATTCGACTAACTTTGACCGGAGGGGGTGGGGGGGGTGGGGGTGGGCTCCTTTGCGCTTTCCTTTCAAAGAACCGCTTCTGCAAAGTTTCAGACTTCATTCGCCAGCGCTTAACGCCGTCTTAGCGAACCTGTATAAGGCCGCTTCATTATACTGCAGCCCCCCAGAAGCGGGTCAGCAGGCCTTGCTGCGTGCTTATTGCTACGGTATAGGATGTTTTGGTGTTGGCGGTTCCCCTTGGGCTACTGACCATCAACGGCGACTTACTCAAGACGCAAGCTGAGAAGGTTATTTCCATTCACACTGTGAACACTGGCCACAAAATTCTCCCTCCTGCATGTGGGTTGTTATTGTAATAATCAAGAACTAATTTAATATATATCATTATATCATTTGCAGGGCTCAGGAATACTTAAAAAGACACTCAAAAAAAGGAAGAGGGCAATAAAACTAATACATGAGCGAATGATAAGTTAGGAAAGGTGTTAGGTGATGAAACAGCGGGAGTAACTGAAGTTAAGGGGGGGGTGTGTGATGGAAAAACAGACCGTGCGGTAGCCGTCCTTGGGGAAAAAAGGGAGGGTGCCCGACAGGCTTGATGGGGAGCCAGCGGAGGTTTGTAGGAGTTGGAGAAATGTGCTACCAGGACCTGGTAGGTGGTAGGACCCTGGCAGCTGAATCTGCACATATCATAGCTTGCAGGTGAGGGAAGGTTGCAGTACATACAAGAGTGTGTTGCAGTCGTCCAGTCAGAAGCCGGAAAACGCTTGAAGGAGACATGTCTTAATGCATGCTAAATAATCCAGGTAAATATGATCATCTGCAGTCTACACCCATCTACAGGCCAGTGGTCACTCTTTCAAACATGAGAATGCGCACATCCTTGATAGGGAGGAACGCTGGTTTGAACAGGGAGTCAAAGAGGCCATCGATGCGAAGAGGGAATGACCATCCCTGGGGCCAAGAGTACATCTGTCCCCATCTTACAATGCTGTGATTGCAAACATTCCCAAATCCTCTGTGAATAGTACACATGGCCATTGTAACTCTAGTTAATGATCACGGCAATCTGCATATCAGGAATCACGAGCACTTTATTGGTCATTTTATTTAATGTACTTGCATACATGAAATGAAATGAAATATCGTTTCCTTCAGCCCACAGCAGTGCAACACAAAAACAAAAACACATATCCAAAAAACTACAAGAATACACATATCCAAACTAACACATATATCCAAACTAACATAGCCAAACTAAACAACAACAAAAAAATCACTGTCCAGGAGAACGAACGCCAGCCGATGACTGTCGGAACTGCTGGTCTGCATGGGCTAGCAGTTAGCTTAGCCTGCCCCGCTTCCACATCCTGTCAGACCGCCCTCAGTGTTATCAGAACTGCTGGTTTGCATGGGCTAGCAGTTAGCTTAGCCTGCCCCACTTCCACATCCTGTCAGACCGCCCTCAGTGTTATCAGAACTGCTGGTTTGCATGGGCTAGCAGTGAGCTTAGCCTGCCCTGCTTCCACATCCTGTCAGACCGCCCTTGGTGTTTCCTCTGCAGGCACAGCTCCAGGAAGGCCCATGGTCCGTGGGGCCACCGGACACAACAGATCAGGCTCCCCTGGCCGATCCAATGCTGGCTCTCCCAGCCAGACACCTTCGACACACCTCCCCGCACTCCACACGACAACACTAAAAACACAGTCAACGCGAGGTGAGGCCACCACCAGACCGCCCTCAGTGTTATCGGAACTGCCGGTCTGCACGGGCTAGCAGTTAGCTTAGCCTGCCCCGCTTCCACATCCTGTCAGACCGCCCTCGGTGTTTCCTCTTCGGGCGCAGCTCCAGGCAGGGCCGTGGTCCCTGAGCCCACAGGTCGCAGCAGACCAAGCTCTCCCAGCTGATTCAGCGCCAGCTCTCTCAGCTATCAAATGAAGACACAAACGTGGATAAAGATACTGCATGGACAGTACTGGGTGAGGCCGCTGCAAATGTAAGTTCATGCCGCCATCTTCCCACACGGGTACTGGGTGAGGCCGCTGCAAATGTAAGTTCATGCCGCCATCTTCCCACACGGGTACTGGGCGAGGCCGCTGCAAATGTGAATTTGCGCCGCCATCTTCCCACACTGGAAGCGGAAATATATGAAACCGGTTGTTGTTTTTGGTCGTTATGCCACTGGTTTGTGGGGATACTTGCAGTCAGCTGAGACTGAAGACGTCACTTAGATGAGCGATGAAACGTTTCAACAAACGTTGTGTCCAGACGAACTGATTCACCTTTCTGTGATCATGAAAGAGACAGGTAGCACCAGGGAGAGAGAGCGGCGGTCCAACACAGCCGGTGTTTTGTAGGTGAAACAAAAAGGCAGTTTTTGGCCGTGTGGTTGAAATAGTGTTGAGGTGACCAGGTGGTATCAAAGCCTACCCCAGGGTTATTGAGGGCCGAGGTTGTACGGACAGGGAAAGCATTTATTTCCATGGTTTCAAAAGTTGAGATTTGGTGGTATTAGGGACTGTTCAGTTTCCGATTGTCCGCTGCCATCCAAGACACAGTCACTTGAAAGCAGGCACAGAGGGTAAAGGGAGTGAGACGGGACAGATGTCATGGTAGATCAGGGTATGGCCGGCATAACAACGAAAAGCAAGGCCATAGCGACCAAGCACAGCACCTTAGGGAACACCTTGAGTGACAGAAGCATTGGGAGATTCACGAGTGCCAAGGATGATGAAATGTTATCGCTCAGTGACGCAGGCTCTTAACGGCCGGAGGAAGAGTACCATAAACACCAAGCAAGCTTTGCAGGCGGTCAAGCAAAACGTGAAGGCTCCCAGTATCAAAAGCAGCACTGATCCACTGCTTACGTTTACCTGTCTAGCCGGGTAAAAGAGAGGAAACATGCATCAGCTATGGGATAGAGACTAAGCAAGGCCTTGGGCCAAGGGTCCAGCAAGTGTCATTTCCTGAAGCCCCTCCTCAAGTCTATTGACCGCCCATTCAGAGAAAGAGTGTGCTATTCACATTTGTAACTTAGAAATTTACAAAACAATTACAGCATCATCATAACAGGATTTCAAGTTATCCAGCACCCCAACTGGAGTTAGAAAGCCACCAAATGGTCACAAACACACCGAATATGTTGTACAAACGCCCCATGACTTGCAAATATGTACGCCACGCTTTACAAATACAACACGCACTCTCCAACAAACACAATGAGCTTTGAAAACACGAAACACATACACGGCTATCAAAAATGTACAATGTGCTTTGCAAATACAAATACTACTTACAAACAAATGCCGGGCAGGTTCCACAAATGCAAAGAAAGGATTCAGATAAATAAGCAACCGTTTGCATGCCTGTGTCAAACACAACACATTTTTTTCTGACAAGTACACAGCAACCCACATCACGTGCGGATCACATGACCTTCCGCTTGTGGGAGTCGCAAATGCCCAATTTTCTCACAAATGGGCTTGAGCACCATAACAGCAGGGGGCGCCACAGGGGCATCTGCTCTCCAGTCAGCTCAATTACCCTTCCAAAGAAGGAGGTGCCTCGGGTTTCTCCAGATCAGTCAGAGCGCGTGGACATGGTCCCAGAAAGTTAAACCAGTCAGTTCATCTGGACACAAGGTTTAGGACATGTGGCCGCCCAACATGAGCGGTCAACAGGTTGTTCTTCACAACACACATTCTCTTCTCCCGCCTGTAGGAAACGGAGATACGGACCCTGTTGGAGAGGCTTCAGGTACATCGTGTGCGTGTCCCGAGTCAACAGCCCCTAGATCTGAACGGCAAAACAAACGACCAACAGATTGTGTTCAAGTCCGGCATGGAGCGAGTGGTCGTCCAAGATGAGAAGTGTCTCCGGATTTACCTGACACGTTTGCTAAACCTTGGCCGGCCTGCCTGCCTGTGCCACGCATTGCCAAAATAACGGGTGTGTCCACACGAACCCCGTCCAGAAGACTGGCAGAATCAGACATCTCTGTCAGAGCACTGTACCGCACATGTTCAGGTGTTGAGCTGGACCCGTTTAGCCACAGAAATAAAAGACGGCATGCCTCACGCAGACTACCGGCGAGTGAAGGGGAGCTTGCAGGCGAGAGGGCATCGGGGTGCAGGGGGGCTTCCATGTGTGTGCAGATGCTCTTGGCAATCCTCTCACCCGAACTCGGTGCTTCGCCCACAATCTCCAGTTCACACAGACGCCAACCATTAGCTGGCCCAGTGTGCATAACATTTCTATTTTTGTCTATTATAGTTCCTTGGGGATGGATTACATTGTGTGTGGCCTACTTTTAACGTCCTTTGTGTAACTGGGTACAACACTGTCATCTTTGGCGCCATCGATGGCCTTTCAAGAAAGATACGATGCATGTATGCACACATTACCAAGACTTTTAGGTTTGGCTTACTTTTTATATATTGTATTTTTACAGATCATGTACCCGTGTGCCACCAACAACAACCTGACTAGAAATCCAGTTTGCTCTGCTAGTGTTTGAAAGTTTTCCTGCATCTCTTTTCTATACGCCCATGAATCGTATTTAAGTACAGGATTATTTATTAGTCTTTCACTTTATTGGTCTTTCACTTTATGGCCTTCTTCAGCATATGAATAAGGCTGCACATGCACTTGACCCTATTATGTCTTATGGGTTTTCTATTGATAATATAGAGGGTGCATGTTTTTCCAATCACACACCTTTTGTGCCACCTTATCCGGTCCGCTATGTACTGCCAAAACCCCTGGTTACTATTCCCGTTACACGACGTCTCTCCCCGCAAACCAGTTTGCTGAAGCCGATCAAAGAAATGCCGCCCCAGCCTCCATTACTTCTGCCGCTGAGCCTCTTTCGAGTCCGGATGAATTAATTTCCCTCTTCCTGCTCAGCTCTCCTGGACTCTGCGGCCCTCCTCAAATATAGACATCCCAAACTTAAATCCCTTCAGTGGGCGGACGATTCAACCCGTTATTTTAGGCAGGACTTGCCGGAAAGCTTAGCGGAGACGGGGGGGGAGATCACCTCTCAGTTTCATTTGAAATATTTCAAAAATGTCTGGCTAATTTCCAAACAGCAGCCCAAAAAAAGGGAAAAAAAAGCCAGGGCTAAATATTTCTCTGAGATAATCAGTAAACATTCTCACAGACCCAGAATCCTGTTCAGCGCTATAAACTCTGTCCTCAATCCCCGTCTCTCTCACACCGTTGAAGCACCCACGGATACTCTACTTACACAACTTCTGCCGCTCTTATTTTCCAAGAGAAATGTGATCTGAAGAAGACAGAGTATCGCACATCTATCTCTAGTTTTGTTGTGCTGCAAATTTTAGTGCGTTTCCCTGCGTGATGTGTAGGTGTGGAGCGTCTTTCCACATGCCTGTATAGGCAACATGTGAAGATGAAGTTGTTCACCCGCAATAGTAAATGCATGCTCTTGATATTCTGCCCACCCGCCCTCCCCCCTTTATTTTTTTCTCTCCAATTGTACCCGGCTAATTATCCCAATCTCTGCTCCACCCCCCTCTGCCAAGCTGGGGAGGGCTGCAGACTACCACGTCTCCTCTGATACATGTGGAGTCGCCAGCCGCTTCTTTTCACCTGACAGTGAGGAGTTTCACCAGGGGGAAGTAGCGCGTGGGAGGATCACGCTATTCCCCCCCAGTCCCCCCCCCCCGAACAGGCACACCGACCAACCAGAGGAGGAGCTAGTGCGGCAACCACGACACATACCCACATCTGGCTTCCCACCCACAGACACGGCCAATTGTGTCTGTAGGGACGCCCGACCAAGCCGGAGGTAACATGGAGATTCGAACCTACGATCGGTATGCAACAGAATAGACCACTACACTACCCGGACGCCCCTTGATAACTGTTTAAGGGTAAGAGGCGACCATGGTGTAGAGAATGCTGGTACTGCACAACAGCTGTGACGACCTGGCAGCCTGTCCAGGGTGTCTCCCCGCCTGCCGCCCAATGACTGCTGGGATGGGCTCCTGCATCCCCGCGACCCTGAGAGCAGGATAAGCGGTTTGGATAATGGATGGATGCTCTCTGTGCCAGGTGCAGAAAAGCCCAGCTTCATAGCTGGCAAGTGTCCATAATCAGAGGGAGGTTTACTAATCTTTCTCACCAACCCCCACTATAACAAGTCAATGAGAATGGCCACTGGACATGAGGACTAGTTTGACGACCATTGGTTTGTGGATGCAAATGTACTTTGGAGTGGTCTAACCAGGACTTCGCATTTCAGTTACAGTTATCTGCTAAATAAATGAATAAGTAAACAAACTAAGCACTTCGTTGTTGAAGGCTTCTCTGTCAGTGCCACATTTAGGTAAACCAGTCAGATGTTGTGATAACAGCTGCGTTATATTTTACTAACATTAGTCAAACTCTCCTTGCAGGACGGAGAGGCCGTGGAGAGACATGTGGTGTGCAGTCATAAATGACTGTTCCAGTGTGCTTCACTAGCTAGAAGATGATGGTTTTCTTGACCGGTCAAACATGGTACACTTCTGCTGTTGCCAATACGTGCTTGTGCCCAGATTACAAGCTGGCCTTTCGCATTGGCTGGGTTAACCGCCCAATTAAAACTGAGGGAAACTTAATACCCAGTGAACTATGGGAGACGAGACTCAGTCTGGATCCAGTGACTGAACCCAACGGTGCAGAGGTACACAATTATTAATGCCAACTCTCGTCGTTATAGAACAGTGTGATATTACACTTATCAAGTCTGACCGATTCAGTTTAATAAATGCTACTACTACTACTACTATTCTGGGCTGCTCCCGTTAGGGGGCGCCACGGCGGGTCATCCATTTCCATGTCTTCCTGCCCTCTGCATCTTCCTCTGTCACGCCAGCCAGTTGCATGTCCTCCCTCACCACATTTATAAACCTCCTCTTTGGGGGCGTCCAGGTAGCATAGTGGTCTATTCCATTGCCTACCAACACGGGGATCGCCGGTTCGAATCTCCAATGTTATTGCCGGCTTGGTCGGACGTCCCTACAGACACAATAGGCCATGTTTGTGGGAAACCGGATGTGGGTATGTGTCCTGGTCGCTGCACTAGCGCCTCCTCTGGTTGGTCAGGGCGCCTGTTCAGGGGGAGGGGGACTGGGGGTAATAGCATGATCCTCCCACACGCTACATCCCCCTGGTGAAACTCCTCACTGTCAGGTGAAAAGAAGCGGCGGGTGACTCCACATGTATCAGAGGAGGTATGTGGTAGTCTGCAGCCCTCCCCGGATTGGCAGAGGGGGTGGAGCAGCGACCAGGAAAGCTCGGAAGAGTGGGGTAATTGGCCAAGTGCAATTGGGGTGAAAAAACAAAAGAAAAAAAACCCTCCTCTTTGGCCTTCCTCTTTTCCTCTTCCCTGGCAGCTCCATATTCAGCATCCTTCTCCCAATATACCCAGCATCTCTCCTCCACACATGTCCAAGCCATCTCAATCTTTTCTCTTCTCTTGCTTTGTCTCCAAACCATCACACCTGAGCGGTCCCTCTAACATTCTCATTCCTAATCCTGTCCTTCTTCATCCCTCCCAATAAAAATCTTAGCATCTCCAACTCTGCCGCCTCCAGCTCCGTCTCCTGTCTTTACGTCAGTGCCGCCGTCTCCAAACCATAAAACATAGCTGGTCTCACAGCCATCTTGTAAACCTTCCCTTTAACTCTTGCTGGTACCCTTCTGTCACAAATCACTCCTGACACTCTTCTCCACCCACTCCACCCTGCCCGCACTCTCTTCTTCACCTCTCTCCTGCACTCCCCGTTACTTTGAACAGTTGACCCCAAGTATTTAAACTTATCCACCTTCGTCACCTCTATTCCTTGCATCCTGACCATTCCGCTGTCCTCTCTCGTTCACGCATAGGTATTCCGTCTTGCTCCTACTGACTTTCATTCCTCTTCTCTCCAGTGCATACCTCCACCTCTCCGGGCTCTCCTCAACCTGCACCCTACTCTCGCTACAGATCACAATGTCATCCGCGAACATCATCGTCCACGGAGACGCCTGCCTGATCTCGTCCGTCAACCTGTCCATCACCGTTGCAAACAAGCCATCGCTCAGAGCCGATCCTTGATGTAATCCCACCTCCACCTTGAACCCATCCATCACTCCTAATGCATACCTCACCACTGCCCTCAAACATATCCTGCACCACTCCTACATACTTCTCTGCCACTCCTGCCTTCCTCATACAATAACACACCTCCTCTCTCAGCACCCTGTAATAGGCTTTCTCTAAATCTACAGACACAATCAGAACATGAATACTTTATTCTTCCCCGAGGGGAAATTCTGGCCTTCTCTATACTTCTCCATCAACATTCTCAAAGCAAACATCGCACCTGTTGAGCCCTTTCCTGGCATGAAACCATACTGCTGCTTGCTAATCACCACCTCTCCTCTTAACCTAGCTTCTATTACTCTTGCCCATATCTTCATGCTGTGGTTACCACAGCTCTGCACATCACCCTTATTCTCGACTCTTCAATCGCTGTATGCATGACATATATTCCATTTAAGATCTGTCTACAAGCCAGTGAAAATACATTAAATAAACGATCATAAAATGCATTGAAAGGCAATGTCTTTTTAGGAATTATACTTTCAGCATCTTGACTGGGAGGATTGTGGCTTGCTTGAAGACCCACACCATGGAGTCACAGTCCCCATCACAGAGGACCCGCTGAGCCATAAAGAACTGGCAGGAATACAGCTTCTGATCCACTGGGACCTTCCCAAACGTATGGCACTGAGATTTATCTGGCTACCATTCAATATGTTCAACACATACTAGGACAGCGCTACTGTACAACAACAACAAAAAAGAAACACAGTAACAAATCTGTTGGGTTAACAACAAATTGTGTGCATTTTCTTCTTACCATAAACTGACCAAACAAGAAGCCAGAGTAACAGAGAAGCAGTGTATTTCATTTCAGTTATCACTTAGCAACAGCAAAGACAGATTTAACCAACGTTTAAACAATAATAATAATTTTTTTTAAAATCCAACCAATCCCAAACTGGGGTCAGCTGTATTTATACTCGCAAGAAGCTCTGCCTTAAATGTTGAGAAATCTTGGTAGTGGGCTGGAAGAGGTAGGGTCTCAAAGCACATAGATGATGTTGCTAGGCTTCCATCAATCACTTCCACCGTTAGGGCAGAGGAAACAGCCCCCCAACCCAGCCAGAATTTCAGGAGTAGGATTGGTACTGTTCACATTTGAACTGATACCGTTACCCAACAGTACCCTTTTTGGTACGTTGCTCTCTAACAAAATAATAACAAAAATGGAATTTCAGTTGTAGAAAATAAGTCCAAACTTCTCGATTTCAACATTGTTATCCATCCATCCATCCATCCATCCATCCATCCATCCATCCGCCACAGTGGCCCAGTGGTTAGCACTGTTGCCTCACAGCAAGAAGGTCCTGGGTTTGAACCCCAGGCCATCACAGGTCCATTCTGTGTGGAGTTTGCATGTTCTCCTCGTGTCTGCGTGGGTTTCCTCCGGGTGCTCCGGTTTCCTCCCACCATCAAAAAGACATGCATGTTAGGGTTAAGACTCCTGCTTTTGCCCCTGACCAAGGCCATGGAAAGAAGAACTGGAGCTGGTCCCTGGGCGCTGCAGTAGCCTACTGCTCCTATACAACAGCATGGGTTAAATGCAGAGAGTGAATTTAATTGTATGTATGTACTAATGACAAATACAGTCAGGAATCAGGAACATTTTATTTGTCATTTCACTTCTTGCGTATATGAAATAAAATGAAATATTGTTTCTTCCAGCCCACAGCAGTGCAACACAAAGACAAAAACACATATCTAATGAAAACTACAACAACACATATATCCAAACTAGAACACTTAAACACAAACTAAGAATACATATATCCAAACTAAAAATACATATAACCAAACTAAGAATACATATAACCAAACTAAGAATACATATAACCAAACTAAGAACACATATAACCAAACTAAGAACACATATAACCAAACTAAGAATACATATATCCAAACTAAGAATACATATATCCAAACTAAGAATACATATATCCAAACTAAGAATACATATATCCAGACTAAACACATATCCAAACTAAGCAAGAAAATAATCATTGTCCAAGAAAATGAATGCCAGTCAGGATCACTGTCAGAACTGCAAGTCTGCATGGGCTAGCAGGAAGCTTAGCCTACCCCACTTCCACGTCCTGTCAGACCGCCTTCGGTGTTTCCTCTTCGGGCGCAGCTCCGGGCAGGGGTATGGCCCCTGGGCCCACCGGACGCAGCAAGACCAGTCCCCATCAGCTGATCCAACGCCAGCTGTCTCTGCCAGACACCTTCGACACACCTCCCCGCACTCCACAAGACGACACCAAAAAACAGTCAACGCTAGGTGAGGCCGCTGCCAGACCGCCCTCGGTGTTATCAGAACTGCCGGTCTGCATGGGCTAGCAGTTAGCTTAGCCTGCCCCGCTTCCGCGTCCCGTCACACCGCCCTCTGTGTTTCCTCTTCGGGCACAGCTCCAGGCAGGGCCGTGGCCCCTGGGCCCACAGGACGCAACAGACCACGCTCTCCCAGCAGGTCCAGCGCCAGCTCTCTCAACCATCAAACAAAGACACAAACTTAGATGCAGAGGTGGACAAAGACACTGCATGGACGGTACTGGGTAAGGCTGCCGCAAACGTAAGTTCATGCTGCCATCTTCTTACACTGGTACTGGGTGAGGCCGCCGCAAATGTGAGTTCGCGCAGCCATTGTATTTTAATTTTATTCTCTCTCTCTATCTATCTAATTTGTTATTTATTTAGAACATTTTCTTGTAACACATGACACAAAATAAACCCCCCTCCCAAACTGCCACTACAGCCCCTAGCCAGTCACCAGGGCAGAGCGCCATGCGTGTCTCGGAAGAAGCACGGGATATCCTGATAGGAGTCATAGCAACGAGGTTAGTTACTGTAGTGGGGTTGGGGGAAATAGGAGATTACACAAAACAAAAACAAGTGAACAATTTCTGGCTCACCGTTTTCCTGACTGTGTTGGACTTGAACCACCTGTAGGTTTAGGGGGAGGGGTAACGTAGTCTCGCTCTCTAATGTATACTCTCTCATCCAGCTGTGCATTTGCAACAGGCGGTAAACTAGGTGGTTTTTTTTCTCGAAAAGCTCATAAGGAATCTTATCAATATTTATTTTAACTCATAACACAACCCGCTCTCAAGGTGCCAACAATTGGCACCGATTGATCTAATGTGATGTACTAGGTAGTACAGATGTAACTCAGTCCATCCCCTTAAAAGTATCGAGTTCGGTAACAAACCCTATTCAGGAGGGCCTTAAGCTCAGAGCTGGATGCTAACAGTAAATATAAAAGTAAGCACACAGTACAACATGCATGATTAAAGATCAATATGTGAAGGAAATATGTACCGTTTTCAATGACCTGATGAAGATAACCAGTGATACAGTACTTATCCTCAACTGAGCATGTGTCATCTTCGGTTATGGTGGGCCAATTGATGCTGTTCAAAATGCTCTAAGCGCGCGCGCACGCACACACACACACACACACACACACACACACACACACACACACACACACACACACACACACCCCATAGGCAAGCCATCTGAAGCATTTTTCAAAATGTTTGCCCTCTTGATTACACAGATTAAACATTTGCCAAAGTTTTAATAATAATAAACTTTATAAAGCACTTAATAAGACTGAGCTACATACCTCCGGGGTGAACTCAGCTCTTAACTCTCGTTGAAAAATGACTGGAAGAACATCTGGCCGCTGATTAATTTGCGGCCACAAATTTGAAGGCTCAGGAAGTAGAGCGGGTCATCTAGTAATTGAAAGGTCTGTGATCCCAAGAGCCATGCTGTCCAGAGCTTGGCTCCTGGTAGGGTCACCCAAGGTGGATAGGTCAAGGGGGAGGTTCCAGACAAAGCGTGATCCAACAAAAGACCCCAACGGCGGAACTGGCAGATGCCTCCAGGTCACAACGGCAGTGAAGGCTGATGAAGGTTGCAACAGACGGTGGTCCCCAATTGTCTTGGTTCTCCATGCCATTGGACCATGGCCACTCCCTGCCAAGGACTGTGTGGTGGCTACAGGTGCATCAGCCACTCCACGTAAAAAGCTGTCATGCACAGGCGTCCTCCCATTATGCGGCTCTAGGATCAGCCTCTACACCCACCTCAGGACCCAGAGGGACCCAGAGGGAGGACGGTCATACTCGACTCCCGAGTGACTGCCGATTGTGAGGATTATGGTAAGGTCACTGGTTCAATCCCTGGCTCCTCCAGAGAGCTTGTCGAAGTGTCCTTGAGCAAGACACTGAACCCCTAACTGCTGCTGATGAGCAGGTTGGCGCCTTGCATGGCAGCCTCCACCATCAGTGTATGAATGTGTGTGTGAATGGGTGAATTTGAGGCATACATTGTAAAGACCTTTGAGTGGTCAGTAGACTAGAAAAGCACAACACAAATGCAGTCCATTACCATTGTCTTTTGGTGCTTTTCGAATCTACTTAATTTGCCTCTTGGGCTGTCCAATTACGTAATTAGCAAAATATCAAAATAAATCAACATTGGTTCTACATGCTAAACATTTTATGAGGATACTAGTGCTGCATTCTCACAAGTCAGTTTTGACTGACTTAACAAGAGCTAGATGCAAGATCAAACTTTTTTGATATTTCAAAAAATGGTAACATATAACCATTTAGATGTAATTTGTGAGTAGGGCCAGCATTCCCAAAAAAACAAAAACAAAGAAACAGCAGACAGCAATTTTCTGGGCAGTCTGTTAGAAGCAAAGACTCATGCCGCGTGTTAAAGAACCCTCTTGAAGGGACACCTTGGATTGCTATCGCCGAGCACTGCAGGGAGGTCCCATGTTACGCACAAGTGTCAACTCTCCTTTTCATCAGCTGAAGTTCAGTTACCGTCCAGATGTAAGGCACCCATTGGATTTAGTTTACTTTGCAATTTTCAGTATGTACCACTGTAACTCATGAAATCTACTGCCTGCAGTAGTGCACCAATAGCATAAAGCAAGCACACAAGTTGTCGGACAAATTTTAATTTTTGAGAATACACGCAGATCAGTATCTGGACAATCACGGATTTTTATGACCGTGGTTTCAGCTTTGCCTCCATAAGTACACGAACAACAGTGGGGTTTAGCCCTGCAAAAGTAGGACCTCCGTGCAAAAACTAGCGGCCTATCATTATGCCAGCCATCCGGAACAGATCACTCTCAACCAAAAGTGCAGATGATGAAGGTACAAGATGGTCTGGCTCTCTATCAAAGAGCTTCGTCACACACACTTGTGCTGTGCAGAGAATAAATGCCTTGCAACACGATGTGTTTAAGCATTTATAAATACGGTGTTCCGATGCAATCGCTGCCAATAACAGGTCCAGCAGTCTATGCAATGTGAATTACCCGAAGAGATTAGGAGTGAATGTGAAAAAACACACCAAAGTTTAAAGCGAAAAACAGATTTCAGCTTCTGCATGACCATGGAAAATAGGAAACAGCACCTTCTCCCACGGCAGGATCACCTAGGAAACGGCATGCAGTATATGTAATGGATAATGTTAAGCCTGCTGGACACTCTTGAAATATAAATCCCAACAGGATGATCAGCACCTCAATGCACAGCAAGTGAAACGCTATGTTACTAACCCCCAAGTCTCCCTTGCAAGAGGACTGGCCCATTCTACATTTTCTGCTGCTTTGTCAAAAGCAATAAGTTTCATTTCTTGCCCGTAACCCTGCTTCTGAGGTCAACGTGCAAATGCAGGTTTCCCTGTTGCCTGAACGCTTAGCCTATCCTCCCTGTACAAACCAGCTGTCCTTGACGGGTCTAGCGTTTTCTTCCAATCTACAAAAGGATGTTCTGAAACCAATGAGAGGTTGTCAATGAGGGCCGCAGTGTGTCGTTTAATTTGCGCACTAAATCCGATTAATGATATCTGAAGTCAAGTCAATCTTTGCAATTTAGGCGCCTGTTAGTAAAACACATGAACAGACACTGAGGAGAATCAAATACAGCACAGACCCTCTGCTTTATCAGCATAACCAAAGGATGCCGAACAAGAACCCTCTTGCTGATTCAGAGTAGGCACCACTTGGGAAGCTGTGGCGGATGGTCCTTCTTATGCCTCCACTTCCAGCCGAATCGGACATATCCAATGTCTGATTTGACAGGCTAGACATTAGATTCATGCAACAACATTCTTCCTACAGACCTGACACTATTGACAATGATTTTGATAACTCTCTTTGAAAATTTTGGGGTGGGGTTCCCTCAAATCAAGAACCAAAGTAAACAATTAATACAGTTAATTTCCATGCGAGGGAAAAAACTGTGGTAGCTGTTAATGTAACTAGCGTCCTTTTCTACGTAAATTCTGAGTAGGAAACACCAATAAGCATTGACACGCTTAAAGTCAGGGATCAGGAATCACATTTATTTGTCGTTTCATTTCATGTGCACAATATCGTTCCCCCTAGCCCACAGCAGTGCAACACAAAGACAAAAACACATATCCAAACTACAAAAAACTACAAAAGCTACAAAAACCCATATATACAACATATCCAAAAACAAAAAAGAGAAAATTCACTTTCCAATAGAGCGAACGCCAGCCAGGATGACTGTCACAACTGCCGGTCTGCATGGGCTAGCAGTTAGCTTAGCCTGCCCCACTTCTATGTCCTGCCAGACAGCCCTCGATGTTTCCTCTTCGGGCGTATCTCCGGGGAAGGCCGTGGTCCCTGGGCCCACCAGACGCAGCAGACCAGGCTGCTGTATGTATATACATAAAGTATATGTATATAACAAAACAGGCAAATGTATTACGTACCTCTCACCACACACACTAACATGTCTCTCAATGAAGTCAGATGGATTTTTTTTTTTTTTGGCATATAAGACACCTTTCCGATTAGTGTCTGGGGGAAAAAAAATACGGCCAGTACTATCAGTGAAAAATGGTCCATAATCAATCTTGTACATATTTATGAGATTCAATAAAGCATGGAAATAAATGGCACTGTTTGTACTTATGCTCACTCTGAGTGCTGGCTGCAAAACAAACATCAAGGTCTAGCTCTCCCTGCTCCCATTAACACAATATGACATTTTTAGAGCACTGTCAGTCAGTAGAGGTGAAAGACCAATAACATTTGAGCCTGCACTCTCATAAGAGCAGGGAAAGACGGGGACGGCTGCCAGTACACCACAGTTAATACATAATGAAGAGAACAACTTACTTGGCCAGTATCTTCTGAAGGCTTGCTACAAGATGCTACATGTACAGCAAGAACTTGTAATGGTAGTGTTTCTACACATGATGTGTAGAAAAATAAAACTTACAAGTTACTAAAGCTACATTTAATGAATTCAGCTCAGTTTAGGTAATGCAAGCCTGTACAATTCAGCATCAGAACCAACTTTATTGGCCAAGTGTGCCTATGCACATGGGGAATTTGATTCAGGTACACAGCAGCTTCCAGCACTTGCAGGCATCACTCACACAAGAAGATACATGTCATGTCATCAAACATACATGTCATCAAAAAGACATGCACGTTAGGGTTAATACTCTTGTCTGTGCCCCTGAGCAAGGCAATGAAAAGAAGAACTGGAGTTGGTCCCCGGGCGCTGCAGTTACCCACTTTTCCTATACAATAGGATGTGTTACATGCAGAGAACACATTTCATTGTAAGAATACACCTCGTTGTAAGGCTCAATGACTAAATAAAATGGCTCTCTTTTTTCTCCAAAAAAAAAAAACCAAACAAAAAAAATAAATGGAGCCAAAACAGGACATTGGAGGCAAGCATGTATGCACAACAGGTATGTTGCTACTACACAGAGTTTTGTTATGGTTGAGTAATCAACAACCTTTGCCCATATATTATACAATATTGCTTATATACTATACTGCCCATACACTTTCATCATCATCATCATCATCAGCGGTCACTCGGGGTCGAGTATGACCGTCCTCCCTCTGGGTCCTCTGGTGGGTGACGAGGCCGATCCTGGAGCTGCATAATGGGACACCTGTGCATGACAGCTTTTTACGTGGAGTGGCTGATGGCGGCTGCAGCCACCACACGGTCCTTGCCAGGGGGTGGCCAGAGTCCAATGGCATGGAGAACCAAGACGATTGGGGACCACCCTCTGTCGCAGCCTTCATCCGCCTTCACTGCCATTGTGACCTGGAGACCAGTTCTGCTGTTGAGGTCTTTGTTGGATCGCGCTTCATCTGGAACCTCCCCCTTGGCCAATCCACCTTGGGTGACCCTACCAGGAGCCAAGCTGCGGATGGCATGGCTCTTGGGATCATTGGTACACGCAAGCTTCTCCACCACGGCAAGGTGGCAATCCAGGAGAAGCCAAACACTATACTCAGTAGCATACTGGGGGGTTTCAGTCAGGGCCTTGAGTAACAAACTGACCCCCTCCCAACAAACACACACACACACACAAATTTCTCATATGGGTGCCAATAAAACCAACACAGCCATATACAAAATACATTATATGCACTACTGGATCAACACCAACAAGACAGCTGATCTTTAACAACCACAACATACATGCACACCACTGTGCACTATAGCAGCTATTGCAGCATCACCATCAGATCTTCCTTTATGTCACTCAGCAACCAGATTGCACACGCACATCACATGGCACAAAAACAGTAACAACTAGAAGAGTGCACTGAGCTGAGTGCATATCCCCGCCAGGCGTATCTCCCCTTCTCTGGTGCTCCGACTTGGTGAGAAACCACCTTTTTTTTTTCTTCCACCAACAGGGAAAAGGGGACTGTATTAAAAAACTTCAGATGGGTTCAAATGTCGCAGTTTTCATGATATAAAATTAAGGATGGCGATTGACTAATTCTGAGGCAATAAAATAGCATTAAGAAAACAGAGCTCAGCCATGGGAAATGTTTTGTTGACGGTACCGAGGTGATTTCCGGCTGTGACCGTGATTAATCCCACTCTTGAAACTGTATTTTCATGGCGGAGTTTTAAAGGGGGCCCATTATGCCATTTTCCAACAATTTAATTTAAGTCTTTGGGGTCCCCAAAACATGTCTGAGTATTTTTTATGCTGAAAATACCACTCAAATTAAGCGTTCTAGCATGCTTCTATACCCCTCTGTTGACCTCCTGTTCAGATTACTCGGACTGAGCATATGCTAATTTGATGCAAATGAGCTGCTGCACCCCACGCCCCACTCCGTGATGTCATTCCCAGGTGAGGACGAGATGTAAACAGAACCTCTTCAATCCAGTCCACCGAGGTGCCTGATCCTTGAGGATCTTCTCGGAGTGTGAAAAATAACATATCAATCATTGTGTATGTCGCCATTCGCTATACTTGCCCGGCTGAACGGACTGGGCGGACCCGAAAACCGCAACCCCGTTGGTGGTGGGGTGTACGGGCGGGTAGGTGATGGACCCCGCGGCCGGGTTCGGTAAACAACGGTCGGGAGTTTTCGGGGTTTTTTTACGCATGCGCTTCAGCGTGCGAGCACTTTGAGAAAATGTCTTCCGGGAAGCGCCGCGACGTACACACCGAGCTCTTGGCCCGGGGGAGGGGCGGCGAACCTCGCGGCGGGAGCGGTGGAAGAACAACCGGGGCAAACGGTCCGGCTGAGCCCCGCCGTAAGAGCTGACGGGCGGAGCAACGGAGAGGACTGGGCGCTAGAGCCCCGCCCACTCGGCACTGCTCGCTGCAACAACAACAACAAAAGTTCCGCAAAACCGGAGAAACCGACCACTCGAACGCCGGCAAAGCCGCCCGTTGGAGGCCCTCCGGAGGCGCGTTAAGTTAGTGTAAACTACTAATAAGACACGTTAGCCCCTAGCTAACGGGTCTAACCCTTTAGCCGAGCGGTTAGTGATGTCGCCTTGTGGTGCAGTACACCTCGTATCGAATCCCGCACCGGGCAAGAAAATAACCGGTTACACTAGCCTACTGATCAGGACACAAAGGGAGTCCGGGTATGCTGTAGGCAGCCCGGCCAGAGAAAGCACACACGGTACGGCGGACACATCCCCTGGCTCTCACACTGAACATCGACAGTCTCCTGAAAACATGCCGAAACCCGTCACACACCAACAGCGCTTTGCCAATGTAAGGTAGTAATGTAAATCCGCCACAGGGTGGCACTGTTACGCTGTATGTTCCCCTGGGAATGCCGCAAATGGCGATGTTTGTCCCTTTTGCAACACCGTACCCCTAAGTCTTGTCCTGGGCAAAAGGCTACGTTGATCAAATGTTTTTTTGTTTCTTCTGCCGGAAGGTGAGCAGTGTTACTGGCGGTCTGCATTATCATAAAAATATATATTCTGTGGTGTTAATAGACAAGTTTGCTTATAACCTAGTTAAAGTTTGATGTCGAACATTGTATTTGGCAAGAGAAATGTGACAAAAAGTGTTGGCTAGCCTGTTGAGCATTAGCATGGCATATAACGCAGGATGCAGTATTATTTGAGCAGATTATCCATGGTTTTTTGTTTAATTTTATGGGTACTAAGTGCCTTATTTAATTTATAATGGATGACATTTGCGGTGGTTTTGCCGTAAGGTAGCATTTTGATATGAGATGTGTTTATTTGCACATTTGCACTTTTTATTTTAATTTTATTGAGAAAGAAAAATGTTTTTTTGTTTCTTCAGCCGGAAGCTGTGAGTATGAGGCCAGCGGCCAGCTGATTGATGAGAGGTGAAGTGCAAGCGAGTGCCAATAAAGTGTCCAGGTCTCAGCCACGATCCCAAGCCTCCGCCTCCTTCCTTTTCCACGCAAACATCATACTACAACAAACACAACGCAGAGTCCCAGGGCGTGTAGGGAGACGACGGCCGAACGCAAAGTGCGGGCTACACCAACTTTAGCGGGAACGTCGCCATCAAAACTAAACTCCATCCACTCAGCAATTCTGCCCTCTAGAGGCTGGGAGCCGATGTAGCGATTTGTGCGGGTTATTACAGCCAAGAACGGCGCATTTTCCGTGCGAAGACATTATGCGAGCTAGCGGTACCTGCAAAAAATGTCACCCTTTACAGCCATGTCAGGCAGGTGGGTGGAGATATTCAACTGAAGGCGGGATTATTATAATGATTTCCTTCCGTGACGTAAAGGGCGGAAGGATATCCGAACGGCTTGCTGGGTCGGAACTTTTTTCAAAAGTTTTCAATTTGGCTGCCCACAACAAAATGCCTGGGATGTTTTACTTCGCAGTTTGTGTGTTAGTAGGCCCACCAGAGACTCAATGTATATGCAAAAACACTGAAAAATGAGTTTTGCATAATAGGTCCCCTTTAACATTGGAGTCTGTGGCACTTCCGCCTCTAATCCCCTCACACACTGGCCGCTGGCTGGCGGGTCTGACCCTTTAATCTAGCGGTTAGCGATGTCTCCTGCGGTGCGGGCGATACGGGTTCGCTTCCCGGCCGCGGCAGTTCCTGTGGTTGCGTTGTCCCCCGAATTCGCTACGATATATTGATCCCCGTAGGGAAAATACGCTCTGCATTTAACCCATCCTAGCTAGGAGCAGTGTGCAGCCGCCATGCTGCGCCCGAGGACCAACTCCAGTTCGTCTTGCCTCGCCTCTGTCAGGGGCGCAGGCAGGAGTATTAACCCCAACATGCATGTCTTTTTTGTTGGTGGGGGAAACCGGAGCACCCGGAGAAACCCCACCGCAGACACAGGGAGAACATGCAAACGCCACACAGAGGACGACCTGAGATGACCCCCAAGGTTGGACAACCCCGGGGTTCGAACCCAGGTCCACGATCGTCTTGCTGAGGCGACAGCGCTAATCACTGCGCCACCGTGCCGCTCAAAGTTTATCGAAGAATGCGGGTCAAAAGACTAATTGACACTATGGTGCTCGTGGTGTCAATTAAACAAATATGGTGGCGAGGTGCATTATTTTTGGTTCATCCACTGTTCCTCCAGTTCTCCTGTGCCGAGATCAGCCGTGAATGATTTGCTGACTTATAAATACGATCGACGTCTCGTTTACTTTCAACACTCGTACCCGAATACACAATGGCCACTGTCGTTGCGCATGCGTGCAGCGACAGAGCAGCATTGGTTGAGCGAACTAGAAAGTGAATGAAGAGAGGACGAATGTTTTCTGAAGGTTTTGAACCGCCGCAACCAATCTGTTCTTGATTATGCAGTCATAACTGTACACAAAATCTTCTAGGCTGTTAGGCCCAGTAGTTTGTGAGATTAGAAGCGGAGCGGACACACTCACACGCGCGACCAAACGCATAATTCCCATTAAACAAGTTTCCAGTTGGCGTGGTGTTCGCCAATCACTCGTGCAACTTCAACAAATTAAATAAAGTATAGCCACAATATTATCGGTGCACTGCCTTCAGTTCAATAAGAAAAGTATGCCCACTAACCTGGAGTTGAAGTGCCACCTCACTTGAGACCCGTGGCAGCCTTCTCTCTCTCTTTAGTCCGTGTAAAAAATGCCGACAATCCTCCCTGATTCGCAAAAAACACGAAGCGGACCAGCAGCAAGATCGTGGCTGTGAACGCGGTGGCCATTGCGCTTAGTTCGCGAAGAACACGCCAAACGCTCGAGCTCGATGACGACGCCTGAGCTAGCACGGACACGTGGCAGGCCCCTGAGGCGTTCTGCCACTACACATCAACATTTGATTGGCTGATCATACGGTCACTCGTGCTGGTCCAAGGAGCTGTGAAGCGTTGATGACGCAGGACCAGCGCTTGAATTGGGCCGGTACTCACCAGTGCGCAGTACCGGGACTTCTGATTTTTACCCGTCTGCATACCGGTACTTCTTACCGAGTACCGCCACCTCATGGTGCATCTAGGTACGCATATTGTAGTGCCTGTGTGTTTTAATGGACTTCTACAGAGTGCGTCAGTAATCCCATCTCAAACACCATCTATGTAGTTCCTAAGAAGAGCCCGTGAAATTCAAGCTAATTATATTGTAAACTACTAATAAGACACGTTAGCCCCTCGCTAACGGGCCTGACCCTTTAGCCGAGCGGTTAGCGATGTCGCCTTGTGGTGCAACACACCCCGTATCGAATCCCGCACCGGGCAAGAAAATAACCGGTTACAATATCATATAAAGACTTCTCTACCCAGAATGCAACACATTACCGCGTGTATTGACGTGCATAGAGCGGCCCTAGCTACATTTTCAGTGACACTGGTAGGATCAACTAGTGTCACTGAAAATGTAACGTTATTTAGAATATGTTAGTCTGGCTTAATAGTGCGAAAAGAAAGCGGTTGTCGCCGGACAAGGAGCCGAAAGACACTCCATTTAACACTGGTGCAACTGCAAACACAGAAAATGCTGTGTTAGAAACTTTGTCTGCCTGGGAGCCTTCTCTGGTCGATCCCCCTGCTCCAAGTCCAGTGGCTCCCACAGAGCCTTGTCTCCCGCTGAAGTCGTCCAGCCCCTGATGCTGCTGTTCCCGAGGCATTCTGGAGCCTTCTTTAAGAATGTGAGTACAAAACAAAACATACTAACATTGAAAAAAGTATATATAATGACTACCTACCGATCAGCCACAACATTAAAACTACCTGCTTAAACCAGTTTTTTTTTCATGAATAAAACTGTATAAATATCTAGAAACACTTAACACTTAATTATATGATGTGTACTTACATAAGCAGACAATCATAAGTTCTCATAAGTTGCTTCTAAAGTGCTCACTGAAATGTTTAAAAATATAAGTTGTTTGTTAAAATTATGCTCCTTATTCACACATGTATAATATGTACCTGAACACTGAATTGTTGACCCATCTTGACCGTCACAGTATTGGTTTGAGTGAGTAGTTAAACAATATTTCTATTTATGTACGTACAGGGAGCAGAAATGGAAAAAAGAAAACTGGTCTCCCTCTCTGGATGGAGAGGACAAGACAGATAAATTCAAGAGCGAGTATCTAAGTTGTGTCTTATTCAAAGACACTTGTATAATCAAGTGGTCATCTCTCACTCTCTCTCTCTCTCGTTCTCATGCCTCTGTTCTAATTGTTTGTGTCTAATTTGCAGATATGCTACTTCAATCAGAGATGACAGAGCTGGGACAAGGGCAAGCACCCTGAGAGACAGAACAAACAAGCCAGCAGAAAGCAAGTAGCTACAATAAAACCACACACAGCTGCCAACTCACTGTACATTGTATCAATTTAGACAAACCCTCTTTTCCTGTACAAACATATGAACTAAATAAATTTGAAGATAAGGCTTGACGTTTTTTTTAACTCATTATTATTATTCTTTACAGG
Organism: Lampris incognitus; assembly: GCF_029633865.1. Lineage (NCBI taxonomy): Eukaryota > Metazoa > Chordata > Actinopteri > Lampriformes > Lampridae > Lampris > Lampris incognitus. The sequence goes on along the minus strand of NC_079215.1, from coordinate 51,568,615 downwards.
GAAATGTGTCTGAAAATGATCAACTACTATGTGGTTTATCTAAGCAACTAGTATAGGGTTTATCTAGGCAAACCAGGAAAAAACACATGGTACCCACGAGAGCCACAAGCGTGTGTGCCGAGCAGTTGCTGATTCAGAGTACTGGCACCTTTATTATTTCAATTCAAGCCCTGCGCAGGACATCTCTGCTCAGCCTCACGAGAAAGCAAGTAATTGAATTCAGACAAATTTCATGCACATTTCAATTTAACTATGAAAAACAAATTGTGATTTTGACAGAGCCAGCAGAGAAGGTCCTGATGGCCATGACAGCCCACCACTATACCATATACCATACCATAGCATATACAATGCAACTGATGTGGTTGCTGGCCCAACGAATAACATTTAAGAAATCAGATAAACTGGGAAAATAAATGTCTTGCTTTAAACTTTATAGCTAACACCCTAAACAGTCTGTAAGGACTTCGACCTAAACTATAACTAGCCCTGATGGTAAACCATGTATATAGGCCTAATATAACTTCCAACAACACGTTAACTGCTAGCGAGCCAGTGATAATCATCACCTGATTAGCCAACAAATAAATGTTATTCAGAACAGGGCTAAAATCGTTACTTTCAGGAGAAACTTCATTGTCGCAGTTAACTTTCACGTCTTCAAACCAACTGTATTTCTGACAAACTATAAAGATAACAATATTTACTTGTTGAAACACCATGTCCATGCACTCTTGACTGATCTGGAGAAATCCGAAACAACTCCTTCTTTGGACGGCTAAGGGCACGGCCATACATGCATGAAATTAAGGTTGGTGAATTTTCATCTATACCGTTCACTTCCTTTCTTTGTGAGCCAAAGGGCAAAAAAAACAAAAAACAAAAACAAAAAACATTTGCTTCCAGTGGCAAAGCAAATTCCCACATTCACTGGTCAAAGTTCACCAAAGTTGAACTCGGTGCGAAGCGAAGATGCATATTTGCAGTCATATTTACAAATATGTTTGTAAAACATATTCAAAGTGTTTGTGACCATCTGGCAGCTTTCTGACTCCATAAATAATCACCATAATACCCTAAAGAGAAACATGCATGACATATGGGTAAATTTAATCATTCTATTTGTGGAAGCAAATTATAAAGTGTTAATTAAGAAATTATTAACGAATACAAGATGGATTGACACAACCATTATAATTGTTTATCACCGTTGTTACGACCCTCGGTCTGGAGAGGGTGCAACAATTAGTGTACTGCAGTGTTTCTCAACCCAGTCCTCAAGGACCCCCTATCCTGCAGATTTTCATTGTAACCCTGCATAGGTAGCCCTGCTTGTACTTACTCGACCAATCATCTCGCAGCACTTAATTATGCAAGGTGTGCAACATCTGACAAAATTCATTGCTGATTGGTTGAATAACTACAAACAGGTACCTATTCAGGGTTGCAAAGAAAATCTTCAGGATAGGGGGTCCTTGAGGACTGGGTTGAGAAACACTGGTGTACTGGGTAACAGTGAGGTGAGGGTGCAACACAGTGAGACATAAACGTTTAAATATAATAAAATATAAATATTTATTGACACCATGACAGGACAAGGGAACCAAACGGTTGCCAAAACAATAAACTACTAACAAAAGTAACCGTCCCTTGACAGTGCTGAAAAGCACCAAACCTAAAGACAGAAGGTGGCAACCACTCCTAACCTAGTGTGTCTAACAGAGGTAAGCTACGTGATGGGGTGTTTGCCCATGGGCATCTTACCTTGATCCCCTTACCTAAAAGAACTAAACAAATTAAAGGCTAAACAAAACTCAGAATACTCAGGATTTAAACAATGCCAAACTTAACCAAAAACGGGCCAGACATTACAAACACAAACTAGCTACAGAGACAAAGACATCAACACAAAGTAGCTACATCACACAAACTAAACTAGCTGGCCCGTTTAAAATGTTGCGCCCTGGTCCCCTGGCCACTAGGGGGCGTAACATTTTATGGGGGCTCGTCCGGGATATTGGCGGTTTTGGTCTGGCTAGTTGCCATTTCCTGTAGTGTGCTGTGTTAACGTTTGGTGTTGGGTGGTGTTAAGCACTGTTCATTATTGTTTGGTGTTAACAGGTGGTGTTGGTGTGTTCTTTGTTTGGTGGTGGGTACGGCTGTGGCTGCTGGTCCCATTCCTTTCGTCCTCTGCCATGGTGTTGGACTTAGTGGTCCTGGTGGCGGAGCTTCGTGCCGAAGTGGACAAGGTCCGATGCTAGGGCGGAGCTGCCGGCCAGGCTGTTGTGGTTCGATCCCTGGTCCCCTGTGTTGCACTCGTCGTGGGTGCTGACGCCCGCCTGAGAGTCAGGCTGAGTCAAGTCTCCGGTGGGAGATTTGGGGGGCGGGATTTGTGGCAGAGAGAGACGGGAGGGGAGTTGCGGACGGTAGACCTTTAGAGCTGTGAGTGCGGGGCGCGCTGCGCTCTCAACCTCCACCATGCCTCCACCACCAGCTGGTCCATGCTAGCACACCTTGTGTTGTGACTGTGTGTGTACTTTCTGTTGTTGTGTGGTCACAAGTTGTAGCTGGTTCACCTGCGGGTCGAACACAGCTACGTTATTTGGCGTGGGTCGCCACCGTGACCGTGGTGTGTGTGTGTGAGTATGTGTGTGTGCTACTTTGTGTTATTAGTAACTTGTTGTGGTTGAGGGCCACTTTGTAGGTGACCATGTGTTGGTGGGAAGGTGCTGGCCATTTTTGGGTCACATTTTGGATGTAGCGGAGCTACTTGTGGTGACCCTTTGTGTTGTGGCTGAGGTGCTCCACCTTTTTGTTTGGTCATATGTTACTGTTATGTAGCACATTGTCAGGTTTTGGGTTCTTGTGTGTGTGGGGGGGGTGTTAACAAGCCTGTAGGGGCTTGTTTTTATAGGTGGGGGTGTTACGGCCACGGGTGTGTCCATATAGTTTTTTGTTGCCTCCTGTATCTAACCCTCACTCTGACTCTACATTCAGGTATCCACCAGGTGCTCCTCATCACCTAATCAACCGGTCAACGAATCATCCAATCTTCATCAGCTGTGCAGTCTCCCATTTAAACCCCCACGTGTCTTCAGTTCCCCGGCCAGCTAGTTTAGTTAGTGTGTTGTAGCTACTTTGTGTTTGTAATGTCTGGCCCGTTTTTGGTTAAGTTTGAATTTTGAATTATGTTTAGCTCTTAATTTGTTTAGTTCTTTTGGGCAAGGGGCTCAAGGTAAGATGCCCATGGACAAACACCCCATCACGTAGCTTACCTCCGTTAGACACACTAGGTTAGGAGCGGTTGCCATCTTCTGTCTTTAGGTTTGGTGCTTTTCAGCACTGTCGGGGTGGGTTACTTTTGTTAGTAGTTTGTTTTGGCAACCGCTCGGTTCCCTTGTCCTCTCATGGTGTCAATAAATATATTTATTCTAGTATATTCAAACGTTTGTCTCACTGTGTTGCACCCTCACCTCACTGTTACCCAGTACACTAATTGTTGCACCCTCTCCAGACCGAGGGTCTTAACACCATTGAGTAATATGTTGCCAAATGAAGATGGCTGAGCTTCATAGACAACCAAGAAACTATAATGTTGGTGCCGACACAAGGTGGGTTGACATGTTATAATTCATTGTTATCCTGAGAAATGATAAGTCATGATAAATGAGTCCCACATAGTTAGTGGAGTAGTTGGATGTATTAAGATTAATTACTGTTGTCTTTGTTGTTTGATAGAAAAAGTATCACAATTACATTGAGCTATGAATGGGCACAAGGTCACATAAACTTACTATCGATGTTCGTGACATTGTAATGGTAGCATACCAACCTAGAAGCAAATTTATCATCTTGTTTGACATTCTTCCACTTTGAGAAAGAATTGCCTTTAGAAAAGTAAAAACTGTGGATCTGGGGAGACGAATAAAGGTTGCCTTTGTGTGGCTGCAAACTCAACAAAGAAACACAAAGATACCTTTTCTTGCACTAGAGCGGATGGCTGAAAGGAATCTGGCTAAGCTCAACAAAGCTGACATTTGGATGAACGATGTAATAACGGAGTCTTTTAGATGACTCTGGAGCTGCCATAAGACACCTCAACGTTATGGTACAGTCTCTACTGGATGGCAGTTCCTTCGTCACATTAGGGAAGGACATTTTCTTACATGCGGTGCATTTTGGACTGAGGAGATATCATACACTCAACCGGCTTCTGGCAAGTCACAAAATCATCCGGCTTGGGATGGCCGGTTCAAATCCCCGTGTTACCTCCGGCTTGGTCGGGACAGACACGATTGGTCGTGTTTGCGGGTGGGAAGCCGGATGTGGGTATGCGCCCTGGTTGCTGCAGTAGCGCCTCCTCTGGTCGGTCAGGGTGCCTCCTCTGGTCAGAGGGGGAACTGGGGGGAATAATGTGATCCTGCCACGTGCTGCGAAACTCGTCACTGTCAGGTGAAAAGAAGCGGCTGGTGACTCCACAGGTATCGGAGGAGGCGTGTGGTAGTTTGCAGCCTGCCCCGAATCGGCAGAGGGGGTGGAGCAGCGACTGGGACGGCTCAAAAGAGTGGGGTAATTGGTCAGATACAATTGGGGAGAAAAGGGGGGGGGGAAATCAGGCTTGGCTAATAATCCATGTTTCAAATCAAGGCAATGGCTTTTTGAATAACACCATCCATTATAATTCAAAATCATTATAAATAAAAAATCAATTTTAAGGGATGCGTGTTTGTAATGTAGCTAATATATTTTAGCATTCAAGAGTTTAGCAATCGTCTATCTCTGTGTGGTATGACTTTTCAGCGCAGGGCTGAAACACAGGGAAATGGGGTAGCTTTCAGCCACGGCTGACCCGAGCCTGCATTACAGCCTGTCACACAGCACATCCTGCAATTCAAATTGGGTTGCTGCCCATCTCAGCATGGATGCAGCAGCAAATATTGCAGACAAAAGATAAAAGCTTTTTTTCTCCCTTTCTCTTCTTAAACGAACACAAGGTGTTTTTAGGTAAATGGCCTGTGGTACCTAAACTTAGCCGAGCCTGATGGGAAGGGTACAACAGGCCAGCTATTGCTATTCAGTCCAACTTACCAACAACAAAGTGCTCAGCCAAGTGGTCTGCTCCCCCTGATCTGATGGGCCCAGATGGCTGTCTGTACACATGAGAGCTCGTATTCTCTGGGCTGAATTTGTTTTGACAACTCTGCATTCCCCCGAATAAGATCCTAAAATGGAATCAGAAGACATGGATCAGACAACGTGTGTGTGTGTGTGTGTGTGTCACCATGCCTGCGTCTTTTCTTTTTTCTTTTGCCTGCAGGGAGAAACTGGGACACTGAGGTCTTTTATTTTCTGCTGGATTTCTTACAACTCAGTTGTTTTTTGGGGGTTTTTTTTGTTCTTTCCTCAACTTTATTTCTTCACCCATTTTTAATTTCTTTTTTTCTGGTCTCAAACGGCAGCTTGACCCGTGGGAGCAAGGAAAACCTACCTATTGGATAAAATGTCTTTTAAAAAATAAAAAAAAGCAAGCTCTCTGTTCCTGTCAACACATTTATGACAGAATCATATAGAATAGAAGAAAAAATCATTAAAGACCAGAATAGAGAAGGCAAAAAGAAGGCTTTGAAAACACAGCACCAAACACAATTAAACTTTGGATAGTAAGTTATATGTAAAAAAACAAAACAAACACACACACACACACACAAATTAGGGCATCATATAAAACTAATGTAAGTGAAGCATCCTTACTCAGAGAGATGAAACGCTCTTCTTTTACTGTGTCGTTTAGGCACACTGAAGTGGCACTTCAAGGGCATCTGTCAAAATCACCTACTTGGTGGTTCACAATAGAGATGAAAAATTGCAGGTTCCACCACCTGCTTCTCCAAAAATGTGATTTCTTTGTACCTGCTTCATGTAAGAAATAGCACTAATTTCACAGCAACATTGCACATACTCTTATTTTATTTATTTACCCCCTCCCCCCCATCTTCCCAATTGTACCCGGCCAATTACCCCACTCTTCCGAGCCGTCCCGGTCGCTGCTCCAACCCCTCCGCCGATCCGGGGAGGGCTGCAGACTACCACGTCTCCTCCGATACATGTGGAGTCGCCAGCCGCTTCTTTTCACCTGACAGTGAGGAGTTTCACCAGGGGAACATAGCGCATGGGGGGATCACGCTATTCCCCCCAGTTGCCCCTCCCGCTCGAACAGGTGCCCCGACCGACCAGATGAGGCGCTAGTGCAGCGACGAGGACACATGCCCACATTTGTCAGTTCACGTGGCTGTTAGGAAGAAGTGAGGGGGCGTGTTCATTTGCAGAACGTTTTCAAAATATAGCTAGCGTCTGCTCACTTCCAGGAATCCCCTACCCCCACTTAAAGCATTGACACATGGCATACAAGTGAATTTTTTTTAGCTACACGCTAGTCCATCAACTCTCTCTGACTAGTGCCCCCCCCCCAAATACCCCTTGCCAGCAACAACCCACTTTTTCAGGGGATTTGCTGGTGAAAATACGTGTAGGTGTCCGGGCTAAAACCAGGCTCTTTTTGGTTGAAAAGTGGACGTCAACATACAGCCGGGTTACACACGACCACTGATTCAGCAGCATCTGAGGCAGGTTTAATAAAGGCGAAGAACATACTTCATTTTAAGGGCTGCATGACCGACCTAAAAAAACACTTCACAGCAACTGAGCGACAGCCTGACGTCATTTTACAGCCATCTGCCATTAGCGCCCCCTTCTTGTGCAGCCTTGCTCAACGAAATAAAATAAAATAATTAAAAACAAAAAAATCCATTGACTACACTAGTGAAATGTTGACTTTTCCCAATGCCTGACAGTTTCTGCAAAACTATAACTCCTCTTCCTCATAGCTATTGAGCTAGAGCCGGTGTATGCTTAGCCAGGTGATTCCGAGGCTAAGTGAGGGCTAGGCTAAGCCATACACAGTTTCAACTGGGAACAGATGGCCGCACACGTCCAAATGAGGTCTAGTGCTCAGTGGGTAATGGATTTTAAATTTGAAAGCTTAACAACAATCTCAAATGCCTCATTTAATATGGCCATTTGTCAAAACCTTCCACATTTTTATGGAGGCCGGGCCCTTTGTAAACCGATCCAGAGCAGAACGTGAGCATAATCCCTGTCATAGCGCTGGTGCGTTTTGTGTCAGAAATACACACATTAAGCTAGTATTATTTCTATCATGCAAGTCCCTGCACTGTTTTTTTCTTGTTTGTTTGTTGTTCTTCTTTTTGTATAAATTTCCCTTTGTCAGTGAAACATCTGAAATATCAAGTCCCCCAATATCGGCCCTCGATGTATACTTGCACAAACACAACCTCAAGTCAAAAAGCATGTTATACTCTCGCAGCTCTGAGGGTTACCAGCATGTGTGTGTGTGTGTGTCTGTGTGCGTCTTTCTGTCTGAGGGGTAAATTTGTCCCTCATCTTTGAGATTCGATAACAGCACCAATGTTGCATGTGGTTGTCATGGAAACCTCACATTCTTGTACACATACACACGTCAGCATCCCTTCTTGCATCACTATTTTAATGAGTTGGAAGAAAAATAATTGTCAACGGGTGAAACGACAGTCAGGCAGCGGCCAGGATACATTTAGATGCCTGTAAGGGTTTTGAATTTACCTGCTGATCAAATTTAGTGTCAGTATTTGCATACTGGCTAATAAAAGGATGTTCAAAACATAGTTCATAGAAGTGCATACACACACACACAACTTCCAGGTAACTATCAGTCATGCTGAGAGCATGTTTGTAAATTGTTAATAACGTGTGCTGCAACCCGACATTATACATTTCAACGGCTCTTTAATTACATTTTAAATTTAGATGAGGCCTTTTCAGTCAGCTGACAAATGTGTTGTCTGGTTCTGTGAGGGAACGCTGAGAGCATCTGGTTCCTCTTCTGGCACGTTTAGGAGAAATCAACCAGCCCATCCGAACAGACCATGCCACATCTATCACAATACAGCCTTGACCCCCTTTGCTCAATATCTCAACTTCTGTTAATGACACACCTTTTTTTTTTTTGTCATGTGAGGGTCAGGAAGCATGGGTGTATAATTACTGTGAGCAACATGATAACTGGGGGCTGTGAAAATGAATTAGCAGTCTTTCAATTAGGTGCGCCGTTGTTGCAGGTAATCATGCCGGCGGAAATCTAATCAATTCGAATGTTTGACGATGCCTCTGCAATTTCTTCTGTACACTTCAACATTTACACAACCCTCTCCAACACAATACTCCCATTGGATATTGTCAACAGTCTCCTGTAACCACGCCGGCTCACCCATTGACTCTTTACAAATATCTGCGATCTACGCAAATAATGCAGGTGTGTGCAGTGAAAGAGACATGTACTTGTAAATGTTTGCTCCCGATATTCAGATCTTGGCTGGCCCATGTTAATATTCCCCCTCATAGCCGACGTGCTCGAACTACAGATCCTGGCACTTTGTTTCCCAGAAGCCTGCGAGGGCAGAAGTTTTGCATTCACTGGCAAGTGCTCGTCTAACAACAGCTCACATCAGTCCTCAGAAAAAGACCACAAAAAAAAGATACGATTCAAGTTTGGGGAGTCAGAGTAGCAGCTGAAGTAGAGAAGGTGGTGGGTCTGACTGGGTCTACAGTACTTCCAGAGAGAGAGACAGACAGACAGACAGACAGAGAGAGAGAGAGAGAGAGAGAGAGAGAGAGAGAGAGAGAGGGACAGACAGACAGACAGAGACAGAGAGAGAGAGAAAGAAAGAGAGACAAACAGAGAGAGCCAGGCAGACAGACAGACAGATAGAGCGAGAGAGACAGACAGACAGATAGAGCGAGAGACAGACAGACAGACAGACAGACAGACAGACAGACAGACAGACAGACAGACAAACAGTGAGAGAGACAGACAAACAGAGAGAGACAGACAGACAGACAGAGGGAGAGACAGATAGACAGAGCGAGAGAGACAGACAGACAGACAGACAGACAGACAGACAGACAGACAGAGACAGACAGACAGAGAGCCAGAGAGAGAGAGAAAGCGAGAGAGACAGACAAACAGAGAGAGAGAGAAAGAGAGACAGACAGACAGAGAGAGAGTGAGAGAGAGACAAACAGACAGACAGACAGAGACAGACAGACAGAGAGGGGGAGGAAAACAAGAACAAAAGCAGTCTCACTTATGAAATTTACCTCCCAGGGTGTCTGTCTGAGCCCTGTCGTAGCCATAGCAACTGGTGACCGGCAACTCTCACAGGGCTTGAGGAAAGGATTCAAGACTCATAACCAAACTACAACAACAACAACAACTGGAGAATTCAGATGTACGGCGGTAAGCCGTCACCCCTGGACAGTCAGACGAGACAGCCGTGGAGAGAAGGGGCTTGGCGGGGAACGTCGCGCCCGTCAAACGAACGCGACACACTGTCTGCTCTGGTTCCGCCAACTTTACTTTCTTCCCCGGCACAAATCGTTTTTCTTGTTTTTGCACCGACAACATTCAGGATGCAGCACAGCACATGACCTCGCTGTGGAGTTTTTTTGTTTTTCGCTATCTATCCACAGCCTCCTTCCCTTTTCCTCTGACTTACTGGGTTATAATCTTTTATAGCAACACGATCCTTTCCCTTTACAAATAAAATGTCGTTTCCTTACTGGTATTTTAAAAGCACATTAACACAAATGAATGTCAGTATAAAAACTGTCGTATAAAAAATTAAATATATGGAAATGTACATAAATGTAGATATTCTCTAGCTTCATTACCTTGGAATAGTTCCTGAGGGGGGCATTATGGAGCACAGAAGAGAGCAGACGTGTCCACTTACTGCTCTGAGAGAATGTGATTTAAATATGCTTTTTCACTGTACAGGTTAGCATATTAATAGTCTGGAACAATTTATAACAAACCTTGGAACATTTCTAGCTCAAATAATCTGATTTTTGACTGACCACAATGTCAAATATTCGTCAAAAGCAAGAGGCCACGAGAGAAGGCCGCAAAGCATCACAACCTCCAAAGCCGCCTACACCAACAATAGAAGATATTAACGCTCCTAGCACCCTTGATGCTATGCTTTCACAGTCCATGATGGACCCCCTTTTTCTTTTCTTTTGGGTTGTTCTCTGTTTTTCAGGGGTCGCAAGAGCGGATTTTATAGTTTCCAAGGGCGGCCATTGTATACCCAGGCCTCGACCGATCTAGCATGATCTTGTCAATGCCCATACTGATTTGGCAAAATTTTACATCGGATTCCCTTCCTGACACAACCACTAATCCTATGGATGGGGGCACAGGTAAAGCACTGGATGCCATCCCAGTATTCATGGACTTGCGCCCATGCCTGTCCCATGATGGACTCCCTTAAGAGCAACATATTCGGGGAAATTGATGCTCTGCCCACGAGCATGCGTTCTGAAATATCATCTGTGCGACAAGAATCAAAGAACTCAGTTGAACCACTTCAGCGTACAATGGACGCTCATGAGGGGACGGTGCGAGAACTTGAGCGTGCAGCTACCAACTACAGCACTCGGATAAACGAGCTAGAAGCATAAGTTAGCATGCTAATCACGCAAGTGAAATGTCTGAACAAGAAGTGTGAAGATTTGGAGGGTAGATACAGGAGGAATAACATTTGCGTGATGGGTGCACCAGATGTAATGGAGGGACCCCGTGCTACTGATTGTGTTGCCCAGCTACTCCAGGACCTGCTTGGTCTGAATGAGAAGCCCTTACTTGACCGTGCCCACTGAACTTTGTGAGAAACCCAAAGAGGAGAGCCCACCTCTGCCCTTTGTTGCAAGGGTACACTTCTTCCATGTCCGGAGTCTGATTCTACAGCGAGTTGGGGACAACTCTCCCCTTCTTTACAAAGGCAAGAGAATTTCTATTTTCTCTGATTACACAACCTCTTTTACCAAGAAGCGAGCTACGTTCAGTGCAATTAAGCGCAATTTACTTTCCTACCCAGTTGTGAAGTTTGGTCTTTTCTACCTGGCAATCTCAAAATCACCATGCCAGATGGGACATCACACAGGTCTGAAGATCCTACTGCGGCCACTGATTTTGTCAACATGAACTGTAAGTAGACTGCCTCTCCTACAGTGGGAGTGTGGAAGAACAATTATGCTGTGGTCATGCTTCAGCTAGACTGTTAACACGAATTTGGACTATATTCTCCAGGTACCTTGCCTGGTCCACATGATCCACGTGTTTTTTTTTTTTTTTTTTTTTTCTAAACCCAATGGGTTTAGTTATACTGGAACTTGTTATATTGTTATGTTATATTTAGTTATATTGGTTTAAACCTGGTTTATAAGTATAATACCTTGTCTGCTATTTTAATTATTATTCATTTACTTAGATGTGTTAGTATGTTCACACATACACACACACACATACACACACACACACACACACACACACACACACACACATCTACTCATACACTCACCGGCCACTTTATTAGGCACACCTGTCCAACTGCTCGCTAAAGCAAATTTCTAATCAGCCAATCACATGGCAGCAACTCAATGCATTTAGGCATGTAGACATGGTCAAGACGATCTGCTGCAGTTCAAACCGAGCATCAGAATGGGGAAGAAAGGTGATTTAAGTGACTTTGAACGTGGCATGGTTGTTGGTGCCAGACGGGCTGGTCTGAGTATTTCAGAAACTGCTGATCTACTGGGATTTTCACGCACATCCATCTCTAGGGTTTACAGAGAATGGTCCCGAAAAGAGAAAATATCCAGTGAGCGGCAGTTCTGTGGGCGAAAATGCCTTGTTGATGCCAGAGGTCAGAGGAGAACGGCCAGACTGGTTCGAGCTGATAGAAAGGCAACAGTAACTCAAATAACCACTCATTACAACCGAGGTATGCAGAAGAGCATCTCTGAACGCACAACACGTCGAACCTTGAGGCAGATGGGCTACAGCAGCAGAAGACCACACCGGGTGCCACTCCTGTCAGCTAAGAACAGGAAACTGAGGCTACAATTCGCACAGGCTCACCAAAATTGGACAATAGAAGATTGGAAAAACGTCGCCTGGTCTGATGAGTCTCGATTTCTGCTGCGACATTCGGATGGTAGGGTCAGAATTTGGCATCAACAACATGAAAGCATTGATCCATCCTGCCTTGTATCAACGGTTCAGGCTGCTGGTTGTGGTGTAATGGTGTGGGGGATATTTTCTTGGCACACTTTGGGCCCCTTAGTACCAATTGAGCATCGTGTCAACGCCACAGCCTACCTGAGTATTGTTGCTGACCATGTCCATCCCTTCATGACCAGTGTTCCCATCTTCTGATGGCTACTTCCAGCAGGATAACGCGCCATGTCATAAAGCTCGAATCATCTCAGACTGGTTTCTTGAACATGACAATGAGTTCACTGTACTCAAATGGCCTCCACAGTCACCAGATCTCAATCCAATAGAGCACCTTTGGGATGTGGTGGACCGGGAGATTCGCATCCTGGATGTGCAGCCAACAAATCTGCAGCAACTGCGTGATGCTATCATGTCAATATGGACCAAACTCTCTGAGGAATGTTTCCAGTACCTTGTTGAATCTATGCCACGAAGGATTAAGGCAGTTCTGAAGGCAAAAGGGGGTCCAACCCGGTACTAGCAAGGTGTACCTAATAAAGTGGCCAGTGAGTGTATATTTTCGGAATGTGTGTGTGTGTGGTGTTAGTGTGTGTGTTAGTTAGTGTAGATAGCGGGACCGAAAACTAAAGCACTTATGATACTAATTCTTTTTGGAGGTGGTAGGTATTGTCTCAGAGAGTAAGGGAAAAAATCCCAGAAAATTAAAATTATGCATAATTATGCATAAATATGCAAAATATGCATTTTTCTAAAAATGGGTAAAAACCCACTTTTCTCGGCATTTCAGATGATTCTGAGCATCTTGGATTTTTTCACCTATATAAAAAAAATGTTCTGGGACTTAGAAATGTTTTGGCATTATGCAAAATATATGCATTTTTGCAAAAATGCACTTATGATCCTAATTTTTTTGGAGGTGGTAGGTATTGTTCTGGAGAGGACCAGAAAAATAGCAGAAAATTTAAATTTTTTATAATAATTATGCATAATTATGCAAAATATGCATTTTCTAAAAATGGCTAAAAACCACTTTTCTCGGCATTTCAGATGATTCTGAGCATTTGGGGGGACGGAGTTGGCGTGGGGGGGGGTTTAGGAGCAGGGGGAAGGCGGTTAGCTGGCAGGATGAAGAGGAGGGAGATTTAGACGGGTGGATAACCAAACCGCTACATTGTAGCGGGGTTCTTCTAGTATATATTTATATATATATATATATTTGTTTGTTCATTTTTGTTTTATTATTTTCGATTTTTATTCATTTTTATTTTTATTTTCCCTTGTTCATTTCCACTCTTGATATCTCTTTCTGCTAATTACCGTTTCAGCTACAGGTACCCAGTGGTTTGCACTATGTACATTTGTTAAGTCTCTACAAGTCACATTAATCTCAGGTAGCAGTATAAAGTTCCCGTTAGAGCTCCCACAGAATGTTTTGGTTTACTTGTATTTAAGGAGGTTTTTGCACGCATCTCATTTGGGGAGATGCCTGTGCTGGGGTGGGATAGGGGTGAGGGTTATGTGTATTTATTGTGCTTGTCTTTTGTTTTTTGATTTATGTTTTTTTTTTTTTTGGTTGCATTGCTGGTCAGTGTAATCTCCAAATGTACTGTAAGGTCAGTTTGCCTATCAATGACACCGTTACCTTTATTCATTGTCATTTGTTATAAATGGCCCAGACCAGGTTAATTCAACATCCTGATGGTAATGCGCTTAAATTTATTAGCTGGAACTGTGAAGGGCTCAATTCCTCAGTTAAAGCGCAGCAGGGTTATACACCATCTTCAGCATTTGAGAGCTCAAGTAATCTATCTCCAAGAAACACACTTGAAACCATCTGTTTATCCAAGATTTAAGAGTAGGTGGATTTGTCATGCCTATTATTCATCATTTCATAGCAAGTCTATAGGGGTTGTGATTTTGTTACATATATCAGTTCCCTGTATATATTCTGATGTGCCCTCCGAGCCTCATGGCAGATATTTAATTGTTACTGGCAGGATGTATGATACCCCAGCCCTACTAGTGAATGTGTACGCCCCCAATTGGTATAATGCGGATTTCTTTAGGCAGCTCTTTTCTAGCCTTCCGGATATGTCCTCACATTTGCTCATTTTAGGAGGTGACTTTAATTGTTGGCTTAACCCGGAGCTGGACCGTTCTTCCACAAAGATCACTATGCCTTCAAGGTCTGCTCAGACAGTTAAAACCTTCATGAATGAGTTTTCGATCTCAGATCCCTGGTGGGTTTTTCTTTTAATCCCACCAGCAAAGTGTACTCAGTTATCAGCATGGGCTCCCTCCACCATCTGTAGTTGGTACAAAACGCCGCTGCCCGACCCATTACCGGGACAAAGAGGCATGACCACATCACTCCTGTGCTTGCCTCCCTACACTGGCTCCCTGTTAGACTTCGAATTGATTTTAAAAGTTTATTGCTCACTTTTAAGGCCTTCAACGGTCTTGCTCCCACATACATTTCGGATTTATTTGATCGGTATACGCCCTCTCGACCATTAAACACTAGAACGACCAAGGCGGTCATTTTGACTGTTTTGGATTTTCAAAGTTCAATAACTTTGTGAGAAAAAAAACAAAGAAAAGATACAGACCTGCCGCTCCCTGAATGCTCCTAAAATTGCTTATATTTGCATTAAATGAGTTTTAGATAAATCGGACAAAAATAAAAAAGAGGTTATGGTAGGATCTACCTCAAACGACTATGACCGGTCAAAATGACGGCGCGTAATTTGTGCGTCATCGCACACATCATGTCACTATTTATGACGTGTGTTGGTCGCGTCATTTCCTTCGAGAAGTTCATTGCTCTGTCCTAGAAACCCTCTAGTGTTCTCCAGTGCAGAGTAACTTGATTTTTGATTATTTCCAACATGTCTGGGTACAGCCGCTGTTTCAGACGCACCATGACTACCACCGAGGCATTGCAGTATTTACAGGCGTTGGACAGCGGTGATTTTAAATTGTTTAAAAAATAATATTAAAGGTGCTAAAATGTTAATTTTGGTGTCAGTCGTTTCTTTACAGACATACTAACACACGCAACGCATTAATATCTCAACTGGGTATTTATCTTGCCAGAATATAGAGTTTAAAAACTGGCGGTCATTTTGACCGCCCATGGCTGTTTCGTTTTTAAGTTCCGGTTGTTGTTTGGGACCGTTTCAATATTCATTTTCAGTTCTTTTTTGTATATTTCACGTTTTATAGGCCTTGTTACATTTGTTAGATTAGCAATATGTGTTTTCCATTTTGTTTCACAGGTAATATTTTAACTTTTTCAATTTTGCTGTTCAAGTTCGACCATGTCTCTCTGAAGTTAACTTGTTTAAAAATAGTATTGTAGCGAAGAGGCTACCCCGCAGTATTATAGTTGTTAAAATGTTAATTTTGGTGTCAGTCATTTCCTAACAGACACACTAGCATATACAATGCATTTATATCTCTATATATACATCCTCTCGACCATTAAGCTCCGCTGATCGAGCCCTGCTGGTTATTCCCAGGTCTCGGTTTGTCACAAAGGGTGATGGGGCTTTTGCTGTTCGAGCCCCCACACTATGGACCTCTCTTCCTATTGAACTAAGACTAACCAAGTCTCTAGATTCTTTTAAATCTCTTCTTAAAACTTTTCTCTTGCGAAGGCTTCTGCAAATGTTTGATATTTGTTTTTATTTTATACTGTTTTTATTTTTATTCCTACTCATTTGGCTTTATTCTATTTTTGGCTTGTCTGGTTTTATTTCTTTTGTAAAGCACTTTGTAATATTGTTTTTGAAAAGTGCTATATAAATAAATTATTATCCATCCATCCATTATCTGAACCACTTATCCTGCTCTCAGGGTCGTGGGGATGCTGGAGCCTTTTCCAGCAGTCATTGGGCGGCAGGCGAGGAGACACCCTGGACAGGCCGCCAGGCCATCACACACACACACACACACACACACACACACACACACACACACACACACACACACACACACACACACACACACACACACACACACACATTCTAGGGACAATTTAGTATGGCAAATTCACCTGACCTACATGTCTTTGGACTGTGGGAGGAAACCAGAGCCCCTGGAGGAAACCCATGCAGACACAGGAAGAACATGCAAACTCCACACAGAGAACGACCCGGGGTGACCCACCAAGGTTGGACTACCCCGGGGCTCAAACCCAGAACCTTCTCACTGTGGGGCAACCATGCTAACCACTGCGCCACCCTGAAAGTTATTATGATTATTATTTTCATTATTATTACTCCTTTTTCTCCCATGTGCACCACACATGTACTCATATACACTACTTTCTGATAGCCAACAGAATTCTCCTTTTCATGGGCCCAAGCTCATATGAAGCTACAGTCATTTCTGACCATGCCCTGTTGCTATGAGTATCTGATTTAGGGGTTCTGTCCATGCACGAACCCCATGGTGTTATAACATGAATTTGCTTTCAGATGAAAACTTTGTACAACTGATTTCCAGCCAAATTGATATGTTTTTAAGTAAAAATAAGACCCTGACATCTCTGCATCTGTATCGCGGTAAACATTGAAAACTTGTTAGAGGGAAGATAATCTCTTATGTAATTAATGAGAAAAAACAGAAGAGGGATAAATCAACTGAACTAACAAAGCGAATCGCTCGGCTGGATAGCCACTATGCCACTTCACCAACCCCAGATGTGTATAGAGAACGCCTCACTCTGCAGTCAGAATTCAACACATTGACAGCACACCACACTGTTGAACTACTCCACAATGGCAGCAGTAATTACTATGAACAGAGTGACAAAGCTGGCAGATTACTGGCCCACCAATCAGGACAAACCACTTCTCACCAAATCCCCCAAATGAAAACATCTTCAGATATTACAATAGACCCCCAAAACAAAATCAATGATATATTTAAAGCCTACTATCCTTCGTGAAATTATTTTACACACACAAGACAGTGACCATCTTTTCACTACGCTCGAAATCCCTCTGGTTCACCCTGATATGGTTGAGGAGCTAGAGAATCCAATAACTACTACTGAACTTTTCTGTTGCTATTACATCGATGCAAAGCGGCAAATGTCCAGGGCCAGACGGCTACCCAATTTCAACACAAATTAGCCTCTGTTCTGAAAGACATGTTTAGTGAATATTTTAAATCTTTTAGTTTACCCCCGACACTCAATCAACCTTCTATCTCTCTTATTATAAAAAAGATCACCGGCCAATCAAATTTTTAAATGTGGATTTTAAATTGCTGTCTAAAATGCTTGCCCAACATTTGGAAACCATGCCAGCCATTATCTCTTCCAGACAAACTGGTTCCATTAGAAATTGGCATTTTTATTTTTATTTTTTTTACTTAAGGTGACCTTTTAATACAATCTATCATTCCCTTATGACCTCTATGCCAGAAGATATGAAATCGTTGGATGCAGAAAAGGCCTTTGATCGTGTGGAATGGAGGCATCTTTTTTACACTTTGGACAAGTGTGGCTTTGGTAAGAGCTTTATCACATGGGTGAAGCTGCTATATTCTTCCCCCTAGCGTCAGTGAGGATAAATAACACCCAATCAGAATACTTTGCCTTCCATCGCGCCATCCGTCAGGGTTGTCCCTCGAGTCCTCTCTTATTGGTTTGGCCATTGGACCCCCACATTACAGGCATTTTCCGGAATGGAGTGGAACAAAGAGCCCCAATAACTGCAAATCATGCTTTTCCTCCGTTAGTAGACGATGCATTCATTATTTGGTCCAACCTAGGCATCAAAACATTTAAAAACCTATATATTGATAACATCATTGTGATTCACACATTTAGGAGAGGAGAAATTGGGAGCAATACAACAGGGTAGGGAATGGTCTCAATGTTATAGAGCAGGCTGTCAATCTGATAATCTATAGTATGAGAAATTCCCTGACTAAAAATATCAATTAAACTAGTTGCCTCCATAGCCGCGCTAGGTTTAAACCTAGCAGGCTCTCGAATCACCTCCAACCTGCAGAATGATAAGTCATTCATTCATTCATTCATTATCCAAACTGCTTATCCTTACTCAGGGTCAAGGGGATGCTGGGGCCTATCCCAGCAGACATTCGGGGGCAGGCGGGGAGACACCCTGGACAGGCCGCCAGACCATCACAGGGCCGACACACACACAAACAATCACACCTAGGGACAATTTAAGTCCCTAGTGTTAAACTAAACAGACAGCTATCTAAACTTAGCACAAAAAGTAAGGATATTTGTGTTTGGTAGGTTATCCCTTTGTTGTAACAATGCTTCTTGGCAATAAATCTTATATCAGGCACCTGAGGTACCAGAAGCTCAAAACAAGAGCCAATAGCAACAGCAAAATAAGCTGTTTGGCATTGGCAGAGAAGATTTGGCAATTTTTTCATGGGCGCAACCCACATACTCAGCTCTGCTGCTCATCCCACAAATGCATGTTCTTTACAAATGTAGCACCATTTAAAAGGGAAATAAACAGGCTTTCCAACAGTATAAGATTTATTGCCAAGAAGCATTGTTACAACAAAGAAATAAACTACCAAACACAAATTTCCTTACTTTTTGTGCTAAGTATATATTGCTAGATAAAAGCGTGGCACTGCCCCCGTAGGATGAATGCCGTCTGCTTTCCGCAGGTAAGGGCGGCCCCAGAAAGAAGACCAGTTAAACAAAACCCAATCCCTGGTCATTACAGTAACGAGCCAGCCAGTGGTTCATTGAGGTGAGCCTACTGTACCAGCCAGTGGTTCACTGAGGTGAGCCTACATCATTACCCCTCACGGGTAAGGGACCAGAGACAATCAATGCCGGCACATCTTTCTGGCAAACTCAAGCGTCCTGAATAGGCTGGCTTTTGTGATCTCTGATTGCTTCATACTAGCATTATTGGTGTCGACATAACTAACAATGTTGCGGAAAGTAGTGGTACTGTGTGCCTGGGTTCCCTGTTTCTCCCTCCGTGATACCAGCACCCTAAGATTATCCTACGTATATGTCAGAGACTCTGGCCCCGGGTAAACAGTAAACCAAGGCTGGCGATGCTAATCTGATGTTGCTGGTAATGGAGTCTCCTATTACTAGAGTGTGTTGCTTTAATCTGTCAACAGGAGCGGGAGAAGCACGCTGGCTGGTAGGACTACCAACAGGGCTGGTGAGTGGTGAAAACCGGTTTGCAGTCGGGAGAGGTGAGTGCAGACCAGGCCACATGACCGGTGGCTTGCTCTTGTGAGTGTTCCCACGCCGGGAAACAGACAAACTCTGTCGCGTCTGCCGACGAGGCGAGCTGTGGATACGTATTAGCTATGTTAGCTTAGTACTAGCTAGGCTGCACCAGGATAGCTTAGCATAGCGTCATTCAGATGAAGTCAATAGTAGGATTTCGCACTTGTGTCACTTTAATTGCCTATACTTGCCACCATACAATGCCTGGTTACGGCGGCACTATGATCTTGCAACATACATGTAGATTGATACACAATTGTACACTAACCGAGCTGTTACTAAGGAGAGACAACTTACTGTTGTACTGTAGACAGGTAGACTGGGAGTGATGCTGGCTCCAGTGATGAGTCACAGTATATACATGAAGCGCCACCCAGTGACCAAATATGGTACTACAACCAAAATACTGTCCAAAACACAGTAGGTATAGGCTGAGCTAGTGCTAACAGTAGCAGGTCTGCTGTAAGGCTTATCTGGAATGCCTGTCATGTCTAACGTAATCCTGGCCGAAAGAAGCTGCTCTAACTCACGGACACATCTCCTGAGTAGAGAAAACCTATCTGTAACTGTGGAACAGTCACCACACACCATTGTTTTAATGAGGCTGCTTTGACTGCAAATGCAATAAAGCTCACTGCTAAGCTAGGCTAAACTCGACGCTAGTAACAAACTACAAACAAGAGGCTGCCTACTAAACACAAGTCTTTTGAGAAAGAAAACTTGAGAATCTAGTGATAAGTGAACTAAGCACAGAAAATAGCTAAGTCAGTAGAAAAATTAAGAGATTAGGGCAGAACAAAGAGAAGAGATAGTAAGAGGATAAACAGCAGTTATCGATCTCACGAGGCCAACTCTCACGTAGGCAGAAGCCAGGAACAGCTGACAGTGACGGGTATTTATGAGCAACTTTATTTTCTTCCCTGACTCAAATCGTTTTTCTTGTTTTTGCACTGACAAAATTCAGGATGCAGCACAGCACATGACCTCACCGTGCAGTTTTTTTTGCTATCTATCCAGGTCTTCCTTCCCTTTTTCCTCTGACCTACTGCTTCGTAACCCTTTAAACCTGTTTCCCCAATGTGTTTGTAGCCCTGCATATTTTTTGACTCTGCCGGTGACAAACTGCGAAGGAGAAAGATCGTTTTCACAGATGGCAAGAATTAAAATTGAACTCAGAGCAACGCAAACGCAACAGCGCCTCAGTGCGTTGTCACTAGTGGCTATTGAATCAGAAAATGTCAGGAACTTGGACTTTGATGAAGTTGACTGAGTTCGCTAACAGGAAAGCCCAAAGGAAGTCTTACTAAGGGCAACTGGAGAGTGGAGAGGAGGAGATCGTCAGACAGACAAGACAAGACAAGACACAGAGACAGCCCCTGAAGAGCAGAGGAGAACAGCAGAGGAGGAAAGAGAGAGCAACAAGTTTGTGTGTGTGTGTGTGTGTGTGTGTGTGTGTGTGTGTACAACCTACATTAAACAGTCATCATTATGAAAAAGCAACAAAAAAAAAAAGCTCTGGCTATCAAAGAAGGTTGAATCCGTTCATCTGGATACAACATTTACTGACAGTAAATCAATGTTGTGTCCAGATGAACTGATTCAACCTTCTTTGATTTTCTTACCTGGATTATTGAGCATGCCTGTAGCGACAATTCCGGCTACTTTTTCTTCCTTTTAATATCAGATATTTTAAGGTTTTTAGTCAGGTTGTATTATCATTGTTACTTTCAAGGGTTACTTTTCATTTTCCAATAAGGTGCAGTGCTCTCCATAATGAATTAAGAGCTATTCTGTATATGCCCTGTATGGTCTGATTTATTAAAGAGAGAAAAAAGCGCCTGACCAGCTAACCAAGTTGGCTAGGGGCCAATCAAACATTTGTGCCCAGGGGTCTGTAACTTGATGATTCGGGCCTGGCTAAAAATAAAGCCCATTAATTTTTATTTTGAGCGAAAAAGAGATGAGGAGAAAGGAACTGGGCAACATGGGTTCACAACAAGGCTGCGCAAGTAGTGCTGTGAACAGAGGTGGGCAAAGTACACAGTTCCATTACTTGAGTCAAACTCCTGGTCAAATATTGCTCCAATACAAGTGGAAGTTGTTCAGTCAAATGTTTTATTTGAGTTAAAGTACTGGAGTACTTGCTTTTAAAAATACTTTAGTATTCAAAAGTACATTTACATATAAGAAGTTAAGCAAAGTTCAACTTTATGCAAAAGCGGAGTGGCAGAGTCGAGCGACGGCCAATCAGGGCAGATGTGTTCCTCTTATATTCGATCGCTTTGAAACGTTTTCTTAAACTTTAGTTCCTATATTAGCACTTTAGTTCCCATAGCCGACATGGAGGAGAAACTGACTGCAACGGTTGCTGGCTTTGCTGTCCTGTATGATATGTAAAAAACAAAAACAAAAAACAAAAAAGATGCATGGAGGCAGATCTCTGAGATTGTTGGGATGAGCGGAGAAGTTTAATCAAGTGAATGGCAAATTTAAGCAGTTGTCAATGATGCTAGCTAAAATTCCTCATGAACAGTACATAGCCTCTGAATGATTGTGAGCAGGACTTATCTATTTTTTATATACGTGAATCAGCTAAAATGAAGCTGTTCATATAAAAATCACCTCCGGCGGCACATGCTGTTCTCATTCCCTGGACAAAGTAAAACGTATGAAAAGTAATGCACTAAAATTCGTACTATATAACAACATATGTAACCTTAACCCTAACCCCGGGGGGGGGGGCTGTTTGTTCTCCCCCCCTACTCTCCTCCCCCCGGGGCGGGGGGGGGGGGGTAGCTGTTCTCCTGCTGCCGGTGTGAGCACAGGGTAACGGGAAACTTCATAGAAATATAGTGGAGTCAAAAGTACAATATTTGTCTTTCAAATGTAGTGGAGTAAAAGTCATGAGTTTAAAAAAAAAACATACACTCAAATATAGACTCGAAAAATCTACTTAAGTACAGTACTCAAGTAAATGTACTTCGTTACTGTCCACCCCTGGTTGTGAACGAACTGAACTGAGTCACTTGCTGGAACGATCCCTTCATTCTCAGTCAGTTGCGAGTGAACGTGCAGGGGTACTATGGCACGCCGTTTTAACATTTAATAGATTGGACATGTGTTGCAGATATCTGTAATTTAATTTTTCCTAGTCATAAAGAACATTTTTGATATCCACAATGACATTCTTCCTATCCAAAATTGTCATTTCAGATATCCACAATGTCATTCTTCCTATGACTAATGACGTCACTCTTGCCATTCATGTGTGTTGGGCTTTCAATTTCAGATATCCACAATTGCGTTTCTGATAGCTAGAATGAACATTCCGGATATCTGCCATGGACTTCTTAATAGGAAAAATGCCTATTTCAGAGATCTACAATCCAACTGTCACATAAT
This sequence comes from Lampris incognitus, assembly GCF_029633865.1. NCBI lineage: Eukaryota > Metazoa > Chordata > Actinopteri > Lampriformes > Lampridae > Lampris > Lampris incognitus. The sequence continues at coordinate 51,545,822 of NC_079215.1, read as the reverse complement.
TTTATGTTTTATTATGTACAATCCAACTGTTGTATTTTGTATTTTATGTACAATCCAATTGTTACATAATTTTCATTTCAGATATCCAAAATGTAATTTTTAATATCCAAAAATCCGTTTGACTAGTAAAAATTTCATTTTGGATATGTACAACTGCATTTCTACTACGAAAAACACAACTGTGGATATTTCTATAAATATTGTGGATATCCATAACTGTAATTCTTCCTATCCAGAATGCAGTTTTAGATATCTGATATATAATGACTGTAACTGACTTTTGAGTGTTATGGCGTTTAACTGTGCATGACCTGTAATAAACACATCATCTAGGAAGATTCCTAGCTAACCTTTTCGCCCTAGGACTGTTAATATCTCACTTTATCAAATTTTGATATTTTTTCAGGCGAGAAAGTAACCATGCAGATTTCCAATATGAGGTGAACTTATCCAAATAACACCTGTTTGAAAATTTGCTCTGACATTTTTGGAGATGCTATATTACTGTCAAGACAGCCATGGTACTAAATAAACACACTTCCGGGTGTAGTTTTAAAGCCCCTTATTAACGAATAACATGACAATAGTTTGAACATGGGTGGTGCTTGTTACGAAGACAGGATTGTACAACATCACTCCTATTCACCCTACTTCTAGCTAACTTGACGCAGCTGCTGTCGACCCCCTGGGTCCAGAGTAGCTCCCACTTCACATTCACTCGCTATCGCCCCCCCCTTTTTTTCCCTCCCAAATTGTATCCGGGCAATTACCCAACTCTTCCGAGCCATCCTGGTCGCTGCCACCCCCTCTGCCGATCCGGGGAGGGTTGCAGACTACCACATGCCTCCTCCGATACATGTGGAGTCGCCAGCCGCTTCTTTTCACCTGACAGTGAGGAGTTTCACCAGGGGACGTAGCGCATGGGAGGATCATGCTACCCCCCCCCCCCATTCCTTCTCCACTCTGAACAGGCACCCCCACCGACCAGAGGAGGCGCTAGTGCAGCGACCAGGACACATACTCACATCTGGCTTCCCATCCGCAGGCACAGCCAATTGTGTCTGTAGGGACGCCCGCTCAAGCCGGAGGCAACAACACGGGGATTCGAACTGGCGATCCCCATGTTGGTAGGCAACAGAATAGACCGTTACGCTACCCAGATGCCAACCTTCTTTCTTAATCATTTTATCCAGCCATGCCTCTTACCAGCCACCATGTGAGAGTACTTAAAGTGCGGAGACGATGGAGGCAATCAGCTGGTAGTCTGCGGTACATGATTCACATGTACATGAATTTTGGACTTCCCTCAGAAGTAAGTATATCTAGTTTCAGTCATCTCACTAGCTCCCAGTACGTTAATGTGATGTGAACAGTTGAGATGAGAGAAAGTGAGAATCTTACTCTTTTCAATTACAATCTCTTTTAGCGTCAGAACACTGAAAGACTCATGAATAAATTCCTCTTTAAAGTGATCATTTAATCTCCATGCATCAAACACATTCGTAAACGTGAAAAAGGCTTCATTACATGATCATAGAAATTGATACATATGTTTGATCATCAATAAATGTGTATAAATAAATAAGTAACTAATATGCAAAATAAATAGTGATTGTAAAACATTTTAATAGACAAATAAAAAATTCTAAATTACTGTTAGAATAAAGTCAGTCTAAGTAATTTCATAAACATCTTTTACAGTTTGGTGCAAGAGGGCCATACTGCAGGGTATATCCTCATGTTCTCCTGTTGCGCTTCTATTTCGAGGAAGGCGACCTTAGGAAGGGCTTCTGTCTGTCAAAGCCAACAATTGAGAACCTAATATGTCATGTGCCTGCTGCCCAATGACTGCTGGGATAGGCTCCAGCATCCCGCGATCCGACTTCGGATAAGTGGCTTGGATAATGGATGGATGGATAGGTCTACTGGGGGACACCGACCATGGATGGGGAAAGGCATCTGAGGTTCATGTGTTTGTGTACTAGTTGGCTAGTGGCACATCCTACAGGGTTTTGTCAAAGGCCTCACACATTCCCTGCACCACGTATCCTGAGATAGTTCACAGAGTCACAGATGTGTTTCCCCCAGCTACACATGCTGCTTCCTATCATATGAAGGAACTTGGTGATCCACCTGCAGATGGAGACAGGCACGTCCAACTGGGAGAGCTTGTTCTGCAGCAGATCTGGGATGATGGTGTTTAAGGCAGAGCTGAAATCCAGAGTCCTGGTATAGGTTCCTGCAGAGTCCAGGTGCTGGAGGATGAAGTGGAGCACCATGTTTACTGCATCGTCCACAGACCCGTTTGCTCTGTAGGTGAACTGCAGGAGTCCAGGTGTGGGTCAGTGATAATTTTAAGGAGGGGCAGAATAAGGCACTCAAAAGACTTCATCGCCACAACGGTCAGGGTGACGGATCTGTAGTCATTGAGTCCTGTGGTCATTGGTTTTTGGAAACGGGGATGATGGTGGAGGTCTGGAAGCAGGCGAGTATGTGGCATGTCTCCATTAAGGTGTTACAAATGTCTCTGAACACCGGAGACAACTGATCGGCACAGTGCTTCAGGGTGGAGGGAGAGACAGAATCTGGCCCAGCTGCTTTGCAGGGATTCTGTCTACTGAACAGCCTGTTAATGTCCCTCTCCAGGATGGAGAGAGTTGTCATTGGGAAAGGGGAGGAGGGGGCCTCCAAGGTGAGCAGCCTGGGCCCCTGCTGAGGTGGGAGGGGAGGAGCTGGTGGTTTGGAGCTGGCGGATGGAGTCACAGGGATGGTGTCGGGACTGACCCGTTGTCTTTCAAATTGACAATAGTACTCATTCAGATTGTTGGCCAGGGACAAGTCACTAGTGGAGTGGGGGCCTTCGGTTTGTAGTTGGTGATCCGTCTCAGGCCCTTCCAGACAAAGGCCGAGTTTTCTGAGAACTGTTGATGAAGTTTCTAAGAGTGAGAAAAAATCCTGTATTGCAGAACCAATACGTCTGTTACAATGCAGTGTCAATATTTTAAAAACTGTTTCAATGTTTCAAAAAAGTTGTTTAGTGCTTCAATGATGAAAAAACTTTCAAATACTAAGCTTTTGCAGTATTTTATTTAAAAAATGGTGTTTCAACATTTCAGTGTTTCAAAAAGCTATGTCAATGTTGTTTTTAATATTTCAAGGCCCATGCTTAGTGTCTAGATACTCGAGTTATCCACTTTCATCGGTCTTGATGCATGTTTAATAATCCAGGTAAGGAAAGCACAGAAAATTTAATCAGTTCATCTGGACACAATGTTTATTGGGAGAAACGTTTCATCACCCATCTAAGTGACTTCTTCAGTCTCAACTGACTGCAGGTATCCCCACCTTAGAAACAATACTGAAGCATAACAACCAAAACCAATGATCGGTTTTATATGCAAATTGCCGTGACCATTAACTACAGTTACAATGGCCATGTGCACTATTCACAGAGGATTGGGGATAGTTGCAATCACAGCATTGTAAGACAGCAACAGATGTACACCCATCTACAGGCCAGTGGCCACTCGTTCAAGGCTGAGGATGTGCACATCTATGATAGGGAGGAATGCCGGTGCAAACAGGGAGTCAAAGAGGCCATCTATGTGAAGAGGGAACGACTGTCCCTGAACCAAGGAGGGGAGCTAAGAGTACATCTGTCGCCATCTTACAATGCTGTGATTGCAAGTATTCCCCAATCCTCTGTGAATAATATACATGCCCATTGTAACTCTAGTTAATGGTCACAGCTGTTTATGTACAAAACCCATTGCTGGCGTGGTCGTTATTTAACCGTGCTGTTTATAAGGGTGGAGATACCTGCAGTCAGTTGAGACTGAAGAAGTCACTTAGATGAGTGACGAAAGGTTTCTTCAAATAAACGTTGTGTCCAGATCAACTGATTTAAATTTCTGTGATTCCACTTTAATAGTCCACCACTGGTTTTCACATCATAATTTCACACACGTACAGTAAAATGTGTATGAAATCAATTATTTGATAATAAACCCTGTGTTGCTTGAACATTTTTCACCGTGTTCCTACATTTTTTTTTGTGTGCTCCTAAATGAAAATATTAGGAGCACGCGTACTCCTTGGGGAGAAAAAAGTTACCGTAGAGCCCTGGTGAAAGTAAAGTTTCATTCCATGTTTATGGTCGATACTGTATCTTGGATTCAGTTTTTATGGTCGACACATGAAATCCATTTCTTTGAAAACGTTGAGCCAAATGCTTTTGAAAAATAGATGAAGAAATTTCCAGCCCTGGCCCGAATCATTACATTGCCATTACGCAAAACACTCAAAATTCGCCGACGTGACAAAACCAGCCCACCAAGGCTGAACAGATCCTTTTACAGCTGACGTCATTGCATGCATGCTGGCAACGGAAGTGGCGTTTCCCCCCAGCCATCTAGACAAGTTAGCAAGCTTTAAACACTGAATTAATACTGTTACCAGCATCAAAATGTCTGCTAGTTGCATGTTGGGTTGTCAGAATCGATATTCCACCAGCGTACTCGAGATCTACAGGATTCTGACAGGATGACGGTCATTTCAGATCAACTGGCGGCGGCGGCGATGGCTGCAAGGGCGTTGACTACCACTGGACTGAGGACACAATCACAAATGCTCGTGTTTGTATTGCTCATTTTATATCAGTTAAAGTTATCCATCTACTGACTGATTTCACTGGACGCCTGGTTTACATAAACAATTTAAGATGTAGACTAATAGGTACTGTTAGAATTTAGTTTTTTGGTTTGTTCGTTATACACCCAAGCCTCATAAATAGTGGTTTTGTGTCCTCGTCTTTGGCCAGGGAGGCTTTCAAGTCACAAAACTCTTGAGTCTATGTCATGGTATTTAATGTTCTGTACATGACCACATATAATGTCGTTGTAAGCATCTAGTGACTTGGATGCTCATAATTTATCGCTATTTAGAGTAGCGAACCGTGGAGTCTGGCAGTGGGCCTTCGATGGCACAATGATATTGTAATCAGCCAAATTTTGGGGGTATTTTTTAATATGTGAACAGCTCCGACACACAGCTCTAACACACACACACACACCCACACACACACACACACAGTAACTCAGTGCCTCAAGAGCCACCAAAATCAAATCCACTGGATATCAAATAGCCTTTGTCTCTCTCCATACTTGGAAAACAATGAAAAGTCACATGACATGGCCTCCGCTTCTGACCTACATCACCACCATGGACAGCGCTAGCATGCAGCATCATAAAACCTCTTCTTTACAAACTGACCAGACCAAGTCAAAGCAATTCATGAGCAAAGAATAGAAATAACGATAAAAATCAACCTTCACATGCAGAATATGCCATGAGCAAAGTCCCAATACAATCATATGCAAAATATGCCAAACCTTGTGCCATAATATTGATTGATGTTGCCAAGAGACAACAACAACAAAATCTGACTGGATAACTCGATTTTCACGGTTTCAGGGCAGTGACCCTTTCATTGCTGAAGCAAACTTGATAGAAACTAGGGCTAAAATTAGAATTACAAGAGAGAATATTGACTATTTACAACAATACTATTGTTATATAATATACTCTGGCTATTTATAACAATACTATTGTTACAGTGTACACACTAATTTTCTCCATCAAATACATGTATATATCTGGTCACTGAATATTGAGCCACTTGCTAATGAATGTCTTATACCCACTTAATAATAGCACACGGATCTGGAAGTGTGCCAACATGTCAGTCAATTTGTTTAGGTAGAATTCACAATCTTTGGTAGTTAATGCCCTTGCACAGCTTAACAAGCTATTAACATGCTGCCATACTTAAATTGCCAAACTGTGTGCCTACGTACCTCATTGTTTACAAACTGTAAATGGGTCTAAACTGCATCCTCCGCCAATGACATCCGGAGACTGGTCCAAACTCGGAGAATGTCGGCTAGCTATGTTGTTCTTCCAAGACGTCCATGGTATGAAAGGTATGAATTTGAAAAATATGATGAGAAGCCTCTCCTTTGTTAATAAATCTAATAAACTGAATGCTTGAACATACAATCCTAAAACTCGTTTTGGTCCCATAGTGTGATGGTTATGGGAGGATGACACAATCGCCATTCAGATCCGTTCCCTAGAAGCCTTGTTTTTGCAACGCATTTTGTTTGCCACCATGCGTGACACCTCCTGGGAAATATAGGGATTGCTTAATGGCACACTTAGCAGTATCGCACATTTTTTTTTTTTTACCTCATCTGTGAACATCTCTTCTTCTGGGATCCTCTTTTGGGCTTTGGCCCGGAAACACTATGAAAAGAATAAGCCCCTTGTTTCTTTGCGACAGCTGACATAAAAGATGTTGCTGAAATCCAAAAACTTACCCAGTGCTGCTTTAAGTGTCGGTTAAGTTTAGGGTAAAGAGTAAGTAGTGGTTAAATTAAAGGTTCAAGTTAGGTTAGGTTGAGGGTTAGAGTCAGGTTGTGGTTAAGAGTTAAGGTTACGTAGTTGTTACTGAGCTCTTTTGTTGAACAAGGAAATTCATCGGCCATCTTCATATAATCATGTGTTTTCTGAGAGAATGTCTCCAGAATAATTCACTTCCTCCTTTGACTGGTAGGGGCACTCCAGTAGGAAGTCAAAAAGCACCCTTTTCAGTTATTTTCAGAGGCATGAAAAATTGACCCGTAAAATAATTTAAATATAATGAGCAGCCACCTCCTGTGGTTTTAGAAGACAGTTATTAATGGAGAAAAAAGGCCACCATGAACCTAATATCTCAAACATTTAGTGGAAGTAGAACGTCAAATAAATTATGTTAAGCTATACAGCAAACACAACTCAGCCATAATCCAATGATCCCTTGCACCAGGTACATTTTCTCCCCCCCGCTGTTGATTTCTTAGATAAACACTGAGAATATCACAAAAAGCTGAATCATTTCATCTGGACACAACGTTACTGAGAGAAACGTTTCATCACTTGTCTAAGTGACCTCTTCAGTCTCAACCTACTGCAGGTATCCCCACCCTTATAAACAATACGGTTTCATAATGACCGAAAACAACGATCAGTTTCATATGCAAATTACCGTGACCATTCACTAGAGTTACAATGGCCATGCGTACTATTCCAAGAGGATTGGGGAATAGTTGCAATCACAGCGTTGTAAGATGGCAACAGATATACTCTTAGGGCCCTTCCCCTCGGTTCAGGGACGGTCGTTCCCTCTTCACATAGACGGCCTCTTTGACTCCCCGTTCAAACCAGCGTTCCTCCTTATCAAGGATGTGCACATCCTCATCCTTGAAAATCCTAGTGGCCACTGGCCTGTAGATGGGTGTAGACTGCGGCGTCCTGGCCTGACATGTTAGCTCTCCTGTGTTGTGTCATCCTCTGGGCCAGCGTCTCTTTGGTTTCTCCGATGTACAAGTCATGGCAATCCTCCCGGCACTTAACAGTGTACACTGTATTGCTCTGTTTGTGCCTGGGGACCCAATTCTTGGGATGGACCAATTTCTGGCACAGCATGTTTTGGGGTTTGAAAGCAACTGAGACGTGATGTTTTGAAAATATGCATCTCAACTCTTCTGACACTCCCGCGACATACGGAATCACTACTGGTTTACACTTAGGCAGCTGTTGTCTTTCTCCTCTCTTCGATCGGCTGGTGCACTGTTTGGGCATCTTCCTGGATTTGACAAATGCCCAGTTAGGGTAACCACAGTTAATCAGGGCCTGTTTAATGTGGATTTCTCCCTTTCCCTGACCGAATCAGGCCAGGCTTGATTCCCTGGCTGATTCAACTTTCTGTGATTTCCTTACCTGGAGTGTTGCGCATGCATAAAGACACTGAGAATGACGTTATTGACAGCTGAGATATTTTATCAACCATTTTCAGTGTCATCATAATCCCAGCTAGCCTCATACTAGATGTCATATTAAATTGCAAAATGCAAAAAAAAAAAAAAAAAAGCCAGACACAATTGCAGAGGACCTGATTCTCCATTCTGCTGTGGAAATGTGACTGTAGCATCAATGACTGATGAGGAAAGAGCCAACAGAGTCCAAGTCATTCCCCTCTCAAACAGCACAACATCATGACGTATTGCTGGTTTTTGGATCACTTGGGAGAACATATGAATAACGAGATGCGAGAAGAATACTTCTCCTTTCAAGGGAATTGGGCCTCTGACAGTAAACGACTTGACAGCATATGTGCAGTTAACTGATTATGACTCTCTGAGGGGGTATTTGCCTTTGTGCAAATCACGTCAACTTGGAACAATCGCGGGTGAACTATTCAATGTAATGGACACTTAATATAGATTTGAAATGGCCTAACCATGTTTTGGTCTGCACTGATGGAGCTCAAGCAATGTCAAGAAAGCTCCAGGCCCTCATCAAGTGGCTTCAAATATGCACTGGTCACATTGCATGATTCACTGAGAGGCACTTGCATTGAGGCTATCCAGTCCAGAAGTGGATGAAGTGTTGTCTAATGTAATCAGTATAGTAAGCCATGTCAAGGGGGAAAAAATAAACCTCAAGACAAGACTTCAAGACCAAAAAAAAAAACTGTTCTTTTTACACTTTGTAATGAGATGGGCTCTTACAGCAAACAGTGCTGCTTTACAGGGCTGCTGATACAAAAATATACAAAAATTCATGGAGGAGGAGGTACACAGACTGGCAAGTAGTTCAAACTTTATTCATAAGCTGGCCTACTTAGAGACATTTTTGAGAAACTCAGTGTGCTAAATAGGACTGGCACGTATCAATCTGAATTATCAGATCAATCTATTTGTAAAGTTACTGGATCTGTGAAGCAGAAAGAAAAGGCAAGGCAAGTTTATTTGTATAGCACATTTCATTCACGAAGGCAATTCAAAGTGCTTTACATGAGGCATAAAAGAACACTGAGTAATAATTGCAGAGTAGGATAAAAAGATTTTTTTTCAAAAATAAAAGCACAAGATGACAACACAAGATAAAAAGGACAAGATAAAAAGAAATTAAAAAAAATAATTTGTGCAGTTATTTCATTTTCAGAAAGACTGCAATCAAGAGATTCAATTTTTTTTGTTGTCAATCTGATGTCACGGTCATGGCCGTGCCTCCTGTTTATTCCCTGTGTTTCTAGCATGTGCTCCCCCGTCTGTCTCTTTCTCTGTGTGTGTCTGTGTTGTAGGCATGGCGCCCCCCTCACTCTCCCGCCTCCCGGGTTCCTGTTCAGCCTGCACATCTGCAATCCATCTACTCATCAACTCAGCAGTATATCAAGCCCGGTTCTTCAGCCACTTGTCGCCAGATCACGTTCTCGGGCCACTTAGCATTGTGTATTCCAAACTTCACTCTCGTGTTGTTTTTGATTGCCGAGCTAATCTCCGTCTCCCCGCGCCACAGGATCAATGCACGCCTGCCTGTTCCCTGTTCGTCTCCCCGCCTGCCGATCAGTCATCCAGCCACCAGCTTCCCTCTGCCTTCGCCTGCCGTAATCCTCACCTCCATCCATCTTCACTCCCTGAAAACCGCCAATAAACCTTTTCTCACTCATTCTACTCAGTCCGTGTTCTGCGTTTGGGTTGCCCTTGTTGATCGTAGCATCTGAAGCTGCTTGTCGGCATTTAAGAGCTTCAGGATCACTATCAGGGACTGAAACTTCTCAAAACATAATCTCAGAAGTACTTTTATTGTTGAACACACAACCCAGTGTGAATGAATCAGAGACCCTTGCTGTGCAAAAGCACTTGATGTGTTAACCACTGAGGAGAAGAAGCAGTCTATCAAAAGGAGCGTGGAATAAAGAGAGGCTTAAATTCAAATCAAAATCCCTATCTGGATTTTGGATTGAAGAACTACTCGCTAATCAGTTACTGAGCTAACACAACAGACGCCGAGGTATTTTTAAAAATCTTTTTATGATTCCCCAAATGGCCTCTCAGATTTTGGACTGTGATGCCTGTCTAAGCTGTGCTTTGGAGTCAGCAGCATCTAACAACAACATGGTAAACGATGTAAAACTTTCCCTTGCGTGACTGCATGCATTTCATGTTAGGAGGCTTCCTCAGTAGCACAGCATTCAACTGGATTCACAGAATGGATCTTCGTAGATGGTGGCATGCTGTGGGAAAGCTAAGTATTGTTTCAGATTTAAGTCAACAGATGCGATACCAATTATACCTTCGAATTTTCACAAGTGCAACCTAAGATTGCGTCATTCTGACTGCAGCCCTGCTTGGTGAGTTGAGACTTGACTGCATTCACATTAACAGGCCTTAATGCTCAATTCCAATTTTTGCACCGATCCGATCTTTTCACATTCATCTTTGTAAAGTGACCCATACCTGACATTGGTGTGAACAGACTGAGGCCCTACAACACCCTGAATACGCATTTACAAAAAATAACCTAATCCGCCTACGCGTCGTAATTGCAAGACTGACAAAACATGAACAAAGCAGTGGTGCATGCATTCAGTGCTAAGGGGATCTGCTCTTGTAGTTGGATGACAGTAAGCTCTTGAGTATGAGAGGGTGAAAAAGGGCCAACGCCTTAGCTGTTGCTTCATTAGCAGTTATCGCTGGTTGTCATGTACAAGTTTTGAGTGACGTAAAAGTTGCATGAATTCCTATCTGCACAGTCAGACTCAGGTCACATTGACACAATCAGGCCTTGTTCAGACTGCCAGCCCAAATCTGTTTTTTTGGCATATTCAGATTGTCTTCAGATTGATTTTAGAAAGTTCGGATGGCAAAAACCCTCAAAAACCTGAGCAAAAAAGCTCAGGGTTGGTTGGACGGTTTGGAGACAAAGCAAGAGAGGCGAGATTGAGATGGTTTGGACATGTGTGGAGGAGAGATGCTGGGTATATAGGGAGAAGGATGCTGAATATGGAGCTGCCAGGGAAGAGGAAAAGAGGAAGGCCAATGAGGAGGTTTATGGATGTGGTGAGAGAGGACATGTAGGTGGCTGGTGAAGAGGACAGGAAGAGATGGAAACGGACGATCCGCTGTGGCGACCCCTAGCAGCAGCAGAAAGTAGCAGTAGTAGTTGTTGTAGTAGTAGTAGTAGTAGTAGGAGAGCAAAAAATAACATGAAATGCGATTTTTGCAAATCAGACGGTCTAAATCACATTTGGAGGTGGTTTGAAATGGGATTACAATTGGATTTTTACAGTTGCATCTCAGTCTGGACGCTCTAGCCGCCTAAATCGGATTTCAAACAACTGTCTTTTTCATCAATGGCAACGCGACGCACGACGACGACGTCAAATCCAGAGTCACGGAAGTGCATCAGAGCGGCTGAGAGGCATCCATGCTGCTACTAGCAGAGTGGTATGGAGGACAACACAGAGAACAACAGTCCATGGGCAGATGCCGAAATAAATAGTCTACTGGCACGTCGGGGTGAGGCTTCTGTACATGAAAACCCGGCAGGAACCTACCGGAACATGACAATTTATCAAGAGATATCTTACGGTATGGAAGAAAGGGGGTTCTGTAGGTCATGGTTGCAGTGCCAAACAAAAATAAAAAAAATCTGAAAACTAAATACAAGGAAATTAAAGACGGCAATTACAAAAGCGGGGCACCAGTGTACATAGTTACTCACACGTTGTTACCACAGCAACCCATGCAGATAGGTTGGTGATGTCTGAATACGCGAATCCGATCTGATCACTTGCAAATAACAGTGCGGGCAGTCTGTCTTAAGATATGATTTGAAGAAACAAATCCAATTTGCCTGCACTCTGAACAAGGCCTCAGATGTCTGTCGGATTTTAGTACCACATATGAAGGTGGCCAAAATGTGATTGGAAAAAAAAAATCTGATTTTTGCATCTGTACTGCTCTAGAAAAGTCAGATCTGTCACATGTGGCAAATAAATCGGATTTGGGCCACATTTTGATTGTAAAGTGAACGTAGTGTTAGAAGCTCTTTTTAGACTGAATGAAAACATTTGATAGAATGTGGATACCTTCAGGCGTCCGGGTGGCATGGTGGTCTATTCCGTTGCCTACCAACACGGAGATCGGCGGTTCGAATCCCCGTGTTACCTCCGGCTTGGTTGGGCCTCCCTATAGACACAATTGGCCGTGTCTGCGGCTGGGAAGATGGATGTGGGTATGTGTCCTGGTCACTGCACTAGCGCCTCCTCTGGTCGGTTGGGGTGCCTATTCAGGGGGGAGGGGGAACTGGGGGGAATAGCGTGATCCTCCCACGCACCACGTCACCCTGGCGAAACTCCTCACTGTCAGATAAAAAGAAGCGGCTGGCGACTCCACATGTATTGGAGGAGACATGTGGTAGTCTGCAGCCCTCCCCGGATCAGCAGAGAGGGTGGAGCAGAGATCGGGGCGACCCAGAAAAGTGGGGTAATTGGCCAAGAAAAATTGGAATGAAAAAGGGAGCAAAAAAAATGTGGATACCTTCTGTGGTGGCCAATGATACAGAGAAATTGCAGACGAGGATCCTTCAAAATAAGACTTTTATTGACGTATCAACAAAGTCTGAGTCAGGTCTGCAGAGTGACTGAAGTTCAAGCAAAAGTCTTACTCTTTTTATACCACTATGTTTCGATCTTTTCATGGGTTTCCCCCCGCCCTTTGCCCCTCCTGCTAGCAGTGATGATCATAACACATAAGGAGCATACCTTGGAGCATCCTTGCACGTCGATGCAAGGATGTCTTCAGTCTAGCTATGCGAGGACGTCTGACACTCGAATGGTCGTTTTAACATTTCAATGGTTACGCTGACGATTTGGAATCTCACTTCCCCTGCCTTTGAGCATGAACAAGTTCATCTTCTAATAACTTTCTGGCTTGGTTATATGGCCTTGTGCTTCTTGTCACAATTGCTTGCCACTCTAATCACATGAAATGACAGCTACACACATGAGCCTTTATATGTGATACCATACTTCTGACCATGATCCTGAAAGATACCAGTTTGGTGGTGGACTGCAGTGCTGTGGGTAAATTCAGCATCATGGGATATTATTCTTGATTTTTTTTTTTAATTTATATTCTTTGCTACCCAATTGTTCATAGCCACCTCCCTTATTTCCTACCATGCTTTAATTGTGTGTCTTGCTAACTGTAAAATGACCTTTCAATGTCACTCAAAGGAAAAGATCCTTTGAATATCTAAACAGCAGCCTCGTTATGGGAAAATGCTAATGGCGGCAGACAGTAGAATTGTGTGATCCCTGCTGCCACATCAATTACATACTAAACATATTTTACACTAAGGTTAATCATATTAGTTCCATGCTACCTGGAAAAAGACTAAACCAGTTACAGAAAGTGATTGGATCTATTTCAATTCATAATTTAACATTGGCTCATCTTACCATACCACGCCAGAAACATGCTTGTGTCTATCTGTCATAAAAACCTGTCACTACTGCTTTCCCCGCCCAAATTTTCACAGCGATAGAGTCTAAATGTCAGTGTTTTCTCTGCTCCAGAACATGTTCCCAAAATAGCGCCTCCATCGCCGAGCCTCGGTAAAAAGGTATAGTGTGTCTGACTCACAGCAGAGGCAGCAGAAACCCCATGCCATCTCAAAGCCAATTAAACATGCATGGGGGTGGATGTGACCTCAAAAAAAAAAAATCATGTAGAAGGACGGTCACTCTCCAACATCTCTCTCACATTCGTTCTGTCTGTCTGTCTGTCTGTCTGTCTGTCTGTCTGTCTCTCTCATTCTCTCGGTCCTCCCCTTTTTTGCCTTTTGCCAATTAGAATGAATTATTCAAGGCAGCTTGTGTGTGCCTGTTAAGTGTTTTTTCCTCTAGTGAGCACCCTTATGGAAAATTAAGGTAGGGAGAGGATGAGCCTAAGTGCATGTGCTGTAGGACACCAGTTGGACGGCGTAAGCAGATGAGTTGGCATAGACCTTCCCATGGATATTTATATATATATGCACACTTACACATGTGTGCACATGCATACATGCACAAACCTGCACATCCACAAACACCCCCCCCAGCTATCATGCACACACACACACACACACACACACACACACACACACACACACACACACACACACACACACACACACACACACACACACAGTAGGGGAGCCACTGTGCATTTCAATACGTTTTTTGGAGATCAGGGCGAGGCTAGACATGTAATGACATAATGTAATGTGGCTTTGAGAATGGATAATTAACCTTATCATACAGCCGGTATGGGCAAGCAATCAACCAAGTGATGGCCATAGAATGATGAATAGAATTCCTGAACAACTCAATTAAAATTCTGGAATTTGATCAAATTAATTCCAGCAATAATTTGACGTCTGACTTCACGTGTTCCATTCCCTCTCATTCTATCGGAACCTATGGAAGATTCTAGAATAGTAGGGAAAAATGCCTCCTGGGACATGATGATGCTTCACCATGCAGAAGGAGGAAATGAGACGGAAATCTTGAAAATGTCAAACTATGTATGAATAGGCTTATTTTTGCCATTTAGTCAAGCTGAAATTCCAATTTAAAGGCCACAGTTGCCTTAATTATTGGGGACTACAATATAATACCTTATTCACAGCTGGGGAGTCTTGTTTCTGTGCATAAATCATCACCATCACTGTGGGAAAATATTGTAGGTTTTGGTGGCTTGTGAGGTTCCATCTTTTGAAATGAAGTGTTGTTGGTTAATGGCAGAGCTAACTCTGGACCTGGAGATTGCTTATCCTTTTTTCCTGTTAGGAAAAAAGACCTGCAGTGTGGGTCACATAGTCCAGCTATGATCCACTGCCAGACATGCAAGTAAATGGGATTATGTTTGTTTTGGTCAGCCCTTTATGTTAAAACCCAATTTTTCCCGGTCTCTTTCTCTGCCAATTTAGCCCCGATTTTCAAGCCGCTTGGCACATCAACTCATATGCCCAATACCTTGCCAGAAACAGGGAGGATTTATTCTGCTGTTTTCTTACAGTGAGATACTTCAAATGAATCTCACAGGATTAAGACTTTTCATTGGCCACCATTATCTCACATTCAACAACACAGATCCCTTTGATAATATATCTCTGTCCCGCTAAATTTGAGGATGTGCCTTTCGGGGGCCACATTTATGTAGCTGGTGCTGAATTTGAATAAACGTTTAGTATTCTACAATTCTAAAAATGACTGGCTCATTCATTTTCAGTGGGGAAATTTCAAGCTAAGCTGTTAGAAAATGCTAATAGAATTAGAATTTGACATCAACAATTGAATTCTAAATTCTACTGGACGCTGTATTGCTTTTTTTATGGCACCAATCATTTGACGGTTGCCAAAGCATGAATGCAAACAGCTAAGAAAGCAGTGCAAGATAGCCAGCCAACAAGGCAGCCTGTAATTGTTCATACCATGTAATTTACTTAATATCTCTGTCAGACTCATATTACCAAAGCTAGCATGGACTGTTCAACCGTGTTAGGCAGAGCTATCATGCCCGAGCTATCAGTTATCATCATCTCAGTCAGCATAAAGGCTTGGTTAACATTAGACAGCTTGCTTTCTAACTAGCAACCAAATTAGCTCATTGATGGCCAACTGTCTTAACAAATATAACATAGAGGCAGGGTTACCAACTCTCACGCTTCTGGCATGTGACATGCTTTCACCTTCACCCTCACGCTCTCACACCACCCAAACAATTCTCACACCAAAACACTGTGACAGCAACAGAGATGAACAGGCGAATGTATCGTCATCAAAGTCTTTCTGGTATAATAAAAAGCGAACCTAGAAGACAGCTAAGCATTCAAAAACCAGGTGATTCATATGGGTGTTTTCATGGAGCTGGATCTTAAATTACTCTGATTGGCGCACAATGCTTATCTCCATGTTGATCGGACAGCTGCTCAAGTTCACCATCCGGAGCCCAGAAGGCATTCAAGCAAGCCAGCCACACTCCTAACCTGGCATGAATCAAGCCAAGGTGAGTGACTAGAACAGCTATCAATCATGGATTAATTAATTAACGAACCCAGAGGGTTTATAATATTTGTTTTGAATAAATGCTCTGTGAGTTCTAGATTATGTTTAAACTAGCTGAAGCTATGTAAACAGCTAGCTACCTTACATTAGCTGTCTAATGTTAAGTGCACAGCAGAGAAAAGAATGAAAGCAATGCCAAACAATGGCATTCCTTTTTTCTTTTTTGGCAGCACAGCTTGTTCTATGCCTACTTCACTCTAATGTGGATGCAAAACGAGTCTTCTCACCAACTGGCTTGAACAAAACAGAGTGTAGAATAAGACTTGATCTGGATGGGACGCTGTCATCCATTATGTGCATCAAAGGTAATCAAATTGAACCATGCTGCCACAAACCTCTGGTTGAAATGATAATCAAGTCCAAGTCTGTTGCTTATAGTTGTACTAGGCCAAAATAGGCCCGTGTGTGTGTGTGTGTGTGCGTGCGTGCGTACGTGCATGTACAGTTAGGTCCATAAGTATTTGGACAGTGACACAATATTTGTAATTTTGCCCCTGTACACCACCACAGTGGATTTGAAATGAAGTAACCAATATGTGATTGAAGTGTGGATTTTCAGCTTTAATTTAAGGAGTTGGACACAAATATTGCATTAACCGTTCAGGAATTACAGCCAGTTTTATACATGGTCACCCCATGTATAAAACTCCAGACCCATAAAAGGTCTGGAGTTCATTCCAAGTATTTACATTTGCGTTTGGTAGCTGTTCATCGGAACTCTCAACATGAAGTCCATAGAGGTGTCAATACAAGTGACAGAGGCCATCATTAGACTGAAAAAGCAAAGGAAATCTATCAGATGGATAGCAAACACTTCAGGAGTGGCCAAATCAACATTTCGGTTTGACAATGACAATGACAAGAAAGGCTTGGAAGACCACGGAACACATCTACAGTGGATGATCGCAGAATTATTTCCCTAGTGAAGACAAACACATTCACAACATCTAGTGAAGTCAAAAACACTCTTGAGAGGTAGGGGTATCATTGTCCAAGTCTACAATCAAGAGACGCCTGCATGAAAATAAATACAGAGGGTTTACGACAAGGTGAAAACCACTGGTGTCACTTAAGAACAGGAAGGCCAGATTAGACTGTGTTTAAAAACATCTAAAAACCTACCCAGTTCTGGAACAAGGTTCTTTGGACAGATGAAGCAATGATTAACTTGTACCAGAAGGATGGGAAGAGGAAAAGTGTGGAGAACAAAAGGAACAGCTCATGATTCTCAGCATACCATATCATCTGTCAAACATGGTGGAGGTAGTGTTATGAAATGGGCATGTATGGTTGCCAGTGGAACTTGGTTATTGGTGTTTATTGATGATGTGACTACTGACAGAAGTAACAGGATGGATTGGGATGTTTATAAGGATATACCATTGGCTCAGATTTAGCCAAATGTCACAAAACTGAGAGGACGGCGCTTCACACTGCAGATGGATAATGACATAAAACAAGCCGAGAAAGCAACCCAAGAGTCTCTCAAGGCAGAAAAGTGGAATATTCATCAGTGACCAAGTCAGTTGCCTGACCTCAACCCAACTGAGCATGCTTTTCACCTGCTGAAGATCAAACTAATTGCCAAAGACCCACAAACAACCAGCAAATGAAGGCAGCTGCCGTTAAGTCTTGGCAGAGCATTTCAAAGGAGGAAACTCAGAATTTGATGATGTCGATGGGTTCCAGACTTCAGGCAGTCATTGACTGCAAAGGATTTTCCTGCAAACATTAAATATAATTGTTATAATCATAGTTATGTTTGTTTGTCCAATAACTTTTGAGCCTCTGAAAATGGGGTGACCCTGTATATCCATGGCTGTAATTCCTGAACAGTTAATGCCATATTTTTATCCAACCCCTTAAATTAAAGCTGAAAGTCTACTCTTCAATCACATCTCAAATACTTCATGTCAAATCCCCTGTGGTGGTGTACAGGGGCAAAATTGCAAATATTGTGTAACTGTCCAAATACTTACGGACCTAACTGTATGTGTTGGCTATATGTCTGGAGTAGGATAGGTTCTTATTTTCTTTTGTTTCTTTTTAGTTTTGGTTCTTGCTAACATTCTGATTCTCCTCTTCCTGTAAACTCTTATTTCCTTTTTAACTTGTGAACATTCAATAAAATGTAGCTTTGTTATGGGAAACAACGCATCTTTGACTTTCATTAGTTCTTCAACTCCAGCTATTCCTGCAGAGCCTCTTTAACCAAATTCACATCGATAAAATGAGTCACTGATAGTCTCAAAAGCTGTAATAACAGGGACTATCTCTCTTGATACTTTGACTAAGCTTGTGTCAGCTTTGAAACCAACGACTTGCCTACTTGACCCTTTACCTGCAAACTTTTTAAAGACCTATGGCCTTTCTTGGGAACTACAATGCTCGACATTGTTAATTTGTCACTTACTACTGGCACTATTCCCAGTAGTTTTAAGACAGCTGTGGTCAAACCTCTACTGAAGAAACTGCACCTCGACCCAGGGTCTCTTAATAACTATCGACCAGTCTCTAATCTTCCATTCTTTTCTAAAGTACTAGAGAGATTTGTGTATCAACAACCTTTGACTCATATGAAAGAAAACTATCTATATAAACCTTTTCAATTGGCTTTCAGGGCTTGTCACTCCACTGAAACTGCTCTGACCAGAGTGGTTAACCATCTTCTACTTGCTATAGACTCTTATTCCACCTTAGTGCCTCTACTACAGGACCACAGTGCAGCCTTTGACACCATTGGTCACAGCATACTATTAAACAGAATACATTGTAACTTCAGTGTCTCTGGCTTAGCTCTCTCTTGGCTTAAGTTCTGCTTATCTGGAAGAACACAGTGTTACTGCTATATTACATCGAAATTCTATGATGTTAAGTATGGCGTACCTCAAGGCTCGGTTCTTGGCCCACTACTTTTCACTCTTTATATTTCACCACTTGACCAAATTATGTGCAGTCGTGGGACAAACTTCCATTGTTATGCAGATGATACTCATTTCTATGTGCCTTTAAGGGCTGATGCTCATACTCAAATGACAAATTTAGAGGCCTGCTTGGCTGCTATGAAAAATTGGATATCACTAAATTTCCTGCTTTTAAATTTGGATAAAACTGCGATGCTGGTTGTTGGCCCTGCTAGACAGAGACACCAATTTGATCAAGTAACAGTAATGCTCAACAACTCTGATTCCACAAAGTGTGGAAGCCAACAATCTTTTTGTTATGTTTGATCCCAGACTTTTGTTTGATAAGCACTTTAAAGAAATCACCAAGACTGCATTTTTTTACACATGTAACATAGCTAAAATTTGGTCTTTCCTGTACATGTCTGATGCAGAGACTCTTATACATGCACTCGTTTCTTCTGGACTTGATTACTGTAATTTTCGGTTTTCAGGTCTGCCACACGCTTGTATTAAAAGTCTTCAGATGGTTCAAAATGTTGCATCTAGAATTTTAACTAAAACTAAACTTAGCACAAAAAGTAAGGAAATTTGTGTTTGGTAGGTTATTTCTTTGTCGTAACAATGCTTCTTGGCAATAAATCTTATATCAGGCACCTGATTGTCAGCACCTGGGGTACCAGAAGCTCAAAACAAGAGTCAATAGCAACAGCAAAATAAGCTGTTTGGCATTGGTAGAGAAGATTTGGCAAAAAAAATTCCTGGGCGCAACCCACATACTCAGCTCTGCTGCTCATCCCACAAATGCATGTTCATTACAAATGTGGCACCATTTACAAGTGAAATAAACAGGCTTTCCAACGGTGTAAGATTTATTGCCAAGAAGCATTATTACAACAAAGAAATAATCTACCAAACACAAATTTCCTTACTTTTTGTGCCAAGTATAGAAAATTTGACCATATTACACCAAGTCTTCCCTCCTTTCCCTGGCTTCCTGTCCAATTTTAGATTAGACTTCAAGGTGCTTCTGCTGATTTATAAAATCCTAAATGGGCTTGCCCCATCATTACTGTCTGATCTTAAACCGTATAGTCCATCTTGAGCTCTCCACTCTCAAACTACAGGGCTCCTGTGTGTATCCAAAGGTAAGAGGGAGTCAGCTGGTGGCTGGGCCTTTTCCTATAAGGCCCCATTCTTGTGGAATAACCTGTCTGCTGCAATCAGACAATCGGTCTGTTGAGTCCTTTAAATCCAAACTTAAAACTCATATTTTTGGCCTTAACCTACAATTAGTTGCCTTTAATGTACTTTATTACCTGTACTGCATGGTAGGTCTGTTTCTGTCTCAGTTAATTTACCAAGCACTGTTCTGCCAACGAGGTTATAGAGTATAGATTATTGACTATTGCAACTGTTCTCTCCAATGTCTTTTCTCTCTCCCTGAATGATGTCTTCTCCTTTCTCTTCTCCTGTGTATGTGAATGGTGTGATGTAAGTCTCCCCCATGTGCACGTGTAGTTTGTCCTCCTCCCAGGTCTCCGTGGTGACGGTGGCCACCACCTGGACACTGCTTGGCATCCTCTTCATCACATTCTTTATATATCTTATAAATCCATATAATTTTGTAATCCTGTTTTAATGTTATACTCTTCTCCCTCTCCGATGTGTGACTAATGTCTTTCCTTGTCTCTTCTCCCATGTATGTGAATGGTGTGATGCGAGTCTCCCCTGTGTGCATGTGTAGTCTGTCCTCCTGCCAGGTCTATATGGTGATGGTGGTCATGTGGCTTAGATCCTAGGCTGATCTGGTGGCATCTGGACATTGCTTGGCATCCTTGTCATCATATTCTTCATATATCTTACAAATCCATTATATTTCTGTTATCCTCTTTCAATGCTGTATTCTTTAAATTGTATCTTATTCTGTACAGACTACTACTATTACTTTTGGCTGCTCCTGTTAGGGGTCACCACAGCGGATCATCCGTTTCCATTTCTTCCTGTCTTCTGCATCTTCCTCTGTCACACCAGCCACCTCCATGTCCTCCCTCATCACATCCATTAACCTCCTCTTTGGCCTTCCTCTTTTCCTTTTCCCTGGCAGCTCCATATTCAGCATCCTTCTCCCAGTATACCCAGCATCTCTCCTCCACACATGTCCAAGCCATCTCAATCTTGCATCTCTTGTGTTGTCTCCAAACCGTCCAACTTGAGTGGTCCCTCTAATACAGTGTTTCTCAACCCAGTCCTCAAGGACCCCCTATCCTGCAGATTTTCATTGTAACCCTGCATAGGTAGCTCTGCTTGTACTTACTCAACCAATCATCTCACAGCACTTAATTATGCAAGGTGTGCAAACTCTGACATTCACTGCTGAATTACTACAAACAGGTACCTATTCAGGGTTGCAAAGAAAATCTGCAGGATAGGGGTTCCTTGAGGACTGGGTTGAGAAATACTGCTCTAATATAATCATTCCTAATTCTGTCCTTCTTCATCACTCCCAATGAAAATCTTAGCATCTTCAACTCTGCCATCTCCAGCTCTGCCTCCTGTCTTTTGTCTCCAAACCATATAACATAGCTGGTCTCACAACCATCTTGTAAACCTTCTCTTTAACTCTTGCTGGTACCCTTCTGTTGCAAATCACTCCTGACACTCTTCTCCACCCACTCCACCCTGCCTGCGCTCTCTTCTTCACCTCTCTTCTGCACTCCCCATTACTTTGGACAGTTGACCGACCCCAAGTATTTAAACTCATACGCCTTCATCTCCTCCACTCCTTGCATCCTCACCATTCCACTGTCCTCCCTCTCATTCACGCATAGGTATTCTGTCTTGCTCCTACTGACTTTCATTCCTCTTCTCTCCTGTGCATACCTCCACCTCTCCAGGCTCTCCCCAACCTGCACCCTACTCTCGCTACAGATCACAATGTCATCTGCGAACATCATCGTCCATGGAGACTCCTGCCTGATCTTGTCCGTCAACCTGTCCATCACCATTGCAAGCAAGAAAGGGCTCAGAGCTGATCCTTGATGTAATCCCACCTCCACCTTGAACCCATCTGTCATTCTAACTGCACACCTCACCATTGTCACACCTCCCTCATACATATCCTGCACCACTACTACATACTTCTCTGCAACTCCCGATTGTGTGTACAGGACACACAACATCCATTAAACATCTGTCTGTCTTGGGAGAGAGAACCCTCCTCTGTCCCTCTCCCTGAGGTTTCTTCCTATTAAAGGGTATTTTTTCAGGGAGTTGTTACTTTTCCATTGCGAGGGTCTAAGGACATGATGTTGTAGTGCTGTAAAGCCCAGTGAGGCAAATTTGTAATTTGCGATATTGGGCTATACAAATAAATTAACGACTTGACTTGAATGAACCTGTGTGCCCATTATTGGGTTAGTGTACGTCCAATCTTGTGAGAATTGTGAGTGGAAGTCTTAGGGTGATGTAGTAGGGCTATAGCCTTAATTTTTAGACCTAAACTCCCGCTCCTGCCACATGTGTAAATTGCATACTTTTTTCAACCCTGATGGTGAACTGAGTCCAAATATGTGCGCGAGATTAAGTGCGCATGCACAAACACGTGATAAAGCCCATGGCATCATAATCTCACTCCAGGCAGGTACTCAAATTTGGCAACCCTGATAGAGGGCATGAACATAGTAGCAGCTGCTGTAGCCAGCAAACAAACAAATGGACACACACACACAGAGGCAAAATGAGTTTTGTTAACCTGGAAGTTGATAGTATGTTGCAGAAGTATTATCATTCATTAAATGTATTCATCAAGACTGAGGAATTTGGAAAATGGATAACCAGATGGCAAAAGCATGGTATGGGCTTATTTTTAGGAGCCTATCCTGGGATATGATCATAGATTACTTGTAGTTAAGGATATGATGATTATCATAAGTCATGACGAGTCTGTGTGGAACATGGCATGAGGTGTATGTTGTGTTTAGCAAGAAGAGACTAGCTTTGGCTGGGAATAGTTTGGGTAATATACACACCCAGGTGTGTAAATGTATTTATTGCCACTAATCTTCAGTTTTCAAGTGGATGCGGGGCTGTAGTTATGATGATTGCATATAATTAACACCTCCTGGTGAAAAAAAAAACCATGGAAATTAATGGCAAAAATCTACATTTTAAGTGCGATCACACAAAGTTGAAAGAGTTCCTCTGGACACAACATTTGAGAGAAACGTTTCATGACTCATGTAAGTGACCTCTTCGGTCTAAACTGACTGCAGGTATCCCCACCCTTATAAACAATACTGTAGTATAACGACCGAAACCAACAATCCGTTTCATATGCAAATTGCTGTGACCAATAACTAGTTACAGTACAATGGTCATGTGTGGTTACAATGGCCATGTGTACTATTTGTAACGGGTAAACTGTACTCGTGTATTGTGGGGTGTTGCATCTTGTGTGCTGGTATAGGCCAAAGTGAATGTGTACCCACCTCACAGCTTCTCACCCCTTTCTCTCTAGCTAGCAGACAGAACTAGTAGAATGGTGAACTGAATCAATAACAACATTTATTTAAACTTATCCCAGCAGTTAGTTTCCAGAAAAATAACCAAAAATAAACCTTCGCTGTGTCTCTAAACACCTTGATACAGTATAAACTCAAGTCAATAAATGCACTCTCTTTTCTCACACCGGTGGAGTTTCTTCAAAGTGTCCCGGGGACAATAACATAACCTTATTCCTATTTCCAGTATGAAATAACTTCCTAAACTGCTCTACTCTGCTATTGAGAAGGGTGAAGGCTGCGCTTCCAGGATGTAACCCTAGTGCCCTGATTACCCTGAAAACCAGACTTTGAATGTTACATCAAACCCGGGCTGCAACCTCACTCAATCTGCTCTTCCAGCAATACAACAAACATTTCACGGCAATCCACATCACCGTGGTATTGCAGCCATCATACATTCCGTTGCACAGTTGGTGAATTCCTCCTTCAGCCCAGTGCTATCGTGGACGAAGCCAAGTGGCAGGGAATACAGGAGGGAGGTGGGAGAAAAGGGAATGGGAAACATCCAAACTTGCCGAACAGATTCGCCGATGATGCCGCTCCTTACTGCAGCAGGGTCCGTCAAACTCAGACACGGCAGCCGTCGTCCGGTCCCTTGTGTCTCGGCAGCCTAGCCGAACTCCCACAACTCCGTTTTGCTGCCACGAACCTTTTGGTTACGTTCTCGCAATCAAACATCAACTGCTCATCCACACGTCTTCGTCAGTGGGCCGCCATGTTCTTCTCGCCGTAGTCACTCGAGTCCCGCCCTCGAGTTTCTTCCAATAGGCCCACAGCTCCTGACAGTCACTGATCGGCCAATGAAGTGCCCACCCATCACCGGAGGCAATTCAACCCTCTACAAGCCAGCCGGTCCCACGTGGCTCGCCGCATATTCCGATGGGAGTTGGGAATGTTTGCGCTCACAGCATTCTAAGATGGCGACAGGTGCACGCTTAGCCCCGCCTCGGTTCAGGGACGGTCGTTCCCTCTTCACATAGATGGCCTCTTTGACTCCCCGTTCAAACCAGCGTACCTCCCCATCAAGGACGTGCACACCCTCATCCTTGAGAGAGCGGCCACTGGCCTGCGGATGGGTGTAGACGGCGGAGTCCTGGCCTGACGCGTTATGCTACGTTCAGACCAAGGGCGGCGCGAATTTTTTGGGCGGCGCGAATGCATGCAAAGTCAATGGGAGGAGGCGAATGGGCGGAATAATTCGCGGCGAAATTACGGGCGGCGCGAATTGGGCGAATCGAGCGACGAACGCGCCTTCGCGGGAGTTCAAAAACGTCCAACTCGGGCGAAGATTTCGCCAGGCGATAGCCAATCACCTTCCAGTAGGGTTAGAACCCGCCTTCATGTTGGGAAAGAAGACACGCCCCCTACCCGGAATTCTTTTCGGACGCCGTCCAAACGCAACTCCTGAGCGAGCCGGTGAAATTCGCCAAGCTGGGCACGTCTCCGGTTTATGCGATGAACCCAAACAGAACGCTGACGCCGGTTTCGGCGGCGCAAGTTGATATAAAGCAGAGCCACCGCAACTGATCTCTGTCGCTCATCCATGATGATCACAAGTAAACACAAACTGCTCGTGTGTGGTATTTGTTGTGTGCGGTCTAGCAAACTTGCTAGCAGCGTCGGTGTAACTAGACTGCTTGTTGTGACGTCAACACAGCGAATTCGCCTTCTGTTCGAACACACCTGGCGGAGCTGGCGGCCAAACTGGCGAACAAAGCGACGCCATCTCTCTCGCCGCCTTTGGTCTGAACGTAGCATTAGGCGCTCGTGTGTTGCGTCATCCTCTTGGCCAGCGTCTGTTTGGTTTCCCCGGTGTACAATTCACGGCAATCCTCCCGGCACTCAACAGCGTGCACTAGATTGCTCTGTTTGTGCCGGTAGACCCGATCCTTGGGGGGGGGGGGGCACAGCGTGTTTTTGTGGTTTGACAGCAACTGAGACGCGGTGTTCGGAAAATACGCGTCTCAACCGCACTCCCGCCGTCATGTACGGAATAGTGTACTGTACCTTTAAGAGGAACTGTGCGATAGAGAGCGGTAACCGGGGGAAGACAATTTCTGTAACACATATCCGCTGCTGAGACGACCGGTGAACGAGTTGGTGTTCAAAACGGGGGTCCGCGGTTTGATTTCGAAAACCCTATAAAAAGAATTAGGGTAAGGAAAGAAGTTACAAAATATAACACCCACCACATACGGAATCACCACTGGTTTACGCTTTAGGCAGCTGTTTGCTTGTCCTCTCTTCGATCGGCTGGCGCACTGTTTGGGCGTCTTCCTGGCTTTGACAAACAACCCAGTTAGGATAACCACACTTATCCAGGGCCTGTTTAATGTGGGGTTCCTCCCCTTCGCCGGCAGCCGTGTCGGTGGGGACGTTGTCAGCTCGGGCGTACGGTGCCCCGATGACTCCTGGTTTCTGCTCCCGATGGATGATGAGTCAAACCTCAAGTACTGATCAGTATGTGTTAGTTTACTGTAAACATCAACAATCAAATTTCCCCCATCACCAGTTGCAATGTCACAGTCTAACCAGTCATTTTTCGCACCCTCCCTGGTGAACCTGATGTGGTTGTCCACAGAGTTAATGTGGTTGGTGAAATGTGAGACGTCCTGAGATTTAATCTTAACCCAGGTGTCGTCCACAAATCTGGTGGTGGACATCAGAGTCTCCCTCCACTCCCTCCATATACAAGTTGGCCACTATAGGTGAAACTGGGGAACCCATAGCACACCCATGCTTCTGCTTCTGCCTATAGTACTGTCCCCTCTGTGTGAGGTACAGGGACTGAAGACATAGCTTCATGAGCAGACACACTCAGTCAGTGTTAAGGGTGGTGCTATTGCTACAGGTGGGGTCTTCCTGTAATTTAATGCAGACCACCTCCACTGCTTCTTCAACAAGAATGTGAAAAACAAAAGAAAAACTCAGCTTAAGAGTTAATGCTGGTGGCTTTTCACTTGCACAATATTGCGTCCTGTAGATATTAAATACTGATTATTGTTTCTCCCAATAGGTTAGCCCAACTATTAATAAAACATATAATGGTAAGAGATTGATTTCCTTTACTTTCGTCTACTGATCATCCCCATAGCTCCCTGCCTTTGGTGGTTGAGCCGAGCATAAGAGATGTGTCTGCATGTAAGACCCACAGACTGCTTTCCCTTGAAGGAGGGGAAACAGGGAGTGAGAAGATAACACAGTCAGGCAGCACTAAGCGATCAGAGCACTCCAACAGAGATATGACCCACATAGACCCATGCTCATTTAATCAGCCCGCTGCTGGCAGCATGGCAGAGGGAGAACGAGAGAGATGGAAAATGGAGAGGAAGGGGGAGGTAGAGGAGAGAGACAGGGGTGGTGGGGAGAGGGCAAGTGAGTTAAGTTGAAAAGGCTAAAAAAGCATTTGTTAAAAATGGCCTTCCTTCCCTCACTTCTTTTAGCTCCTTTCATCATGGAATCTTTTTTTGTCGTGTCCCTCCTCCTCACTCGGTTTTCCTAGCTTGTTTGATTATTTTCGCACGGCTCCGCTGTTCTGTTCCTTTTTCTTCTTCACTTTAAGTGAGTCTGTGATCAAAGTGGATAAGAGACTGCAAAAGTTTTTTGGATTGCGTTGCCTTTTCCGACTCGGGGAGGGGAAACATTTGCGGGAACAAGGAAATTTTCTGACAAAACCCGCTTCAAGTATCTTGAAGCAAAAATGTGCCTTTGGAAGGACTTCCCACAATCTTCTGATTTTCCTTTTTTTCAGTGCAAACATGTTGCAGTGGAGTTGACGTCAAGCCTAATAGGAGAGATGACTTGCGGCCTTAATTTATAAGTTATAGAAACTTGACTTGGCTTTGCTTCTTTCATAAACTGGCTGCTCCGTCTCCTTGCGGCTTGGTCACAGTTATAATCCGAGCATCTAAAATACAAACAAACAAACAAACTATAACCGCTAACTTGTGATTAGCGATAGGCAAAGTGGCTTAATGGTTAGCACAGTTGGCTCACAGCAAGAGGATGTTGGGTTTTAGTGCCAGTCCATCTGGTAAGAGTTTACATGTTATCCCCATGTTTGTGTGGTTTTCCTCCCGCAGTCCAAAGGCATCAAATTTTATGTGAATTGGCATCACTAAATTGCCCATAGATGTGAATGGTGTGTGAGTGACTGTGCGTGTGGGCTCTATGATGAACTTAGTGACCTGTCCAGGGTGTCTCCGTCTTCCGCCCAATGCATGCTGGGAAACACCCCAGTCCCCCACCAACCTGAGTATGACCAAATGGGTATAGATAATGGATGGATAGACGGTTAGAGATGTCTTAACTAGTTGGTTCTTCCAATAACTAAATGTAAAAATTATGACCATCGACACTAAATATTTTATTCATTTTAAATTCAGAAGTATCAGGTCAAAGGGCTGCAAGGAAAAAGTCTAACGGCAACAGTAGTAATATTTACCATGAGAATTCATGAACTGGGGGTGAATGTGGAAGTATGCATGCCAGAGAGTGAAATACCCAGTACAGTCCACCAAGGAAAATCACTGCAGGTATATAAACTGGTTCGCTCCATAAAAAACTAATAGTACATTTACTGAACTGGCACTGTCAGTTGCATCATCCTGCTCTCAGCTGCAGTGACGGATCCATCATTTAGAGAAAACGTGAACTTTGTCTAGTACAAATGCACTCTGGCAAAAACAACTTGATGGCAATACGCACGTATAAAGTCTGAACGGTCTAAGATGCAAATCCGCAATAAATTCACACAGGTTTGACAGGACAGGTTGACAAGTTTTGTTTTTCAAAGGACAATAACCTCATATTTGTATTTAGGTTCAAGGTACAACCTGAAGGGTCAAGAGGCAGGGAACAGCCAAGCTATGTCAGTAATTTATTTGTTGGCAAACAACTTTCACTTTTACAACAAATATTAGTTATGAGATCATTCACCTTGAAACCCATACAAAAAGAATAAATAATTCTCAATAATAATTGTATTAATAATCATAATAATTTAAAAAAGAAAAAAAAAAACCTCTTAGTGCCACTTTATCTACCCCTTCTTGTAACCAGCGTTCTTCCCTCTATGTTTGTTTTGCTCTTTATAACCCAATAAACAGATAAATAAATAATTTCTCTCATGGGGGGCGGGCATGTGGGGTACATGTGCAAGCTACACACTTCAGACACTTATGAAAATTTTCCCTACATAAGTAAACATTGGCTTTCCACACTAGAGAGTGCCGCCATGTGCAGAGGTTTCACAACTTCAATATACACCGATGAGCCAAAACATTATGACCACCTGCCTATATGCTGTTGGTCCTCCATTTGTCGCCAAAACAGTGCCGACCCACCGAGACATGGACTCTACAAGACCCCTGAAGGTGTCCTGTGGTATCTGACACCAAAACATTAGCAGCAGATCCTTCAAGTCCTGTAAGTTGGAAGGTGGAGCCGCCGTGGATTGGACTTGTATGTCCAGCACATCCCACATATGCTTGTGGATTGAGATCTGGAGAACTTGGAGGCCAGGGCAACACCTTGAAATCTTTGTCATGTTCCTCAAACCATTTCCTAACAATGTGTGCAGTGTGGCAAGGGTGCATTGTCCTGCTAAAAGAGGCCACTGTCATCAGGGAATACCATTGCCATGAAGGGGTGTACCTGGTCTGCAATGATGTTTAGGTAGGTGACACGTGTCAAATTGATGTCCACATGAATGGCCGGACCCTGGGTTTCCCAGCAAAACATTACCCAGAGCATTACACTCCCACTACCGGCTTGTCATCTTCCCACAGTGAATCCTGGTGCCATCACTTGCCCCGGTAAAAAGCCCACGTTTACATCTATCCATGTGATGTAAAAGAAAATGGGACTCATCGGACCAGGCAACCTTCTTCCACTGCTCCTAGGTCCAGTGCCAACGCTTGTGTGTCCATTGTAGGCACTTTTGATGGTGAACAGGGGTCTTCACGGGCACTGTGACTGGTCTGCGGCTATGTAGCCCCAAATGCAGCAGGGTGCGATGCATTGTGTGTTGTGACACATTCCTATTGTCACCATCATTAAAAGTTTCTAAGACATGTGCCACAGTAGACCTTCTGTCGGTTTGGACCAGATGGGATAGCTTTCGTTGCCCTCGCACATCGATGAGCCTTGGGCGCCCAACACCCTGTCGCCGGTTTGTGGTTTGTCTCTCCTCGGACCACTGTCGGTAGGTATTCACGACTGCTGACTGGGAACACCACACAAGCCGTGCGGTTTCAGAGATGCTCTGACCCAGTCGTCTGGCCATAACAAGTTGGCCCTTGTCAAAGTCGCTCAGGTCTCCTGCATCCAACATGTTGACTACGAGAACTGATTGTTCGCTCACCATCTAATCTACCCAGACCTTGACACGTGCCCTTGTTTGGAGATGATCAACATGATTCTGTTCACATGTGAGTGGTCATAATGTTTTGGCTCATCAGTGAACCTGCATGGCTTAATCATGGTCACAGATAGGACCCACGCTTTTCACTTAGAATTTCTTTTCTTTTTCTTCTGCGTGTCTAATTTTCTAACATTCTGTGTATTCTTTGCTGTACAGTTATGTTTGAACTGGCCCGAGCAGGTAATGGTCATCGATTGATAAGAGTATTTGGCAATAGACAGGATATGGTGCATATATGAAAGCCACATAAAATCCCAAGTATTTGCCAGCCTTGCTTCTTTAGACCCAGGTTTATCCACGTGCCTATGAGCAATGCACGGGCCATCTCCTCCTGGAATCATTACAACTTAACATTTCCATAGTTAGCATCCACGGCAGCGACAGTCCTCCTTGATAACTTTGCCACATATCACTTTCCCTTTAATTTTAAATTTACACAGTGGTAAAAATATATAGTTACAATTGACTTTCAAAATATAAGTGATGGTGGTGTTGCTATAAAAGGACCAGAATAAAGTGTGCGTAGGGTATACATGTGTGTTAATTAAGTGGTGCTTACTGTCTCCGTATTTAAGAAAACATGAAATGAGGGTTGGTTGTTTCTAGCTTGTTCTGTTATCTATGTGTGAGCAGATGAGGACAGTTCCACAAAAAAAAAGAAAACAAAAAAGTTGGCAACTTAAAATAAAAAATATAAACATGACTTGGTCATACGCAACTTTTGTATCTGCATTCTGTACAATACATATAAACTGTGTGTGATTACGTCATCATCCTTTGATAACCGAAAACTTCCAAGGAGAAAGGAGAAATTTAACCCATTGTTCGTCTTTTTTCATCTAGTCTTTCATGAAAGGATTTTTCCTTCTTTGTTTTCAGTCAAATATACAGTTGCTGCAGTCCCACTGCAACTTGCGGGAATGTTACACCAGCCCAGACACAAGTCCAGTTTAGCAGATACCAACGTGGAGATAATTGAGAACAGAGTGATATGGCTATGGTTCGGTTGTCTAACAAAATAGTTTCTGGGATGATCAGTTGTTAGGGCATATATATCATACACACTCCACTTGATTGGCAAGTAGTGGAGTTGGGCCTTGTTGGGGCCAGTTCCTGTTTAGACCCTTGCGGTTTGCTGTCCTGTAGTACCCTTTGAAGAGGAATAAACAACATCCCTTTAAATGTCTTGGAGAATAAGACAGACAGACGGACAGACAGACAGACAGACGGACAGAGCTCCTTAGTCCAGGGCATGGGGCCGTGCCCTTGTAGTGATGGAAGTGGGAACTATATGTTATGATCTGCTCGGAGTCCATATTGGGGAATGTGTAGGGCTACTGTTAATCCAAAATTCCAGATTAAAGTAAGAGGGGAAGTAAAATTACAGGATCCCATCTCACGTTCCTCCCCTTGGTGGTTCCATTCCTGTATGATATTCACATTAAATGTTTTCAAAACTGCCTTTTCACTCTGAACTTATGACAACACCTCTGATCTTTCCTTTCATTTTGACCAGCGATACCTTCTCCATATTGTCACGAATCATCGAGAATATCAAACACAGTACATAAACCAAGGGGTGGGCCCACGGAGTCGGTCAATCAACACACAACCACTTTCATTGGAGAGTCGGGAGTGCAAGGGTGGGCTGGGGAGGGACAGGAGTCCCCTTAGTAGCTCTATAGACTAGTGACCAGGTGGGAAGGATCTACAGGAGGCTCCTCAGGTGATGAATCAGAATCCTCCTTGTTGGCTGGCACCATGTATCCGTCGCTGCCCCCCCGGCCCATGTGATAGTAGCTCTGTAGCTCATGAAGGTGGTTGCGAGAGCCCAGGTTGGGCATGCTCTTATAGTAGACGTCATCCAGCTCTGGAGCAGTGGCGCTCTTACAGGGCTGCAGCTCCCCAGAGCTCTCTTCCTCGCCATCTGTTAAACCATTCATCTGGCCATCCGGGACGTCAGTCAGCACCGGCATGCTGGTGTACAAAGAGTCTCTGTGATTGGGCGAGTGCGTGTGCTCATCGGTGTGCTCATTGGTCAAGAGGGGAAAGAAGCTCTCACTGGTCTCTTGGGGAATGCGGCGGGGCCGGGAGAAGCTGTGGGGGGGAGGGGGTGGTGGGGGTTGGCTGTCTGGCGGAGGGGGCCGTGGGGGCAGCAGTGGCGCATTGGACTCTTCCCTGATGATCTCCAGGCCCAGGTTCTCCTCGTGAGGGAAGGCTGTGGGATTGTCCAGCACCATGGGGCCATTGTCCTCTTTGCTACTGCCCATGTTGCTACTGACACCACTGCTGCTGCTGCCGCCTACCATGCCACCTGAAAGGACCATTATAGAAGAAAAAAAAAGGCTTAAGATGTGTTCAAACACAAAGCAACTCACTTCCAGACTCAATTCATTTTCTATGACAGTGAATGACGTGGAAGACAGGGAGCAAGTTGCCATTATGGGCATTGTAAAGACCTGTAGGATGTTCAGCAACGCTGAACTTTTGGGTTATATGGCAACACATCAGCCAGTCAAATGTAAGTGTAAGTGTTTTCCGTTTTTCCTTCCACGCTAAAACAACGAGCTTTGAAAACAAACATGGACAAGAGACTCGGCACACTTTATTGCATTAATCGCACAATCATTGTAATTTCAGAATCTTGCAATTAACTATTTTTCACCTTATTTAATCAAACCTGGAATACAAAAAGAGAAGTAACTAAAACTATAAACCCATTGACCAAATTACATCTGAATTGATGAATTACGTAATTACCTACTCCCGAAAATGCTGTAAGCACATCGGAGCTGTTTGGAGGAAGCAAAAAAACAACTGTTGTGGGCTTTTTTTCTGAACAGGTAGGTCAGCAAAACTGAGACCACCATTTTTTCTCATCGCCTAACAATGAACCGCCTCATAAATCTGTCAGAACTTATTCACCTCCGTTGGCCATGCTGCTGTTGACCAGTTTGTTCATCAGGTTGTGGTTGCGCTCGGTGGTGGACCTCTCGTGGTTGTTGAGGTAGGATGGGATGTAGTTCGAGGTCAGCTCCTTCAGGATCTTCTTCTCCAGCGTGGTCTCCTTATGGTTAATGTGGGTACCATAGCCGCCGCTGCGGTCCAGAATCTGGACGCAGTCACTCAGGTACTCGCTGCTGGCCATGCTGTAGTTGTTGGCATGGTTACCGTTGAGCGGGAGCGTATCCATGACGCTGGAGTCCCTGGCATTGTTCAGGATGCCCTCTGGGAAGCACAAGCAATTTGAAAATCTTAAATGATAATTATCAAGCTTGACGTGGCACTAATGTGCGTCAGAGGAATGTGTTTCTGAAATAATGGGGAAAAAATGAAAGATTTTAATTTGTGTTTAACGTAAATACTAACTGTTGTGAATTAAACATTTTAAAAGCAATGATGGTAATTTTGATCATTTCCATGGAAGGAAAAATGCCTCAAGCATTAAATGCTCATCTTAGAAATACTCAAAAAAACAACACAACCACTTTCTTCGCTTGATGACTGGCAGCAGATTAGGTGAAGAGTTTGTTCCGGAGGACACATGTGACAGATTTGTAGAAAAGTGACTATTAATTTAACGGATCAGGAGCAGAAAAATGCATTTCTTGTACTTTTGATGAGATACTAGGCAGTCTTTGCACGTTACTGACAAAACTAAAAAAAAAATAAAAAAAATTTCCAGAATGGGAAGTTAATATTCCAGAGCTGTGGGGTGGTCTCACAAAGTGACCATCATAGATAAGTGTGTTTTATGAAAAAACACACACACACACAAAAAAAACAACATTGCCATCATCTCTCACTTGGCTGCCAGCCAGATAAACCCATTGTTTGCATATAAATTGGCTGTGATGTTAGTTGACGGGGCAGAAGACAGAAAATGAAATGATTGTGAACTTCATAATGATCTTGAATAGGAGCTCAGCCGTACTTGTGTCACGGTACGGTGCTACGGGGCGGCATGAGGGAGAAAAGAGAGAAGAGACACACATGTGAGTCGAAATAGAAAACTTTCACCGACTGGAGAATCAAACACGAAACGATAATTGAAGGCAATGAAAAATGTTAAAGGTTTAATCAAACACAAT
The DNA here is from genome assembly GCF_029633865.1 of Lampris incognitus. NCBI lineage: Eukaryota > Metazoa > Chordata > Actinopteri > Lampriformes > Lampridae > Lampris > Lampris incognitus. The sequence continues at coordinate 51,511,842 of NC_079215.1, read as the reverse complement.
TAACTATTGACATCAAAATCTACATTGAGGGTGTTTTTACATGTAAACTGCCTTTTACTGCATGGCCCGTCACTTACTGATGCACATGTAACACAACATGGAAATAGGTCACACACGTCACAACCACCAGTAACAAACAGTATATACTAGATAAGTGCAACAGAAGCAGTGCAAAAGTCCCAACAGCACACACAACATAACATGCAAACAAGAGTCCATAAAATACATACACACAACATAGCATTACACATTTCATGGCTCCCAGGGGGATTTTTTTAAGACATTTTTTTTGGATTTCTTCCCCCCTTTTTCCCCCCAATTATATCCGGCCAATTACCCCACTCTTCCGAGCCGTCCCGGTCACTGCTCCACCCCCTCTGCCGATCTGGGGAGGGGCTGCAGACTACCACATATCTCCTCTGACACGTGGCGTCGCCAGCTGCTTCTTTTCACCTGACGGTGAGGAGTTTCGCCAGGGGGACGTAGCGTGTGGGAGGATCACGCTATTCCCCCCAGTTCCCCCTGAACAGGCGCCCCAACTGACCAGAAGAGGCGCTAGTGCAGCGACCAGGACACACACCCAAATCCGGCTTCCCACCAGCAGACGTGGCCAATTGTGTCTGTAGGGACGCCCGACCAAGCTGGAGGTAACGCAGGGATTCGAACCAGCGATCCCCGTGTTGGTAGGCAACGGAATAGACCGCTACGCTACCCGGACGCCCCCCCAGGGGGATTTTGAGAGATATTTCAATACAGCAACTTATGAAATATACAAATATGGTATATCATAAATATATATGTTAAATAGGTCACTATTTTGATAATTATTAACAAAATTTAATCTGAAGATTGGAAACAGAGCTGCCCAGGGGATGATCTGTATTAAAGCTCACTGCAGGGTGACTGATCACCTAACCTTGGAGCCATCGTGAGGCTGCATCAGACATGCGACATCGAGTATTTCAAAGCAGCAGCAACATTTTACAATAATAAAACATGCAAAACACAATAATACAGATACATGTAACAAACAGAAAAAAACGAAACGAAACAAAACGGCAGGGCTTATACTTAAAATTGCTGTATAATTAATTTAGGAACGTCGAGCACACCTTGGGTGTTGTACATGCCCACAGCTGGATTGTTATAGACTGCCGAATCCCCGAGGAGAGTGTTATAAGGATTGTTAGTACCATGGGGACGAAGGAGAGCATTAGTTATAAGATGATTAGCCATGGCTCCTGGTGCAGGCAGATAAAGAAAGAAGGAAGGCCAATAGAGGAAAGCCAAGTGGAGAGAGAGAGACAGAGAGAGAGACAGAGAGAGGAAGAGCAAGAGAGCGAGAGAGAGAGAGGCAAAAAGTTGGGGTGAAGGTAGAGATGGAGGGAGCAAGAGAAGGTGTGGACGGCGCAGAGTGGAGGTAAGTGAGAGAGGAAAAAGACAGCGGGGGAGAGCAAGTGAGAGAGGGAGAGGATCAGAGCGAGTGTGTGGAAGGAAGAGAGACGAGGACACATAAATCAAACGGGTGAACATAGTTTGGGGTAAAAGCCAAGAAAAAAAAAGCTTGACCGTCATTCTTGCAGCCGCAGCATACAGGCAGAGGGAAGAAAGAGAGAGAGAGAGAGAGAGAGAGAGAGAGAGAGAGAGAGAGAGAGAGAGAGAGAGAGAGAGAGAGAGAGAGAGAGAGAGAGAGAGAGAGAGATAGAGAGAGAGAGAGAGAGAGAGAGCGAGAGAGAGGGTGCATAGAGACAGAGGCATGGCTACACTTTGTTTAAAGACAAAAGACAGACCTTTGCACACATTACGCGGCTGCATCAAACAAAGGAACCAATAACGTAACAACCAAACAAACGACTGACTCTTTCACTTCACCTTGTGTGTCTCTGGCATGGTTGTGTTGTTAGTGTTGATCTGATCTGAAAATATTTAGGCCTTCGTACTAGTTAGACAAGCTGTCCACACAGGCGGACATTAAAACACCTCGGTCTATACGTAGTGATGCCCTGATGCAGACTTGATCTTCCTATTAAAAGGTGGCGAGCCAAAAACCTGCAAGCTCGACTTTCGCTGGGCAAGATCCAGTCTGGACAGCATACGCTGAGATTCAACAGCTGGAAGCCGGTCCAGTCAGTGAACCACAGGTTTGGATGATGGCGACAATGAGCAATTTAATGAGTCATTTGTTAATGTCACATGTTAGAGCTATGCTGTGTTAAGGACGACCGGGACTTCACTCCTACCTAAAACGACCATGGCAGTCAAAATGACTGCCGGTTTTTAAACTCTATATTCTGTCAAGATAAATACCCAGTTGAGATATTAATGCATTGCATATGTTAGTATGTCTGTTAGGAAACGACTGACACCAAAATTAACATTTTAACACCTTCAATACTATTTTTCAAACAATTTAAAATGGCCACTGTCCAACGCCTGTAAATACTGCAGCACCTCGGTGGTAGTCATGGTGTCTGAAACGGCGTCTGTACCCAGACATGTTGGCAATAATAAAAAATCAAGTTTAGACTATTTCTCTGCACTGGAGGACGCTAATGTGTTTTTAGGACAGAGCGTTGAACTTCACGAAGGAAGTGACGCGACCAGCACACATCATAGTGACATGACGCGCACAATGACGCGCAAATTACGCGCGGTCATTTTGACCGCTCATGGTCATTTTAGGTAGATCTTATCATAACTCTTTTTTTGTCCAATTGATCTAAAACTAATTTTAATGCAAATATACGCAATTTTAGGAGCATTCGGGGAGTGGCAGGTCTGTATCTTGCTTTTTTTTCCCACCAAGTTATTTAACTTTGAAAATCCAAAACTGTCAAGATGGCCGCCTTGGTCGTTCTAGTGTTAAGGCCACTGTATATGTACATTTGCAAAGACGGCCAGAATTGTCTGCAGACATACAGCTAACTACACCATCTATCCTGCTAGCGGCAGTGGTGTTTACTAGCATGTTGGAAATATGGCATTTGGGTTTACGTCATTGGGTTTTACGGCTCTGATTGATTACAGGCTGAGCCAATCGTCTGCAAGGTAATTTTAGTCCCCGCCCACTGACTATGCCCTTAACACAAATAAATGCCTATTGAACTTTACTGCAATGGGCAAAGAGAAGATTTATGGGCTTATTTTGCGAGGCAAGTTGAATGGTGCCTACATCATATTGTATGTTTCCACATTTTTGTTCCACGGCCTATATTTACATTTTCATATTTGCATATTTGTGACAGTTACTGTCAGTTGAACAAAAACTGTTTTTTTTTTGTGTGTGTGTGTGTTTATACCAATTTGCTGCTGTCTCCCCCTCAGAAATGACAGCTTGGCTTGGCACTTTAATTTGGATATTGAGATTTCAAAAACACAGCACTGAGTTGGCAGTAAGTAAATGCCAGATGTTTTTTTCTCTTTCTTTTTTGGCTTGGTGATACAAAGTAGAATTGGATGTGGAATGTAAAATGAACAAAGGTTCTTTTTCATTTCTTTATCCCTCTCATTTCAACAACTCGATCTTCATTCAGACCCTCCAGTTTATTCCATCCCATATCCACTTGTTGTATCACATTGTGCAGCCATGTAAATCTACCGGCTAAGCAGCTCACTGCTGTGTCCTCACAACGTCTGAGAAGGAGATGTGGAAGACTTCAGACTTCCTCACTAACAGTGTGATAATTCAGGCACTGACACACACCATGTCTGCTTTAGCAGCAATCTGTCAGGCTAACAGCTTATTAGTGGCCTGGAGGAATTGAAGGCCACACCTCGGACTGAGGGATGGCTGTGTGTGTGTGTGTGTGTGTGTGTGTGTGTGTGTGTAGCGTGCATGTGTGTACATGTCTTCACGTGTGTGTGCAAATGTGCACATCTTATTTAAGGTCTGAACAAACTGTGTGTATATGTGAGTGTGTATGTGTGCAAGTTTGTATACACACATGCATGCGTGTGTGTGTATGTGTGTGTGTCCTTATCTGGCTGGTTCTCATCATTTTGGTGTGTGTGCCCCAAGTTATCAACATTTCTGAGGGGTGAAGCACTACATGAAAACAGCCACTAGGTGATGGGGTCCAGAAATTCACTCTTCTCATTAAACAGCCAGTCAAACTGAACATGCTTTAAGGTCTAAGTAGCTTGTTTGGTTTTTTTTTTTGCCAGTTATAGTCCTATTTGCCTTTTTTTTTTTTAATGGATTTTTTTTCTCCCCTTTCCCCCCTAATTGTACTTGGCCAACTACCCCAACTCTTCCAAGCTGTCCCTATCTCTGCCCCACCCCCTCTGCCGATCCGGGGAGGGCTGCAGACTACCACATGCCCCCTCTGATACACGTGGAGTCACCAGCTGCTTCTTTTCACCTGACAGTGAGGAGTTTCGCCAGGGGGATGTAACGCGTGGGAGGATCACGCTATTCCCCCCAGTTCCCCCTCCCTCCTGAACAGGTGCCCCAACCGACCAGAGGAGGCGCTAGTGCAGCGACCAGAACACATACCCACATCCGGCTTCCCGCCCGCAGACACGGCCAATAGTGTCTGTAGGGACGCTCGATCAAGCCGGAGGTAACACGGGGATTCAAACCAGCGATCCCCATGTTGGTAGGCAACGGAATAGACCGCCACACCACCCGGACACCCCATCCTATTTGCTTTTAATTGATAAGATTTGGTCTTGAGGCTGATTGTTTCCAAAATGTTGAAATGGAATATACAAGTTCTTGGAAAATGAGTAACAGGAGATGATGTTGGACAATATGTCAGTTGCAGCGTGGTGATGCAAATGACAGTTACACTGTGGGAAATACCAGTATCATTTTGTAATATTTTGTGATTGCACATGTTCAATATTTGCTCTTTAATGTCACTCTTGATGAAATCTTACTTTACCCTTACAGTCTACTTGTGAATGTGATGCGTTTCATTTTTCATTGGCAGCAAGACTGACCGAATCTTGAATAAATTAAGAGATGTATTGTTGCATGAGTTTTTATAATTTTACCATGAGGTCATGCATTGAATTGTTGTTGTGGAACAGTAAACATTTTGACATATTCAAAAGCTGGTTATAAACTGAGAACTGAAGCATAAATTGGGTTTTATATGGCTGTTGTCTTCACACGCAAACTGTGCCACAAACAGGCATCTCACGGCAGCTCCTGCGATTCCATTTTACCCATAATCCATTTGTGGGCCCAAAAATACCTTGGAATAGCAATTCAAAATGTCCGACTCCAGTCCTTCAATTTGGATTTCTGCGCAGCAATGTGGAGGTCCAGTAGAAACTGAACGGGTGATTTTAGTAGTGGCTTCTTGTATTTTTTCCAGTTTCCTAGTGTGGCCTCATTTTTCTTTACCTTTTAAAGAGCCAGAACCGTGGATTCTCTTTCCACACTACATCCCTGTGACATATATACTGAGGTGGAGTTGCGGGGAAACCTGAAACATTTCAAAACACACCAGAAACGGTACGCTGGGCTAACTCTAAAGCTTTGCTCCTTGGCTGGATCGCTCCTGCTGACTGCGTACAGTAAGAGGAGCAAGGCAGAACCTACATACGTAGTATATATGTCAGACTCAGTTGAAAAACACAGCCCAGATTTATCGGTTTCGGCCTCATAAATATTCCTACATAAATTGGGGGTAAGAATCCTAGCTGCAGTTACGACAGCCAACAATGTTATATAGGTATTTGAAATCTGCAATACATCATTTAGCATTTCTCCACCCATACTCTTCAACTAACAATCTGAAGGAGTGGAGCACAGATAGACTCAAAGAAGACTTACCAGCTTAACTGGGAGTGACCTACTGTCATTGATTGTTACTGGTAATGATGGAGCATGGCTAAACTAAGACTTTGCCCAGCATCAAATAATAAAAAGGGCCATGCTGCAGCTGTGTAACTCAGGATTTGTGGACCAACTGCGGCTCTATTCCGCAGCACTTCAGACGAGGACTATTCAGGGAAAGGGATGGGGTTCGAAGTATTGTTTCTCATGCGCTAGAGTTTTTATGGGACCACAATGTTGACGTTTCCAGCTTTGACAACAAAGAGCTCTTGTCTCTCCTCTCTCGGTACACTCATCCTTTGAGGATATATTGAGCAAGTAGTCATATGTAGACAGTAATAAGGTTCGTGGAGGAGCGCAGTTACATCTTTGGAAGTTTGGAGCACACTGCACTGCGCTGTTTGCTATTAATAAAGCGGATGTAGCAACAGTGACGAGAAGAAGTCAAGTGGTAGTAGGTGTCCTGTGGTTACCTCGGTTGAGTGTGGCAGAGCTGTTGATATCTCCGGTGATGAAGGAAGACTCCTGCTTCCTCACGGTGTCGTTCCACATCCGTCTGATGCGACTCTACACACAGGAGGTGAGTGGGTGGTGGTGGGGGGGGATTAGCAGCCAATGGCAAGAGGGGGAAGGGGGGGGGCAGTAGAGCAGTGATGATTAAGGGATAAAGCAAAAAAAGGTAGATGATAAAAAGTAAAAAGGAGGAGTCGAGAAGAGGGAACCAAGGAGGGACAGAGTAAGATGGGAGGGGGAAGACTCATGGTGAGCAGAGTAACCCAGAAGGTTCGGGAGATCCAAAAAGCAGGTAAAAAAAGTGCAGGTGAGGCAGCAAAGGAAAGAGCAAAGCAAGGTCCAGCAATAGAGAAACGAAGGAGAGAGAGAAAGAGAGAGAGATCACCTGTCATTCCCATTTGCGCTCCATCTACAGGGTGTAACACCATCAAACGAGTGGCCACGTGTACGACGGTTGAGGCTACCTCACTTTCAGCTGAGTCATTTCAAAATACACGGGGATTCGCACTCTGCAGCCATCACAAACTCAAAACAGTGGAATGAACACGAAAACCGCCTTTGTCTCGCAAACGTTTCACACACTTGTTGAAATGACTCTCGTTGAAAGTGAGTGATATCGAGCCCAACCATGGCGGGGTGCTCCAGGCTCACCTGAGAGTCTGCAGTGCTGTAGCGTCCTGGTGTGCAGGCAGGTAAGCTCACCTGTGAGCCTGTGGAGTAGCGGCCGGGTGTCCGAGAGGTGGTGGTCTTACTGGAGGAGGAGATGGAGGTCTCCACACTTTTTCCGCTGCAGCAGTGGGTGCGCAGACATTTGCCGTACTCCTTACGTACCTGGACAAGGGGGAATGGAGAATTTTGGGGGGAGGGGGGTCACAGAAACAGACACAACTTATAAACACAAGGGAGAATCTTTTTTTGTTGGGGGGGATTTTTTCCCCTTTTTCTCTCCAACTGTTCTTGGCCAATTACCCTATTTTCCAAGCCGTCCTGGTCGCTGCTCCACCCCTTCTGCTGATCCGGGGAGGGCTGCAGACTACCACATGCCTCCTCCGATACATGTGGAGTCGCCAGCCGCTTCTTTTCACCTGACAGTGAGGAGTTTCACCAGGGGGACGTAGCGTGTGGGAGGATCACGCTATTCCCCCCCCACCCTGAACAGGCACCCCGACCGACCAGAGGAGGCGCTAGTGCAGCGACCAGGACACATCCCCACATCCGGCTTCCCACCTGCAGACACGACCAATTGTGTCCATAGAGACGCCCGACCAAGCCGGAAGTAACACGGGGATTCGAACCAGCTATCCCCGTGTTGGTAGGCAACAGAACAGACCGCTACGCTACCTGGACACCCCAAGGGAGACTAAAATGTGATCAAAAGCAAACAAATAAAACCAAAATCAGAAGAAAAGAAAGCCAACTGATGAGCTGGCGTGCACATCTAGCTGATGTAATGTCACGTTGTTCAGGTGAAATAATAGATGTGTACGCATGCACTTGTCACACTATTTGCAGACAGCATCGCCACTGCAGCACATTAAAAAAAAATACTGTGTGCACTTAACTTGATAAAGTGTCCCTATTAACTTCTCCTACACTCTCTCTCCCAGCATACGGCAACCACACATACGCTGTTGACATTAAGAGATTTGACTTGATATACTTTCCCCCGTCGGCATCTGCCCCACCGTCATCCCCAGTGTTAACCCCATACGTATCCTTCCAAAATGGACACGATCCACAGGGAGACATCCGATGCGGTTATGCACACACACAACATTTGCATTTAGATCCCAATCAAGTTAGAACAAATAGGTCCATAATTGCGTTTTAACAAGCTTGTTGGAATGGCAGACTTGTGTTGCCACATGCTCTGTTTAAACAGCTGTGTGCAGAGTTTCTCCATGCCTCCCAGGAGAAATGTTACGGGGCCGCAGCCAATGAAAACCGCAGCAATGTTCTCAAGACATCCCTCCGGATACCCGATCCCATGACCCAACCATCATATTCACACATGCACCGGCACACAATGGCTGCGCACCCGAAACTCGAGGGTTCTGCACAGAACTACATCCAGACTTCAGAATATTAAGCATTTCACAGGATCTCCCCCCGCGGCCTGCTCCTTGGCTCTGACAGTCTGTGGGAGATTTGATGAAAAGTCTTTGCAATGTGCAGACTTTTCCTGGAAACCACTTTTAACTCAACTTAAAGACGTGAGCCATATGTGCTCATAAATTACCCCTTTTCCTTTATGTCGACCAGCCTGGTAGTGGTTAAAAAAATAGAAGAGCACACAGGTAAGTGAGCAAGTTGTGAGTGTATGAGAGAGAGAGTGAGAGAAAAAGAGCGAGAGCAAGCGAGAGAGACAAAATTGAGCTGGAGTTGGTATAATTTCACAAGCAATCAAACCTGGGAGAACTCTGCCTAAATGTCTATATTTATGTGTTGCTTACTTACCAAACAATGGTTTTTGCATGTGTGTGTTTGTGTGTGTACAATATGTGTTTGTACTGTACACTGCATTTAAATGTGTCAGTCTGTGTCAATATTTTGGTCTGCATGCATGCACACGCACACACACACGAGTCTCTCACCCACCTTCTTCTGGAGTATGCAGTGGAAGATGAAGATGAACATGCCCTGCAGGGAGTTGAAGATGGTGAAGAGGTAGGCCATGATCACAGTGCTCTCATTTATATACATGAGGCCAAAGGCCCAGGTCAGGCCCAGCAGACACAGCAGAGCGATGGCGCCGATCACCCAAGACCTGCAGAATAGAGAAAGAAAGGAACGGGAGTAAGGGAGACTGAATAAGTCTCGCACCAACAGATACAGAGAGTGACACATTCCTTTACAACACAACATCGTAAGACAATGGCAGCTGCGTGCAATGTTGCACGCTTTCTGCTATCTCCAAAATGTTGTGTTGAAAAGAGAATGTTTTTTTTTTTTAGTTATTTACCAAGGGAGGGAAAAAAAGTTTGCCCTCTGTCACACAGAACTCCATTTTGTCAAAGGACCAAACGGTGGTGATACCAGATGAGTCGAAGTTTGACACGTTAAGCACCAGGAGACAGGATGGAGGGCAGGGAGGGGGGTTGATTCACCCACCTCACACTGTGTGGGTGGGGTAGGGTGGAAAGAAGGGCCTCGGGCTGTCTTAAGGAAGGAGGGAGAGACAGAGAGATAGAGACGGAGAGTGGGGGCGGATATGCTAAGTTACATCACTCCCCCGAGATGAAAAAAAGAAACGTCGAAGCTTTTTGCCACAACCAGGAGAGTCAAGCGGACCTGTCCTTTCAAGCTGCGCTGATGCTACTTCGCATGGCAGAGGGCTGCGGCGCTTTCACACTCACAAGTGCTTCTTGAGTTCCATTACACGAATGTGGCTGCAACAATTTAATGTTATTAAATTGAATACATTGTGTTCGAGGCCTTGGAGCCGCCTATTGAGATAACGTGTTTCATAAGTGAGTCATACCGAGCCAAATGTCAAGAGAAACTTTGTGCACGTGTGGGTACGTGCATGGATTTTAAGACAATGCCTGTGTGCTCGCCCGGCGAGTACGTGTGTGTGTGTGTGTGTGTGCACCTGTGAGTGTATTTGTGTGTGTGTGTGTGTGTGTGAGAGAGAGAGAGAGGCTCCACTGGGAAGTAAGAAGAGGGACATTAAAGCCATTATAAATGACATTTCCCACTAAAGGTCAGAATTTCTAGGCAAGAACAGCCACTATGATGGCCATTAATTTGATTGGCTGACTGAGCAGCGATCACCTCCACTGGGCAGAAAAAAATCATAGAGCGAGAGAGAGCGAGAGAGAGAGAGAGAAAGGGGGGGGGGACAGACAGAGAGGGGAGAGAAAGAGAGAGACAGAGAGAGGGGAGAGAGAGAGAGAGAGAGAGAGAGAGAGAAAGAGAAAGAGGAGGGGAGAGAGAAAGGGGGGGGGAGACAGACAGAGAAGGGAGAGAAAGAGAGAGACAGAGAGAGGGGAGAGAGAGAGAGAGAGAGAGAGAAAGAGAGAGAGGAGGGGAGAGAGAAAGGGGGGGGGAGACAGACAGAGAAGGGAGAGAAAGAGAGAGACAGAGAGAGGGGAGAGAGAGAGAGAGAGAGAAAGAGAGAGAGGAGGGGAGAGAGCCAGAGACAGAGAGGGGAGAGAAAGAGCAAGAGACAGAGAGAGGAGAGAGAGCAAGAGAGAGAGAGAGAGAGAGAGAGAGAGAGAGAGAGAGAGAGAGAGAGAGAGAGAGAGAGAGAGAGAGAGAGAGAGAGAGAGAGAGGGAAAGGGGCGAGGCAAATATTGGAATAAGGATGAAGGGGGGTGGAAGACAGAGGAGGGGAGTGGTGGCGCATGAGAGATGATTGATTTGATGTTGCCCTCTGCGGCACCACTCAGGCTAGACAGAACCTCCAATAAAGCTCATCTGATGACCCTCTTCAATACAGGGCACACTCATCCCACAATTTCATCTCTCCCGCCATCTTTGTCGAGCCGAGCCCTCTCCCTCGCCTCCCCATATTCCCACATCAGCGTTGTATCGCTCCAACAGGAGCTCACAGTGCTCACAATGGGGGGGGGGGGATCCATTTGGTCGGATGGGAAGTGGGACGGTCACATCACGGTTCATTTTGGGTCGGGGGGGGGGGCATTAACGATACGGCAGGTTCTACGCACAGATAACAAGCAACAAGTCAAAACGTGGGTAGGAATGAGGCAGACGTTGTGATTGGAGAGCGGCCTTACCAGAGCTTATCCACAACAAAGACACTAAACGGTGGCTTGGATTTAAAAAGAGACACACACACAAACACACACACAAAAAAAAGAACAAAAGAAGGGAGAAAATCATAAAACAGACAGCATGGCGATGATTAACGAATAAATGAGGAACAATTAGACAAGAGTAATGAAGTGAGACCAATTAATGCTATTCAGGCATCAGTGTCCTTCAGATGACTAGGGTGCAACAAAAAAATCGAAGACAAAAAAAAGAAAACAAAGGGGGGGGAATACTCCAATTGTATGGCACTCTCAATCATTATTTAGTTTTGTTTTGTTTTTTTATCAAGCTTTTATGTTTGAGTACTTTTCTCTGAAGCGACAGCACTGAAGCGGGGATCGGTTTCTTTGTTGTAGGTTTCTGGAACGGGTCCAACTCGGAGCCCTATTTAAAACTGCAGTCATAAAAGTAACATTGGCCGTAATGTCCAAATGATAAATCAAAGAGGGCGCCGCTTCATGGTTCCAGTTATACGGCCCAGGCTGTGTCTCCGCGAGGCGTTGAGCTTTGAGCCGCGGCCATATTGTTTGAATTAGCCTAAGCCCTTTGTCGAACCTGCGACGGGACGGGAAATAACACGATCCTGATTAGTTATCTTAGTGGACAGAGCGCCAGTGTGCAGGGGGAGGTGACGTCATCGCTAAGTGACATTCTCTACGGGTCTGAATCCGTAATACTGACCTCACTGGAAAAAAAAAATGTACAAATGATGAACTGAGAAAATAATGCCACGCAAAGGTAAAGAGTTGTGCATGCCGGCATGCTTTTGCACAAAAGCAGAGAGACTTTAGACGGTGCAGACACACTAGTAAGGCACATGCACGCATCTACACCCAGGCACGTTTACGGAGTATGTGCAGGCAGGCGTGCATGTGTAAACACTTACTTGATGTTATCCAGACATCCAGAATCTGGTTTGAGAATAGCAGTGTGGTGGAACATCTTATAAAGAGCGATACCCAGGAAGATTACGTTCAGCTGAAATCAACACACACACACACACACACACACACACACACACACACACACACACACACACACACACACACACACACACACGATTGTTCTGTTACAGCAAGCCTAATTGCAGACACATTGTCACCACAGTAATTTACTCACATGCAATGAATATCATTTCATTGTCTCTTCTTGCAGTAATTGGGCTGCGGCAACAATATCACCGCACAATCCAGTTCTCCTTATTTGCTCAAAATAGCATGAGCACAAGACAACCACAACCCCAGCTATTACATCCATTAAGGACCATCGCCACAACACAAGGCCCATTCTCACTGATCCACACTCATGTGGAGAGAGTGGCTTGGTAATGACTTCCTGCGGCCTGGTCTGCTGCGTCCGCTGGGCCCAGGGACCACGGCCCTGCCGACGCTGCGCCCGAGGAGGTAACACCGGGGGCAGCGTGACAGCGCGTGGCAGCGGGGCAGGCTAAGCTAACTGCTAGCCCATGCAGACCGGCAGTTCTGGCAGTCGTCCTGGCTGGCGTTCGTTCTCCTGACAGTGGAGCTTTTGGATTGTGTTGCACTGAGCGGACTGTGTTGTTAACCGTTTGTGTGTTTTTGATTTTTTTTTTTTTGCTTTGTTCTCTCTGTTTTTGTATGTTTTTGGTGGTCATTTTTTGGGAAATTTGGGATGTGTGTTTTTGTCTTTTGTGTTGCACTGCTGTGGGCCGGGGGAAACGACAATAAATTGTTCCTGATCCCTGATTCTAGACGTTTGCTGTGTTTCCACGTCTGGCGCGTCTACCTGTGACCGAGTGGGGAGGTATAAAGTCGTGTGAGGAAAATTGCATCTGTGCCACTAACCCCAGCTAGATCACCGGTAGATTGCCAGACATTTCCACTGTGGGCATGAAAACACCGGCGCACACATGCTGACATTCACCTAATTGACAACATGTCCTATTGCTCGGTTTCTTTCTTCCTCGTATTTTCTCTTGCCATTTGACAGTCTGTCAGACAACAGCAGTCTGTTTATCTGTCAGTGTCTTTTTTTTTTGGTCTCTGCCCTTATATCTATTTCTGTCTAATTGCTCAGGATATGAGTGGCTTTCCTGGCTCCTCAGACAGCAACATGCTGACAGCTGACACATCATGCCTCAACACTCCCTTGTAGAAGAAGGTAGCAAACTTGTCAAACCAATCAGCCTCCCCCTCCTTGTGCTGTATAAGAGTACTGCTGAGGTACTGTACAGTACAGCACAGGGAGCTGGTCCACGAATGCACACGTGGGCTCTGGGAATGTTTTGATGGTAAGTCGTCCTATAGATCGTCTTATAAGTTAATACGAGAAATGGAAGTTCCACGAGTTCAGGGAATAAGTTAAATTTCCTTTATTAATCCTCTTGGGGAAATTCAGTTACTGCAAATGAACCCATCCTAGCTGTGATCTGTGCAGCGAGGAGCAGTGGGCTGCCGCCTTCATGCTGCACCCGGGGACCAACTCCACTTCTTTTCCCATCGCCTCGGTCAGGGGCACAGACAGGAAGGAGTATTAACCCTGACACGCATGCTTCTTTTTTCATGGCGAGGGAAACTGGAGCACCTGCAGAAAACCCGCAGCAGACACGGGGAGAACATGCGAACGTCACACAGAGGAAGACCTGGGATGACCCCCAAGGTCAGACAACCCCCCGGGGTTCGAACTCAGGACCTTCTTGCTACGAGGCAACAGCGCTAACCACTGGGCCACCGTGCCACCCAAGCCGACTAGTGTACAGCAGTTGGTGCCTTTTGAACTTCATAAGACTTTCTGGCATAGCATCTGAATATGAGGGGCACATTGAGATTTTATCCATGAGTAAGAATTATGAGGTTGGCGTGCGTGGTTATGCCTCAGCTCACGAGGATGAGGAGGTTTACCAGACTTTGAAGGAGATTAGCTTAGGACCTGTTGTACCCCGTCGCTCAGGCAGTGACTGCGCACATGGGACATTATGTCTGCCGATAGTCTGTTTTGCATGTGTATGTGTGTGTGTGTCTTACCATTATGATGAGGGTGGCAGGCCCTATAAAGCTCCAGATAAAGTACGTATCCAACCGCAGCCAGCAACTGAAGAGAAATTAAAAAAGAGAGGGGGGGGGGAGAGATATGAGACTGGGGAGAAATGAGAGAGAAAACAAAGGCATTGGGACTGTAAACATGCCTCACACACTCAGGAGGATGGGAACCGAGCAAGAATTTGCCATCAAAGGACTGGACAAACATCACGCAGGCGTTCTCTCTAACACACACACACACACACACGCACATAAACACACACGCAAGCACTACACTTACATACACAGGAGGGGAAGGAGAGAAATAAACACACACTTGACATAAGGTACGTCACACACCAGGTTAAAAAAAAGAATGACGTAGGGAAGGGACTGACGTGAAGCGAGAGAAGAGACAGACACAGAATTGGAAGCCATGCATCGGACTGGTGGACAGACAGAACACACACACACACACACACACACACACACACACACACACACACACACACACACACACCTGGGAACATACATCACACGCAGAGGGAGAATCGGCAAAGAATGAGCACCTGTGAGGAATAAACCTTTACTTCCCCCTAGGGACTCAGATATACGACACAGCCGCATCTTGGTTATGCAGAAATATGACTTGGCTGAGTTCATTTGAATACTGAGTTATGGATGCAGCCCTCATGCCTGGCTATTTATGGAGTCTGGGAATGGCTGTGGCGAGGTTAAAGGGGGAGGGAGTAGACTGGACAGATGCACAGGCACACACACACACAGACACACACGTGATGATACACATATGTGCGCATGTACAGTCACAGATCCAGACCATATGCTTCGATGCAGACAACCACAGTTTGCACATGTATGCACAGTCAGACTACACAGTCGGTGCTGGTCATAAAAGATAGTGCTGCATAAACTACCCCAATTACCCCCAACATCTTCACTCATCATTCCCAACAAGCAAGAAGGGGAAAAAAAAGACCCCTTAGGGCCCTCCATTGAGGTCAGACCCAGTGGGTTACTGACAAAAAAAAAAAAAAAAAGGTGGTGAGAAAAAAATCTGCCGGGGCAGTTGGTTGACTGATTCATGACCAGCTTCTTTTGAATTATTAATCTTTCAATTTCCCCCACATTACAAAGTCTTCCATTACGGGTCCCTGACTGTGTCACTGTATCCTCCATTAGCGCTCCTCTGCTAAGTCAAAGCCACCTTGGCTATGCGCAAAGAATGAGACTCTGTCCCACTGGCAAGTTTAGGATTTGTACACCGATGAGCCAAAACATTATGACCGCCTTCTTAATATGCTGTTAGTCCTCCGTGTGCCACCAAAACAGCGCTGACCCTGCGAGGCATGGACTCTGCAAGAACCCTGAAATTATTCTGTGGTATCTGGCATCAAAACATTAGCAGCAGATCCTTCAAGTCCTGTAAATTGCGAGGTGGAGCCGCCGTGGATCAGACTTGTCCATCCAGCACATCCTACAGAAGCTCAATCGGATTGAAATCTGGAGAATTTGGAGGCCAGGGCAACACCTTGAACACTTCATCTTGTCCCTAGATCCATTACCGAACAATGTGTGCAGTGTGGCAGGGCACATAATCCTGGTGAATGAGGCCACTGCCATGAAGGAGTGTCCCTGGTCTGCAACGATGTTTAGGTAGGTGGCACGTGTCAAATTGACGTCCACACAAATGGCCGGACCCTGGGTTTCCCAGCAAACCATTACTCAGAGCATTACACTTCTTCCACCAGCTTGTCATCTTCCCAGTGTATCCTGGTGCCATTACTTCTCCAGGTAAACGGTGCATATGTACACGAAAAGAAAACGGGACTCAATAGACCAGGCGACCTTCTTCCACTGCTCCAAGGTCCAGTTCCAACGTTCGCATGCCCATTGTAGGCGCTTTCCACGGTGAACAGGGGTCATCATGGGCACTCTGACTGGTCTGTGGCTATGCAGCCCCATACGCAGTATGATGCAATGCACTGTGTGTTGTGACACATTCCTCCCATAACCGTCATTAAAATTTTCTGTGACTTGTGCCACAGTAGACCTTCTGAGCGGTTCGGACCAGATGGGATAGCCTTCGTTGCCCTTGCCCATCGATGGGCCTTGGGCGCTCAACATCCTGTCGCCGGTTTGTGGTTTGTCCCTCCTTGGACCACTGTCGGTAGGTACTCACCACTGCTAACCGGGAGCACCACACAAGCCTTGTCATTTCAGAGATTCTCTGACCCAGTCAAATTTGGCCCTTGTCAAAGTCGCTCGGGTCTCTATTCCTGCCCATTTCTCCTGCATCCAACATGGTGACTATGAGAACTGATTGTTCACTTACCATCTAATCTACCCAGACCTCAACACTGTGTGCCCTTGTTTGGAGATTATCAACGTTATTTGGTTCACCTGTGATTGGTCATAATGTTTTGGCTCATCAGTGTATATGACAAGTTGACACAGCAGGGATGGCAGATGATATTTTCAAGGAGAGTATGAATTTCTGTGTATTATTTCAATACTGATGAGCAATGCCATTTCCACAGCTGGTGTGATGAATGAATAATAAAACTCAGTTTATGTGAGAGGAAAAAAAGTAGACATTCAGAAAAGTAATTATTAATGCATAAAAGCCAACGCGGGTAAGACATTAGCTTTTGAAATACATCAGTCACATGGTCGTCAAAGCCAGGTACACTTGCTATTATGATGAACAATTATCATTTACCATTGCTATTTATCAAATTAAGGTTTTATACAGCTGCTGGTTTCAGCTTCAAATTTTCAATATCCCTCAAATTTATATTTCATGATATGACGTCTATATAGTAAAACAAACTAAATATTATCCCATAACCCCAGTTTGAATTAGTATTTCTATCAGCAAGCCAAGGCCATTGTCTTGAGGCATTGGTAAGCTATCCTGCTGCTAGCTAATGACATGCAGTCTGATTTTTCATCCAGTGCTTTCCATTCAGACTCTCATGTTTAATTGATTGTCCCACCATGAAATATAGATCTAAGTGGCATCTGGATTGGTGTGGCTTGACAGTTAAACGCCGCTAAATTCCACCCCTCCCCAGCCCCCCAGAGTTTGCAATGTGATGTGAAACTCACGGCAAGCTGCGAACCCTCAGCTACAAAGGCCCTGGGGGCAGCGCGGGTACGTAAATCATTCAACAAGTCTATAGTGTACTGTCATTTTTTCTCTCTAAATGGAGACTGAATCGTCACTCACTTATAAGCAATGGATAAAAGAGACTTCTCTAACTGAAGATTTAAGAATGTAATTAAAACACCCATGTCCATGTCACTGCCATTAATGTCCTTTCAACTGCTTTCAAACAGCCACAGAAATGAAATATGAGGGCAAGTCAAAAATAGATAGCGTGTATATGCAATACGTAGGCATAAATTTCACATAAAGCATATAGTATGCATATATACACTATGAAAAATGTCAGCCTCCACTTTTCTACCTTACTGCATTATTAGAGTTGATAGGTCACGCAGTATTAATACTTTAACACCTTATGATTTACACGCATGTACATGCTTTTTGAATAAATAAGGTGATGGCCCTTTCTTTTCTGATCCACCCATTCACTGAAGGAGGGGCCAGGTAGGTGTGAGAGGGTTACTATGTGCGTTTACATTGTATCCTCATCTCATTCACCATTTGACACTTCTTGCAATCCCGGCAATCTTTTGCAGAACAAGATCACAAAGTGCTTCACAAACATTGTTAAAAATAAGACCATAAAAACGAAACAAACGATAAAACATATGCAATAAGACTTTAAAAACACAAAATTACAAACATAAGACAGCGTAAGGCGAGATAAAGGCCAGTTTGAATAAATGAGTTTTCAGTTGCTTTTTAAAGGCATCAACATCTGTCTAAAGGAAGAGCCTTCCACAGTGTTGGAGCCACAGCTTCATAGGCACAATCACCTTTTGTTTTCAAAGAGCAAGGGACCACTAGTAAGCCCTGGTCAGAAGACCTAAGCCACCTACTGGTGAGATAAGGAGCAGGCTGTAGATGTACACAGGTGCCTGACTATGCAGCACTCTATATGTGAAAACAAGAACCTTAAAATGAATCCTAAACTTGATGGAAAGCAATGTAAAGAAGATAAAATGGGTGTGATGTGAGTCGCCCTGCTGGACCTGGTCAACAGCCTTGCAGCAGCATTCTGGACCATTTGTAGATGGTCCAGGGATGACCTACTGGGGCAGGTCAAAAGGGAATCGCAGTAGTCTAGCCGGGATGATAGTAAAGCATGAATGATCATCTCTAGCTCATTTTTGATACAACAGACCTGAGTTTGGCAATATTTCTTATATGGAAGAAACATGTACGGGTCAACAATTTAATATGTTGATCGAAGTACATAGCCTGATCAAATATAACACCAAGATTTCAAAGATTAGACTGTTCAGTTGAAGAAAGGGAACCAAGCAACCTTGGAAGCTATACTACTTGAAGCAATCATAAGGACTTCAGTCTTATCTGCGTTTAGCTGTAGAAAAGTTGTTAGCCATCCAGTCCCTTAATGGCAATCAGACGATTATGCAAAACAGAGTTTCTCAGGCTTATCAGGCTTAAGAGTCATGCAGCTGAATATCATCAACCTAACAGTGATATGAATTCCTTTAAATTTGCTAATAATATAACTGAAGGGAAATTTAAACAAAGCAAATAACATAGGACCCGAGACAGTACCCTGAGGCACACCACAGGAGAATGCTGCAGTTTCAGACATGTAGGGACCAAGTGACATAGAAAAACTCCTCTCCAAGAGAGAGGAGCAGAACCGGTCCATGGGGCTCACAGAGACACCCACCCAATGCCTAGGCCTTTAAGTCAGGATGCTGTGATCTACAGTATCAAAAGCTGTGGTAAGATCCAGCAGCACTAAATGTCACCTTCCTCTCATCCTCACGCTCATATCCCCCCCTTCCGTCTCTTCATCTGTTCTGCTGTCCAGACCTCCCTCTATCTCTCACCCCTCCGTTTTCACATTTTGTCAACACTGTAGCTCTTTAACCAAAGCCAACCGCAGTGGACATTTCTACTTTGATGGCAAGTCCTCTGTATCAGTTTCTCCTGTGTCTCTTTCTATCCATTCATCCCCGCCTCAATCCCTCTATCCTTCACTGCCTCTCTCCTCTTCTGAGTCTGCCTGTATTCACTCCAGTCAGCACCATAACTTCTATAGACCACCTACGTATGTAAACAAGGCCACTGCAGGCATTGCGAAAAGGAGTAAGAGCCCAAACAGAGAAGAAAGCCTTTAGTCTCATATAGAAAAGACAAACCCACTCAGAATATATGAAATGAGATTTCTTTGGGATAAAACAGGTGTGAATAAACATTTGAATATAATCAAAGTTTTATTCGCAGATAATTATCTGTTCCTTTGAACAGCAGTTCTTTAGTTTCTATCTTAGAATATTAGTAGTTTATAGTTATAGTCATGAAAGGGCTTGGCAAACGGTTAAACTGACTACTTTCTTTATTCTCCATACAAAGTATTCCCATCCCGGTGTTTTCCCCACCATTTCATGCAGGGAACTATCATCCAGTGACTTCTGTTGTGTGATGGGATAGGCAGGTCATGCCATCAACTTCCTAGTTCTTGATAAATTACAATTGCATTAAAGCTCCTTTCGCAATCGTGACTATTGTGGACACCATGTGACATGTCCATCTTTGAATGCTGGAATGCAATTTCATTTAACTAGACATATTAAAATACAAATTTCCCTCTGATCACATGCTATAGTGCATTCAAGCACCTGATTGGATCACTTCACTTAGCGTTTCATATAGGATGCATTTAGTATATTTAGCTGTACGGGATTCATTTTGGATTGGCATAATAATCTTTGCATGCAGCAAACGCCATAGCCCTCCCTCTCTCTCATCCCTCCATCCTCCCCTCCCATCTGCAATCCTTAATTCTCCACCCCTCTCTGTGCTTACACTCTGTCGGTGCCATAGCTCCTGTAGTCCACTGCAGCGGACACGGCCACTATAACAGCAGGAACCCCGTAGCCTGCCAGATAGAAGTACTTAGTCCTGGAGTGTTCGCTCTCAAACACCTCTACCAGCATGATGTAAAGCTGCACCCCTTCCAGAAACATCCAGGTGAAGGCTGCCAGAAAGAAGAAGTGGAGCAGGGCCGCGAACACCGCACAGGCAATCTGGAGAGGAAGAGAAGAGGGAGAGCTGTTGAATTGGAATAAAGCCACACCAGGACAGTCGGGAGATATAATCCTGTAAACACAAGCACACAAATGCTGCAAGAGATGAGGGTGTGATAGAGACATTAAAAATAACTGTTTTTATAGAAGGCAGGAAATTAGAACGATTGCTAAGAGGCTGCTAATAGAGAAATATAAAATGGCAGACTTTCAAAGGATGAGGAAAGGAAAGCATACTCAAATCAAAAGGCATCATTTCAATAATAACAATTTGAAATATCAGTGGTAGTATCCTCTTTCACGCCACATCTACACATGTAAAAGGACATCGCAAGGATACGCTAATTCCATTTTGGTAGTGAGCGCTCTGACTACAATTAAAACAGAAGCAGCGGGGCGTCCAGTAGTGTGGCGGTCTATTCCGTTGCCTACCAACATGGGGATCTCTGGTTCGAATCCCCATGTTGCCTCCAGCCTGGTCGGGTGTCCCTACAGACACAACTGGCCGGGTCTGCAGGTAGGAAGCCAGAGGCGGGTATGTGTCCTGGTTGCTGCACTAGTGTCCCCTCTGGTCAGGGTGCCTGTTCAGGGGGAATTGGGGGGAATAGTGTGATCCTCCCACATGCTACATCCCCTTGGTGAAACTCCTCACTGTGAGGTGAAAAGAAGTGGCTGGCGACTCCGCATGTATCGGAGGAAGCATGTGGTAGTCTGCAGCCCTCCCTTGGTTGGCAGAGGGGCTGGAGCAGTAGCTGGGATGGCTTGGAAGAGTAGGGTAATTGGCCAAAAAGTGAAATTGTGGAGAAAAAGGGGAAAGAAAAAAAAAAACAAAAAACAGAAAGAGCAAAGAACCTTATAATAGGGCTGAGAGAAGGTGGGTAGTGGACCACTTAGTCAAACTTTTGATAAAACAATATTGGCTCCTAATACAACCATTTTATTCACAACATAACCATCATCAAGTGGGGTTTTTTTTCCTGGAATGAACAAAATGAAATAGCAAAGATTCAAGAACAACAAAACCAAAATGCGATAATGATGATTCATCATCTTTACATTAAATAAAAGACATTGCGGCAAGAAGTTTTTGGCTGGTGAAAGGGCTTGGCTGAGTGGTATTAAGTTTCAATTAAACTTTATCATATTGATTTATTATTTAATTGAAACAGCTGAGAATGGATACCAGATTCTGGCAAGTATTGAAACTTGCAAACCAAATGCACTAAATTAACTCCATTATCAAACCTCATTATCATCCATCCATCCATTATCCAAGCCGCTTATCCCAATTGGCGTCACGGCGATGCTGGAGCCTATTCCAGCAGTCATTGGGCGGCAGGCGGGGAGACACCCTGGACAGGCCGCCAGTCCATCACAGGACCCACACAGACATACACACACACACACACACACTAACACTTAGGGACAATTTAGTATGGCTGATTCACCTGACCTACATGTCTTTGGGCTGTGGGAGGAAACCGGAGTCCCTGGAGGAAACCCACGCAGACACGGGGAGAACATGCAAACTGCAAACAGAGGACGACCTGGGATGAGCCCCCAATGTTGGACAACTCCGGGGTTCAAACCCAGGACCTTCTTGCTGTAGGCGACTGCGCTAACCACTGCGCCACTGCTCCACCCCCCTCACATCATACATATCACATAAAGGTGTTTCTCTTATGAAATGGAGCAAGGCTGCAAAATGATGCCTAAATGATGCCTATATGCTTGTATGTACTTGCAAAAAATAAAAAAATAAAATAAAAAAACAGGATGAATAAAAAGAAAAACAAGAATAAAGAACTGTTCAAACTTTTCATCCTGCTGATACACAGCAGGAACAGTTGGAAAGCGAAAGACAGGTTTCAAACCTAATACGGCACCAACTAGCAGTGGAAAACTATATTGCTAGAAAAGAGGTGTGCTTAAAAAGGAGGTCAAGGAAAGACAAGAGTGTGGTGTCATTCGGCTCACCACGTTCACGCCAATGAGAGAGGCGACCAATAGAGTTTTGTAATGGAATGGTTTGCGGTGAGAGACAATTAACTAATGTCTGAGAGACAATGAGTTTAGGGGGTGAGGGATTCATTCATTTCCATTTCTAATGATCGTGCAGTGTAGCTTAGACACACACACACAGATACACACACACACACACACACACACACACAAACACACACCCACACACCTAGGTGAAATAAGCGACTGCATCAACAAAGTCATTTGGCTTTCCGTCTGGATTCACCGGCTTACCAGCTCCAAGCTAAGTGACGCTCACAATGTTAATGGAGGTCACCGAGTGTCACCAGTAATTAATGGGGGGTAAGGACACAAAAATATACACATAGATGCGTGCACAATCCACACACCAAAATACGCAAATAAACACACATCTAGCCAACCCCTGGACACATCAAAAACCCACACGCTCACACAAAAGGAAGAGCGCATCGATACACATACCCTTAACGTCACGACACATTCTGTCGAATTTGCCTCGTTTCTTCATCTGCACCTTTTCTTATAAAGTGTTCCCGATTCCTGAGTATTGAGCATACGTACTGAGGCTGTTTCTAAAACTTTTTTTAAACAAAGCGAAGGAGAAAAACGAGGAGGTCTCAGGCATGTCCACCCCCACCCATACATATTTTTTTCCCATAAGACAAAACGCCTGAAATACCTCAGGCAACACATCCAGCCACTCACTGAGATGATGTGTACAAATTATGACAAAGTATGACGTGCACAGGCACGCACGCACACACACACACACACACACCACTCTTACCTGCTGGTCGGCCCTGTTGATCCCGACCAGAAACAGTGACTCAGCGATGAAGAGGCTGATGCAGAGGTTCTTGTGGATGGTGTTGCGGTCGCTCTGCAGCCCACGGAAGAAGCAGAAGGTAAAGATGCAGATAAGCAGGCAGACCAGCGAGAGCAGAATCCCCACCCAGGTGATGACATCCAGGAGCAGGTCGTGCATGGAGTCTGGTTTCTGATAGGCAAGGCAAAAAAAGAGAGACGGACAGTACAGCTGAGTTTAAATAAATTGTTTGATACAGGGATGCCAGCTGACAGCCGACAAGCAAATATTCATCATTGTGTTACCACACTGATCAACCGTGACAAACAAAACCTAACAATGCCAAGAAGCAAAAACCGAACAAGGTACTCTGTCACATGTAAAAAATAAATAAATAAATAATAAAAAATATATATATATATATATATATATCTCAAAGGCTTTATTACCTAACCTAGACTAACCAAGACAAATAAAATGACCAAAAGCATTGCTTCTTTCTTCGATGATTTATCACATTTGACCAGTTTTGTTTCTAGTGGTTAACAGACATTTTTGTTGTGACACGGTAACAGACATTCAACACTGTTCATCACTTTCTGCTGAACAAGCGAACATGCTGATATTGTATACTGAAGAAAGAAAACACATAGGCCTATTCAATTTAATTTAATTTTGTTTACGCTTGTGAATTTATGGGGTTTGATTATTTGGACCTAGTCATTTCATTCCAAGCCCACATCAGCCAAATCCTGTGGTTAGTGGTCATTATTTAATGAAATTTCACATGCCTATGCTTTATAAACAATGGGCAGGATATTTACTGGACTCATACTATTATGCGCCCCCCCCTTATTACCACATTTTGCAACACATCTCAAATCGATGGGGTATAAAACATTTTTGCTGTTTTTTTCTTTAAATAATGTTAAACAGGGGAAGCCTAGCCACACAACTGTGTGACAACTGCGATCCCCCTCATCACATTTTCTTTTTATATATCTTATAAATCCATATAATTTTGTTATCCTGTTTTAATGTTACATCCTTCTCTCACTAAGATGTGTGACTAATTTTTTTTTTTTTTTTTACATGGTGATGGTGGTCGCGCGGCTCAGGTCCTGGGCTGCTTCAGTGGCATCTGGACACTGCTTGGCATCCTCCTCATCATATTCTTCATTTATCTTATAAATCCATTATAATTATGTTATCCTCTTTCAATGTTGTATTCTGTAAATTGTGTTTTATTCTGTACACACAACTTCCATTCTCCCTATTAAAGGTTTTTTTTTAGGGTTGTTCCTTATCCGGTGTGAGGGTCTAAGGACCGGATGTTGTGTTGCTGTAAAGCCCACTGAGGCAAATTTGTAATTTGTGATATTGGGCTATACAAACAGGAGTGACTCGACTTTGCGAGGCTTGTAACGCGCCGCAGACATTAGCTGTTCATTAATTGGGTCGTGTGGAGACCAAGAAAAATCGTTTAAATGTGAAGAAACGCTGAAAGGTGAAGAAATTAAATGCTGCATTAGCACTCCCACACACAGCGTCTGCCTGCCTCCCCGGACTGATGCGAGCAGGGCTGTGTGTCAGCGAGCGTTCAGGGCCGCCGTGTTACACTGCGCTGCACAGCTGCGCTGGCTCGATCCATCAGTGTCCCGCAGCCTGCCAGGCAGAGCTGCGTTCAACACGGCACCAGTGTGATGGATCTACTTCTCAAACCCGCCGCGTTCAAACATGCCCCGGCCATAACTTCAGAGGTAGCACACATGCTCTGTTCTGGAAGAGGACACAGGGCGTCCCCGAGTGTTGAAGGTTAGCGTAGCGCATTTGTGACAACGAAAACGGTCTGCGTGCCAGCCGAGATAGGGGAAAATAAGCAGCTATTACAAAGATGGAAGAGGGCATTGACTTGTTGGTACCCGACGACTGCAGCAGCCCAAAAATCACTGACCGTGGCGTTCAGAAATGATCACGCGATCAGTTCTGCCACCTCTTTAAGTCACACCTCTCCTCGCCGGGCTGCCATCAAACCCCACAAGATAGATTTTACTCAGGTCTACCACCATATCTGTTACCCTCTTAAACGTCCAGTTGATGAATAAAAAAAAGGACTAAAGGTGACTTAAGTGCCAGGACTTCATTTTAAAACCAACTAACAGCCAATTTATTCTTTTTAACAGCTAAATATAATTTTTTTTTGTGCAACTGAAACAGACCTCTGGAGCACTGACTGATACTGTCCCGGTGCACTAGAGCCCTAATTAATATTTAACAGCATTTGACTACTGACTTTCTGACACTTGTGAGGCTAATTTGTTCAGAAAACAATATATCCAATCAAACAGCCAACATCTCAATCAGGCATGAATAATCTAGCGCACCGTCGCTGTGCTACACAGAGTTAATGTTAATTCAGCCTCTTCATGCCTCTTTGTTTGAAGATATTTGCACCCACTCGCCAGTCTGTTTATTTTTGTTCATATATTTATTTAATAATTCATTTATTTATCTGTTATTTGTGATTCATCTTCTATGTGGGTACATGCCATTTTTTTATATTAATAGCTGTTGACGCTTTTTGGTTTCTTTATGAGATAAAAACAAAAATACACAAAAAAAAGAAGAGTAAATTCACCAAAGCCAAGCGTGATAAATCGATCACATTACGGTTGAAATCTGTTCGCCAGATGACGCCTCCCTACTTTGGTTATTATGACGGCGTCCATATGAATCTGGGGAAATCTGAAAATGCCATTTTAATGGCAACAACGGGTCAAGTTTTCCCTCCTTACTAGCATTTGCCGATCATTTTCAAAAGTTCGCCATCCACGGCGGAACGCCATAACAATGGAGAAACACTAAAAGTCTCGTCTATTGGGGTGTGCACACGCAATTTGAGCCAGCAGTCTTACCTGAGTCACAAATGACTGTCACATGACAACCGTGTGTCAACGTTTATTTGAAAATCTCTCTTCGCCGTCCACACATCGTTTACATTTTACATTTTATATTCTTTATTTTATTATGTGTCACTTATTTTATATTGTATTTTAAGCTTGTGCAGCATTTGGTTCAACTGTGGTTGCTTTAAATGTGCTATATAAATAAACTTGACTTGCCTTGACACATCAACACCAGATCCGTGTTTCAAATTCATCCACTTTGGTGAGTGTTTTCGAAAAGCTCCATTTTTTAAAATTTTCTCCCCAATTATATCCGGCCCCAAATTATATCCGGCAATTATACTCTATTTTTCTGAGCCATCCCGGTCACTGCTCCACCCTTTCTGCCGATCCAGGGAGGGCTGCACAGTACCACGTGCCTCCTCCGATACATGTGGAGTCGCCTGTTGCTTCTTTTCACCTGACAATGAGGAGTTCCACCAGGGGGACGTAGCACGTGGGAGGATTACGCTATTCCCCCCAGTTCCCCCTCCCCCTGAAGAGGCACCCTGACCAACCAGGGGAGGCGCTAGTGCAGCGACCAGGACACATACCCACATTCGGCTTCCACCCGCAGACATGACCAATTAGGGAATGTGGGGATTCGAACCGGCGATCCCTGTGTTGGTAGGCAACAGAATAGACTGCTATGCTATCCGGACGCCCCGAAAGGCTCCATTTTTGATGGTCTAAATGGTGGCTTAGTGCAGATTGGAGGCCAAAATGGACAGAAAAAGATGCATTTTCAAATTTACCCCGGGT